>NC_050075.1:64487433-64790916 GCF_009764565.3 Dermochelys coriacea | reverse complement strand
CTGTAACTGTGAAAAGAAAAGGAATACTTGTGGCACCTTAGAGACTAACAAATTTATTTGAGTATAAGCTTTCGTGAGCTACAGCTCACTTCATCGGATGGAAGCTTATGCTCAAATAAATTTGTTAGTCTCTAAGGTGCCACAAGTACTCCTTTTCTTTTTGTGAATACAGACTAACACAGCTGCTACTCTGAAACCTGTAACTGTGAATCTCCCTTGTCCATTTTCAACAAGGGAAGGCACTAACCCACATACGATCACCAGTGGGAAGTGAAGAACAGAAGATTAAAAGGAGCAATCTGAAATAAATCTGGTAACTCTGCTATAATTTGGAAATATATAGCGTTTAGCAGCTTGATACCTCATAGGAAAACAATTACTTTCATTTTTGCCTCTCACCTCCACTCCGACTTTTCCCAGTTGGTGATGTAGTAGGAGGCAAAAAAGAAAGCACTTTTTTTCTGTGAACTATGGGGCTGATAGTCATTGAATTTCAAGATAACTAATGCGATATTACATTTCTTTATGGCTTCTTTTTCTCCATAAATGCCTTGAGACAGAAAAATCCAAATTAAACAATCCAATATGCAAAAACACTTGATCTCATAACATTGCATCTGATTTATTAACTACTGATGACTAATTATGTGATTCCCCACAAGTAACTCGATTAAAATAATCAATTATTACCTTGAATACCATGCCGAACATACTAAATGCAGTAAAAACCTACCCTCTTAGAATGGCATTGTATAATGTAGAAGAAAAAGTATTCGAATATCAACAATAACCTTTTGGAATTTGTTCTGTTTGTTAATTTTAACATGTTCTTCCATTTACTAAATCCATTTATTTCCGTTCTTGAAGACTATTAAAATTAAGTACCTGTGGTTGAAACTGTGGAACAGGAGTCCCTTGAACACCTTGTGACTGTTCATCCATTGTATCAAACAGGGCTTTTTATGTTCTGCAAAAACAATACATGTATATTCATTAAATTGCAATTTAGTTAATGTTTATATTCACTGTACCACTTACTACTGTGCTTCAATAATAATAATAATGCAATTAAATTATTTTACTGGCTTCAGTACACAATTAATTCACTGTTAGAAAATTTTTCTAATTTGTATGCTTGACTTTACAACCATTAAAACATTTTAGCCTTTCTTCTGAGAGGGATTCTCTAGTTTTTGTTTTAAAGGACCACACACACACACACACACACACACACACACACACACAAAAAGAAGAAGAAAAAGAAATTCCATCATGTATTCCCCATCCCAACCGCATAAGTCATCAGCAGAGTTTGAATCTGGGACTGTCAGATCCATACCACAAACATTTACGACTTGAGCTAAACAAGTGACTCCATTAGACAAAGGCAATAATACCCCACCATTCTCTATGTGCACCAGCCACTAAAAGTAGACAGGTGGTTGCACAAGTACTTGCTAGACAAAATATCTTGGTTCTGGGACAGGAGTGTGAGAGTGGCTAAAATAGGATATAGAGTTAGGACTTCTGGATGGTATTTGTTGTTTACATAATATTAACTCATTTCTGAATTTCATGAAAGTAGAGCCATTTTAGAGACACGTAGTCAAACATGTACATTCACTATTCTAACAAGCTGTTTGGTTAAGAAGGTGCACCTTAGATCTGCCATATTAGGGGCCTGAATTTTATTCCCAGCTATGCAAACCTCTCATATCCTGTTACCGCATCTGTAAAATGCAAAGAAGAATGCTTGCCTGCATCCTAAGATAGGGGTATGAGATCTCGATTAATATGAAGAGTGCAAACAGCACACAATTGTTACAATGAAGGATAGGAAGGAGTAGATTTTAAAACTCAATACGTCCTGGTTCACAACCAAATGAACCCTTACCAAGGCAAAATGGTATTTCATTAAGGGAATACACCTGAAGCATCTGTTTTGCCTACATGCCTTGTGGAGCTCTCTCTATGTCCATATTGTATGGATATGATATAGAAGGTTCATTAGCGCCAGGGAGTATATAAAATGCAGTTGGAACAGTCATATAATTAAAAGACAGGAGGTGAACATGTTCTAATGCACATGAATAGAAAGGGATTTTCAGAAGCTTGTAACTTGGCCAAATCTGGAAGGTTTTTCATAGGAACAGCAAAGTCACTTCTCTTTCACCTCAGAACCGTTCCTTTCCCAAATTTCAAGTTCCTACTACAAACCACGGAAGCACTAAAATTGTTTTGTAAAAACCCATCTAGAGAGTGTTTTAACATTGGGAAATCTATCCATTTGTCCCCCCACTAACCTCATTCTGGAAAACAACTCAATCATTTTTGCTCAAACCTTTAAAAAAATTCAAACCAAGACAGAACAAGCATGGAAAATTTCAGTACAAATACCTTAAGCTAAGGCAACAGAAAACAGAGGCTTACAATGGAAAGAGGTAGGCAGTCTTAACCAAAGGTATCACTTATAATATACTACATATATCAGTTTTCTATAAGATGAGACAGTTGCAGTGAAGTCTTATTTATGTAAGCATACTCGAAGATTTGAAAACACTACACACTTTAACGTTGTAACTGCATCTTTAGACACACAAGCTAATTGTGTGTTTGAAGGTTTTTTCCCCCATGAATAAGTTTTACATTGTACGTTGGTCCTTTTATTATCTGGATGTTTTAATAAATTTGACTAGGTCAGAAGAAAGAGCTCTTTGTCTAGAAAGGATAACCTCCAGGCACAGTACAATATAAATAGGAACACAATAATAAATAACTTTAATTAAGTTATTTATCCTTGAATTAAGCTTAATAAATACCAAGAAAATCTTGCTAAGCAAAAACAGTTTTCTTCACCCAACCCACCTACTGACTAACACAACCTTTGAAACACAGATTATAAAATGTATTGCCTCCAAATTAAAAAATGCTTTAAAGAAAACTTGACAGGAATTTTTTAGACAATTTGAAAAAAAAAAAACAGTGTATTAGGATTAATTCCTCACTTACTAGCAAAGAGGTGGTGCATTTAAAAAAAAAAAAACAACCACACCCTCTTTCAATCTCAAATATTACAGAAAAGGTCCAACAAATAGCTAATATTCACAGCTGTGTAATCCTCCTTAAAGGACTGCACATCATGATAAGGTTACCAAGAAATTAAAAAAAAAAAAAAAAAAAAAAAAAGATGGTCACAATGATAATACAACAGCTGCTTTACAGGATGTAAAAATATCCCAATACACTGCTCTTCTAGAAGTACTATATATATAGTATATATTATACTTTTATATATAAACCTTGCACATATTGATATATTAAAAAATAAACCATAAAGTCAAGCTTGTTGACTAATATATGCATGCTAGCATAATATATATATAGTAGTATATGCATTATCCACACCATTTTTATATTATATATATATATATGCATTAAGCACCAAAATTAAGCATAAATATTGTAACAATGATATAACAGAAACTGGCCTACACCATAATCCTGTTCATTTATGTTAAGTATACCATAATACTTTGAAGTTGCTGAAGCAAGCATCTGACATAAGAAGATAGAACAAATGTATCCTGATTTTGACAAGTTCCCTGTGTGTTCGATCTGGTCTACACTACAGATCTAGGTGAATATAATTACGTCGCTCAGGAGTGTGAAAAATCCACACAACATAAACCCCGTGCAGCATGTTAAGTGTAGACTTGCCCTTAGTACAAGCAAGGGAAATACCTTCACGGACAAGTACCTGGAATGCTAGAATCCAAAGCAAAGAACAGAACCACCCAAACAAACAGATGGGTTGGATTTTAGTGATGTGTAAAGAGATGTAGAACTTGTAAAATCATCATATAAATAATATCAGCTGAAATGTGCAACTTTGGGAGCACACCTTCCACACAATGTGGATGTAACATTGCTGTATGAGATGGTTTATTGGAGTCTGATATCATATAGAACCATTTTCCTGTACTATATTATTATTGGCTTCGAGCAATAAACTATACATTTGTTATTTGGCCTCTTGACTATATTTCATAACGAACCAAAGTGTGATCAAGCAACTGACTACAATTTATCAACAAGCTTGAAAATTTGTATCAAGAAGAAACATGCAAGAACAAAAAAAGATCAGAATCCATGTAAAAGTAACAAATAATGGATTATAGTTAGCTAGTTATAATTTTCTCTGTTACCATTTTAAAGGCTTAATTCATGTACCTTTGACACAAAGATGCAGAAGCACTTGCCTCAAACATTTTAGTCGGAGGGAATAAAAGACTTTTCTACAAATTATTATAAAAATCAGATCACAAATGTACAAGTGTAACTTAAAAACATTTTCCCATTTAAAAAAAGTGGGAACTACTAAAGGTATGTATTTCTCATTAAATGATTGTATATTTTCAAAACAAATTTCCCTATGTAAAGTTTGGTTTTCCTTCAGATTAATCAGAAAAGTTCTTTATGCCACTCTAAGTACCAATTTTATACCATAGCTCTCTTCTGGAAATTTTTAAGTTTTCAGAAATCCTTCCTGTCCAGACCATGAACAGAGAGATTAGCTAGGAACACAATTTCCACCTATTAATTCTAAAAGCAGAGGTAAATCCTTTTTAAACCCTCAGGATAGACACTCTTCTTGACGTTCTTTATATTGAATTTCAGTAACAGTTATTTAACACTATGGAGGGGGAAATTACCTTGAACTAGAGAAAGTATAGCTTTTATGTCTGAAAGAAATTACCACTGGGCAGAGGGCTGAGGAGAGTACAACTAAATGGAGAGTACAACTTTAACCTGGTAGCAACATCAGCAATTAAATGGACAGAAGTGAGCGAGTGGATGGATAGATACTATGATAATTGCAGGAAAATAGAAACACTAGGGTTACTGGTAATAGTCAAAGCCTAAAATGCCAAGAGCAGAATTAAAGGTTGGTTTGGGCCCAACAGTAATCATTCATCAGGAATGACACATTCCTGATCTCATCTTCACTCCCATATTTGAAGAAGTCAGACCACCGGTGGTATCAAACCATACTACTGCCCTGTGGCAGTTCCAAACCAAACCGACTGTTGGGACTCGATCTCTTCTCTCTTTATCCTCAGCATTTCTGTACAACTAATGCCCAGTTTTGGAATGCTAGCTGCACTTAATGCAGAGATTAATGTGATCTGAAGGTAGTTCTAAACAGTACTTTCAGGGGGGTGAAACTAGTCCTTAAAAGAAGAACCAAACATAAAGATGTGGAGTAAAGACGACGCAGGGGAAAAAACAGCTAGAGGAATTGCTCAATCTGTTAATGAGAGAGTCTTTACTAATCATCTGCAAAATTTCATGATAGCCCTAGCCCCCTGCCAGGAGAAGACACTGAAAAATTGTTAAGATTTCTAAAAATATTAGAATGAATATGGTGATAAAACTGGAAAATTGCTGGCAGCTGTTTGTTCCAAAACACTTGGCAGTCAGACCCTGTTATTTAAAAAGCCTGACAAGGCCAATACTGGCAATTCTTTGCAGGATATGTAACATCTTTCATTTGTATTTTGCAGTGGGTTAGACAAGTCACAGTACAGTAGTGGCTTCCATTGAAAAATTAGATCTTTGTATGTTTAATCACTAAAGAACATTGAAATACCCTGATTAAGTTCATCAACGTCTTTAACACCATAGGCGTCTTGCAATCAGACAAATCCCTGAGATAACCCAAGTCACAGATTGTGTTTTAAGAATCTATATTTTCCAGTTAGTTCTTTATTTTCACAGTCCTTTAACCACTGTAATAAATACTGGAATTTCTTTAAAAACGTGACAGATGGCAATTACAACATCATTTACAAAAACAGAACCTTTAATAACCTCTTATTGGTACTATTCCAATCATTTTCTCTAACAGTGACATCAAAACTTTCTCTCACTTTGCTCTAACTACCTTTCTGTTTAGCTTTCTTAAGCAATTTGGCTTTAGTGACTGAATTTGATTATTATATAAAAAAAAGAATAAATGAGGATTTTATTTTCCAGATTTTCTTTAAACAATAGGCACAAAAACTGGGCTGCCCTTTGTTAGCACACCTTTCCTACAGAGCTCATAGCTCAACGTTACAAGGCACATCTCAAAATCTCATTACATTAAAAAAAAAATATCTTTTACAAGCACCATTCTTACTACTATAATAATAGAACTTTAAACAGATAAATGTAGGGGAATATAACCACATAGTTATGCTCTTAAGAATTTTACTGAAGTGCAGGCTGAAAACTCCTGCCTTGATACATAAACTCTGTTGTTTCCATAGAACAAAGCATTAAATACATGGTGGGTACTTATTTGATTAAATACAATTATATTTTGCAGCCAATTCCACCGACTCTGAAACAAGACTATAATTTGGAAATGTTGAAGAAACAGAACTATTGCAGTTTTCCTTTTGGATGCAAAATAATCAAGGATTTTATTTCTGGGTCTGTCACGAATTACCTTTGTGATCTTAGGTAAGTTATTCAACTTCTCCATGCCTGAATTTCCCTGTACTAAGGCCTCAATTTATTTTATAAGCCGAAAAATAACCACTGTGTAGATAATGAATTTCTTTTTACATACACAAAGCTACAGTACTTACATACTAAGTGATCTTATGACTCAAAAATTACTTCAGTTGATTCATCTGACTCTTAAAAAATTCAGGGTATGTCTAAACTACGAAATTAGGTCGAATTTATAGAAGTTGGTTTTGTAGAAAGCGTTTTTATACAGTCGAGTGTGTTTATCCCCACACAAATGCTCTAAGTGCATGTAGTCGGCGGACTGTGTCCACAGTACCGAGGCAACCATCGACTTCCGGAGCTTTGCACTGTGGGTAGCTATCCCACAGTTCCCGCAGTCTCCACCACCCGTTAATTCTGGGTAGAAATCCCTGTGTCTGATGGGGCTAAAACATTGTCATGGGTGGTTCTGGGTACATATCATCAAGCTCCCGTTCCCTCCCTCCCTCCGTAAAAGCAAGGGCAGACTATCATTTTGTGCCTTTTTTCTTGAGTTACCTGTGCAGATGCCTTACCATGGCAAACATGGAGCCCGCTCAGCTAACCATCACCGTATGTCTCCTGGATACTGGCAGACGTGGTACTGCATTGCTACACAGCAGCAGACAGTGCAGTATGACTGGTAGCCGTCGTCAACGTAGTCCAGGGTGCTCTTCTAACTGGGTGCTTGGGCAAACACGGGAGTGACTCAGCCAGGTCATTTCCCTGGTTTCATCTCATGGCGATTGAGTCCTACCGGCAGTGCACTCTTTTACTCTGCAGCCAGCAGAAGATGATGGCCAGCAGTCATACTGCACCGTCTTCTGCAGAGCACCCAGGAGGTGACGACGGCTTGCGGTCGTACTGCACAGTCTGCTGCCAGCAAGATGTATAAAGATAGATGAAGTGGCTCAAAACAAGAAATAGACCAGATTTGTTTTGTATTCATTTTCTCCTCCCTCCCTCCCTCTGTGAAATCAACGGCCTGCTAAACCCAGTTTTGAGTTCTATCCTTGAGGTTTTGAGTTCTATCCTTGAGGCGGCCATTCAGTTTCTCGCAAAGCCACTCCCTTTGTTGATTTTAATTCCCTGTAAGTCATGTCGTCAGTTGCCCCTCCCTCCGTCAGGGCAACAGCAGACAATCGTTCCGCGCCTTTTTTCTATGCGGATGCCATACCATGGCAAGCATAGACCCCGCTCAGATCACTTTAGCAATTAGGAGCACGTGCATTATCCAACAGCATATTCAGCACCAGAACCTGGCAAAGTGAAACCGGGCGACATCAGCGCAGTTACGAGAGTGATGAGGACATGGACACAGACTTCTCTCAAAGCACGTGCCCTGGCAACGTGGGCATCATGGTGCTAATGGGGCAGGCTCATGCAGTGGAACGCCGATTCTAGGCTCGGGAAACAAGCAAAGACTGGTGGGACTGCATAGTGTTGCGGATCTGGAACGATTCCCAGTGGCTGCGAAACTTTCGCATGCATAAGGGCACTTTCATGGAACTTTGTGACTTGCTTTCCCCTGCCCTGAGGCGCAAGAATACCAAGATGAGAGCTGCCCTCACAGCTGAGAAGCGAGTGGTAACAGCCCTGTGGAAGCCTGCAACGCCAAACAGCTACCGGTCAGTCGGGAATCAATTCGGAGTGAGCAAATCTACTGTGGGGGCTGCTGTGATGCAAGTAGCCAACGCAATCAAAGATCTGCTGATATTAAGGGTAGTGACCCTGGGAAACGTGCAGGTCATAGTGGATGGCTTTGCTGCAATGGGATTCCCTAACTGCCGTGGGGCCATAGATGGAACCCATATCCTTATCTTGGCACCAGAGCACCGAGCCAGCGAGTACATAAACCACAAGGGGTACTTTTCAGTAGTGCTGCAAGCACTGGTGGATCACAAGGGACATTTCACCAACATCAACGTGGGATGGCCAGGAAAGGTATATGACGCTCGCATCTTCAGGAACTCTGGTCTGTTTCAAAAGCTGCAGGAAGGGACTTTCTTCGCAGACCAGAAAAATAACTGTTGGGGATGTTGAAATGCCTATAAAGAAAAGGAGTACTTGTGGCACCTTAGAGACTAACAAATGTATTAGAGCATAAGCTTTCGTGAGCTACAGCTAATGCATCCAATGGAGTGAGCTGTAGCTCACGAAAGCTTATGCTCTAATAAATTTGTTAGTCTCTAAGGTGCCACAAGTACTCCTTTTCTTTTTGCGAATACAGACTAACACGGCTGCTACTCTGAAATGCCTATAGTTATCCTTGGGGACCCAGCCTACCCCTTAATGCCATAGCTCATGAAGCCACACATAGGCAGCCTGGAGCATAGTCAGGAGCTGTTCAACTACAGGCTGAGCAAGTGCAGAATGGGGTAGAATGTGCATTTGGACGTTTAAAAGCACGCTGGCGCAGTTTACTGACTCCGTTAGACCTCAGCGAAACCAATATTCCCACTGTTATTACTGCTTTCTGTGCGCTCCACAATATCTGTAAGAGTAAGGGGGAGATGTTTATGGTGGGGTGGGAGGTTGAGGCAAGTCACCTTGCTGTTGGTTATGCACAGCCATACACCAGGGTGGTTAGAAGAGCACAGGCGGTGCGCATCAGAGAAGCTTTGAAAACCAGTTTCATGACTGGCCAGGCTACAGTGTGAAAGTTCTGTTCATTTCTCCTTGATGAAACCCCTTGGTTCACTCTACTTCCCTATAAGCTAACCACCCTCCCCACCTCCCTTCGATCACCACTTGCAGAGACAATAAAGTCATTGTTGCTTCACATTCATGCATTCTTTATTAATCCATCACACAAATAGGGGGATAATTACCAAGGTAGCCCAGGAGGGATGGTGGAGGAGGGAAGGACAAAGCCACACAGCACTTTAAAAGTTTAAAACTTATTGAATGCCAGCCTTCTCTTACTTGGGCAATCCTCTGGGGTGGAGTGAGTGGGTGGCCGGAGGCCCCCCCACCGCGTTCTTGGGTATCTGGGTAAGAGGCTATGGAATAGGGGAGGAGGGTGGTTGGTTACACAGGGGCTGTAGTGGCGGTCTGTGCTCCTGCTGCCTTTCCTGCAGCTCAACCATACGCTGGAGCATATTAGTTTGATCCTCCAGCAGCCCCAGCATTGAATCCTGCCTCCTCTCATCACGCTGCCGCCACCTTTCAGCTTCAGCCCTCTCTTCTGCCCGCCATCTCTCCTCCCAATCATTTTGTGCTTTCCTGCACGCTGACATTGTCTGCCTCCACACATTCGTCTGTGCTCTGTCAGTGTGGGTGGACAGCATGAGCTCAGAGAACATTTCATCGTGAGTGTGTTTTTTTCACCTTCTAATCTTCGCTAGCCTCTGGGAAGGAGAAGGATCCTGTGATCCTTGAAACACATGCAGTTCGTGGAGAAAAAAAAAGGGACAGTGGTATTTGAAAAGACACATTTTATAGAACAATGGGTACACTCTTTCACAGTAAACCTTGCTGTTAATATTACATATATAGCACATATGCTTTCATTACAAGGTCGCATTTTGCCTCTCCCCACCACGTGACTAACAGCGGGGAACATTTCTGTTCACCATAGGCAAACAGCCCAGCAGGAATGGGCACCTCTGAATGTCCCCTTAAGAAAAGCACCCTATTTCAACCAGGTGACCATGAATGATATCACTCTCCTGAGAATAACACAGAGAGAGAAAGAACGGATGTTGTTTGAATGCCAGCAATCATACACTGCAATGCTTTATTCTACAATGATTCCCGAGTACGTGCTACTGGCCTGGAGTGGTAAAGTGTCCTACCATGGTGGATGGAACAAGGCTACCCTCCCCAGAAACCTTTTGCAAAGGCTTTGGGAGTATATCCAGGAGAGCCACGAATGCCAGAGCAAATTAATCATTAAACATGCTGGCTTTTAAACCTTGTATACTATTGTAAAAGGTACACTCACCAGAGGTCCCTTCTCCACCTGGCGGGTCCGAGAGGCAGCCTTGGATGGGTTCAGGGGGTACTGGCTCCAGGTCCAGGGTGAGAAACAGTTCCTGGCTGTCAGGAAAACCGGTTTCTCCACTTGTTTGCTGTGAGCTATCTACAACCTCATCATCATCATCTTCTTCCTCCTCGTCCCCAAAACCTGCTTCCATGTTGCCTCCATCTCCATTAAAGGAGTCAAACAACACGGCTGGGGTAGTGGTGGCTGAACCCCCTATAATGGCATGCAGCTCATCATAGAAGCGGCATGGCTCTGACCCGGAGCGGCTGTTTGCCTCTCTGATTTTCTGGTAGGCTTGCCTCAGCTCCTTAAGTTTCACACGGCACTGCTTCGGGTCCCTGTTATGGCCTCTGTCCTTCATGCCTTGGGAGATTTTCACAAATATTTTGGCATTTCGAAAACTGGAACGTAGTTCTGATAGCACGGATTCCTCTCCCCATACAGCAATCAGATCCCGGACCTCCCGTTTGGTCCATGCTGGAGCTCTTTTGCGATTCTGGGACTCCATCATGGTCATCTCTGCTGATGAGCTCTGCATGGTTACCTGCAGCTTGCCACGCTGGCCAAACAGGAAACTGAAATTCAAAAGTTCGCGGGCCTTTTTCTGCGTACCTGGCCAGTGCATCTGAGTTGAGAATGTTGTCCAGGAGCTATCCCAGAGTGCTCCATTGTGACCGCTCTGGAGGCCAATACCGTCTAATTGCTTCCACAATAGCCCAAATTCGACCCAACAAAACCGATTTCAGTGCTAATCCCCTTGTCGGGGATGGAGTAAGGAAATAGATTTTAAGAGCCCTTTAAGTCGAAAAAAAGGGCTTCGTCATGTGAACGGGTGCAGGGTTAAATCGATTTAACGCTGCTAAATTTGACCTCAACGCCTAGTGTAGACCAGGGCTAAGAGACTAAGAGATGGAGTGCAGAGCAGAAAGGGTTTGTAACACATGGCAAGAATACTTCTTTCGAGCTGCTTAGAATACTTCAGACTTTTTTCCAAAATATCTCATCTTGTTTCTTTATAAAAGTCATGCTGCAAAAATTGCGAATCAGAATGAAGAGCAGCCGTAGAAAGCACAGGCTTCAAGGTTGTTTTATACTGAAGCATTGCTTGGGAGTGACAAATACAAGTATGTCCTCACTGACGAGTTAGCTCAGGCTCTTACCTGGATGGCGATTTACCTCCTTCCTAAGTTTGACCATCAAACTTAATATTTGTATGGCTCTGGCTGAACTACAGTAGTTTGATTTTATATTTCCCCCTCTGAGGATAATATTTCCTGAGCTTGTTTTTGTTATAGTAAAGGCCTCCTTCTATTGCTTTTTATGTCTGTACACCTTACATATGATCTGGATTTCTGACCAAGCTCTTTCATGTTACCATTCTCCACTACCTTTGTTTTCCTTTGGAAAACAATATTTTTGGCAGAGGTTGAAATGGAATGGTTCTCGGGGGCTCAGTAAGCTAGTACTTTCTCCTGGATCTGTATCATGCTCCTGAATCCAAGCTTCAATTTAAAAGAACTTGCCTCTAGCCCTTGTGATTACCAAGAAATCATTCAAAATTTGAAACAAATGTGACCGTCATTGTGATGTCTGCAACAACCTGAAATGTATGAGCTGACTCCATCCATCTCGATGTGGTGGTATTTCTGAAACCTAATGATGGTGATGTAAAGGTCAACATTGTTAACTACTTTACTTTTATAGAGCATAAAAAAATATTGATCATGTTATGATCATATAAACTCTGCACAACCTACTATTTACAGCATCTCATTTTGGTGCCATTCGTGGGCAGAGTTTGGAGAATACCACTACTACTTCTCCCCTACATCTGTCCCTTGATTTCAGGTTACCATACTACAGACCATAGTAGTATGGCATATATTCTACTTAATGTGATAACCTGACATTTACAATATCTAAACACTGTATTTTACTATATTTCACATTCTAGTATGCAAGAAGCCTCTGAGAAATAAATAGTATGTGAAGAATCCTTATTAATATTACTGACTCAAACCACCATATGAGAATGCTTATAAAACTTCCAGCCCTTTTCAAAGACTTGTCTTTTATGGCACAGCCAAGCAAAGATAGACTAGAAGATAGCATGAAAACAGCATATGTTTGGTATTCATAGATTTTAAGGCCAGCAGGGATCATTATGATCATCTGGTCTGAACGAGTATACAGGACACGCAGACTAAGAACAGTCACACCAAAACCAAAAATCTAGTATTATGACAGTAAAGCACCAACAAAGACTATCTTGTATGCAAGTAATCAATGTACTTTCCTTTTTTCTGACAGGCTTTGCCTGTGAACAGACAGCTGCTTTCACTGACAGTCTCCTGCACACATCAGTAGCCTTCTGTTAGTGTTGTGGTTCAGGGACTAACTCCTTCCCCCTTTAATCACAGAGAGAACATGCTATAGTATAAAACCCAGAGAGTAGAAACTCAGATTCTATTTTCCTGAAATGTTATGGGCAACTAACATGTTGTGCAACAATGCAAAATGAACATTAATGCATATTCTTAAGGCCACCTCACCAAAAAAAAAAAATTATTTCAATTATTTTGCCCAAATAAATATTAGTACAGTTTTGCAGACTTTGCCATCAATACATTTTTATATTATTTTTGTTTTGTTTGTTTTTACCCATTGTAATATGCAAACACCACAAATCCTGCTTAACCTTATTACAATCGGGTTGGGGGGAGGAAAAAACAAGGAAGATGTGTGGAAGGCCCTTCTGCAACCCTTGTAGAGTATACCACTGACACGCATGATCTTGGACAAGTCATTTCACCTATCTATAAGGAAGAAACCCACACACCTGTGAAGCGCAGTTCTGTTCCATGGTGCCTTTCTCCATGGCAGTACAGTGAGGAAGAGAGTTAGGGGCATGGCAAGGGTAATGAAAACCCATATGCTTAATCTCCTTACACAGAAAGTGTCCAGCAACTCTCTACCTGCAACTCTACCTGCTGTTACTTAAAATGCACAGGCTGTAGAAGAGGCAACAAGGCAGCTACTCATCTACTCTGCCCTGGATTTTAAGGAGGTAGGAAGGTGACGATTCATTCCCGCAGCCAATTCCCTTCCACTGTTTAGCCAATAACAACTAAGACCTAAAATCATCTTTTCAGCACGGAGTACTGTACTATCAGATGTAGTTAATCGACATAGATAATATTTACTCTGAGTATAAGTACTATTTGGAGTTACCAGCTGTAACTCAAGGCTGTAGCAAAAGTAATCATGTGCAGATGCACCAGGGTGGATAACATGATAGAGACATGAGTACAGCACAAAACACTGGCATACAAATTGGTCATTAAAACCTCTCTCTACCCTTGGGACTCATATTCCAGGCTTGTTAAGTGATTCTAGAATACCTTCCCTCAACCTTAGATGGTTTCACTTACTCAAATGGAACACTACAAAGTTAAGCACAGATGGCAAAAATTTTAAATGTGACAACAAAGAGAAGAAATCCCTTCTTGTATATTACAAATGATTACTGAATGAATATTGTAGGAAAAAACTTTGAGAGTAGTGTCTCATTTGTTCTTATTTTACTATCTGATAAACATTATCTTATCTTTTACAAGTGTAAAAAATATATGTTTTAATATTAATTTTCAGAATTTTTCAATAATTCAATAGAAAATACACTGCATAGTGAAGCTAATGTAGCAGAAACAATTACAGCTACAGAGTATAAGGGGTCAGAAAACCAAACAGATTGAAACATGTCAAAAATTATAGTAATACATGCAGAAGTTTAATATTTTATCCCAAATCAGTTTTCGTATTCTGATTTTAATAAGTGAATTACAAAAACAAACCCAGCTAAAACAACGCTATCAATATGAAATCAATTGCATAAGTGAATTAAAAAGTAGTTTCACTTACTGCATCTACCCATGTGGTTTTATCATAACATATGCCCTTTTTTCTAAAAGTTATTTTCACAACTCCATTGCCATGAGAAAGACCCATACAAACAGTGGAAATTCTCAGACTACAAGGGAATCAAACAAAGATGGGAGAACAAATTTTAGTCTAATTTTTGCAACTACCTGTTTGTTTCTTCATAAAAATACTAGGGCTGTCAAGTGATTAAAAAATAATCACGATTAATTACACTGTTAAACAATATAATACCATTTATTTAATTTTTTTTTATGTTTTCTACATTTTCAAATATATTGATTTTAATTACAACAGAATACAAAGTGTACAGTGCTCATTTTATATTTATTTTTATTACAATTTAATAGAAGTACTGCAGTGCAATCTCTTTATAATGAAAGTTGAACTTACAAATGTAGAATTATGTACAAAAAATAACTGCATTCAAAAATAAAATGTAAAACTTTAGAACCTACAAGTCCACTCAGTGCTACTTCAGCCAATCGCTCAGACAAACAAGTTTGGTTACAATTTGCAGGAGATAATGCTGCCCACATTTTGTTTACAATGTCATCTGAAAGTGAGAATAGGCTTTCACATAGCACTGTTGTAGATGACATCACAAAGTATTTACGTACCAGATGTACTAAAGATTCACGTGTCTCTTCATGCTTCAGCCACCACTCCAGGGGACATGCGTCCATGCTGATGATGGCTTCTGCTCGATAACAATCCAAAGCAGAGTGGACTGAATCATGTTCATTTTAATCATTTGAGTCAGATGCCACCAGCAGAAGGTTGATTTTCTTTTTTGGTGGTTCGGGTTCTGTAGTTTCCACATTGGAATGTTGCTCTCTTAAGACATCTGGAAAGCATTCTCTACATCACGAGTCTCTCAGATTTTGGAAGGCACTTCAGATTCTTAAACCTTGGGTCGAGTGCTGTAGCTATCTTTAGAAATTTCACTTTGGTACCTTCTTTGAATTTTCTCAAATCTGCTGTGAAAGTGTTCTTAAAACAAACATGTATGTACTGGGTCATTATCCAAGACTGCTATAACATGAAATACATGGCAGAACGTGGGTAAAACAGAACAGGAGACATTGAACTCCTTGGGGGAGTATTGTGTCACAAATGTAATTAGCCCATTATCTTTTTAATGAGCATCATCAGCATGGAAGCATGTCCTCTGGAATGGTGGCTGAAGCATGAAGGGGTACATGAATGTTTAGCATATCAGGCACGTAAATACCTTGCAACACTGGCTACAAAAGTGCCATGCAAAAAGCCTGTTCTCACTTTCAGGTGACATTGTAAATAAGAAGCAGTCAGCAGTATCTCCTATAAATATAAACAAGCTTGTTTGTCTTAGCAATTAGCTGAACAAGAAGTAGGACTGAGTGGACTTGTAGGCTCTAAAGTTTTACACTGTTTTGTTTTTGAGTGCAGTTATGTAACAACAACAAAAATCTACATCTGTAAGCTACACTTTCATGATAAAGAGATTGCACTAAAGTACTTGTATGAGGTGAACTGAAAAATAGTATTTTTTATTTTTATAGTGAAAATATTTGCAATCAAGATATAAAGTGAGCACTGTACACATTTTATTGTGTTGTAATAGAAATCAATACATTTGAAAATGTAGAAAAACATCCAAAAATATGTAATAAATTTTAATTAGTATTCTATTGTTTAGCAGTGCGATTAATTTTTTCAATCGCAGTTAATTTTTTTCAGTTAATCAAGAGTTAACTGTGATTAATGGCAAGACCTAAAAAATAGTACTTTTTTAAATTAAATTAAAGCGTGTGATTCTTTTAAGTTGATGGCATCCTGTAAACCACCAATATGTATGTTTAATATGATGATTCATGGAAGTTGTATTCCATGAGCATCAATAAAAAACTAGGGAACAGGGTATACTGGTCCTTTGAAGTTCCAGGGGGAGAATCTTTCTAGGCCAACAGAATCTAACCGGGAGCTTGTGCCTTGGGACCTACCTCTATTGCAGGGGACTGGCCAGGACTAATAAGGGCTACGCAAATTTGTTTGTTTAGATAGTTTCCCCATCAGCTAAAGAATGATACAACCTACTGACCTTACTTGGCTACTCAGAGTCAACAGGAAGAATGTTTTTTGTATCATTTCTTTTCTTATCATTGCTGTTTGGTGGATGGGAGGGTTTTCTCTTGGGTTTGCTTTATTCTGTTATAAGACTAAAATACACAACACCCCAGGAAGAGTGCAACACTCACTTTTTTTAAATTAGAGAGTACAGTGTTGCTTTTGCAGAGAAGGTGGTGAGGGCTGCTTGGCTGCATTCTCTCACAAACTGAAGTTTTTTCTAGGGCTCTTTTCCCCTCGTTTTCTCTATCCCACCTCTATCTGATTTGGAAGGGGATATGCTAAATTACCATTTTAGAGTAATGCTGCATCTCAGTCAAAAAAAATGTCAAGTGCCCAAAAGATGAGTTTTGTACTGATTGTAAGGATATGAAGGAGTTGGTCCTTGCTAATGAAAGAGATCAATCTCATAGCACTCCTCATGTGGTCCAATATTTGTGTCAAAATTATGGTTTTGCTTGGCATACCAAAACAGAAGCATCAATGAGACTTGGCACCTGGGACAATTGAAGTCCTTGACCTTTACAACAGTAAGCTTGTTTTATATATAGAGACAGTGTAATACATGACTGATGGAATATTTAATATTGATTTATTTAGACTCAAGAATGATAATTAATACTATTCCTGAAATAAGATTTCAAGCTTTAGTTTAAAGGTGAAGGGGAGCAAAAAAAAAAAAAAGCCATGATAAAATAAAAATGCTAATTAGCTACTTTAGTTTATAAACTGCAATGTAATTTATCAAAGGAAAAAAGTCAAACAAAGACAAATGTATGCATATTTCTTCAACCATTAATATGGTAGTCCTCCTCCCATGCTTTACCATCACAGGACACACTGGTTTTATGGAAAATAGGCACTGGATGAAGCGAGAAGGAAGACAGCTAGAACACCAGCAACACAAGCTTCACATGTACCAAAGGTGACCAATTAAAAATTCTTATACTCTGATCATGCAAAAGGCAAAGAAAAAAAAAGTTTCTTTGCCTTTACAATAGGATCTGCAAAAAATCAAACAAATGAGGGGTCTCTTTCATGTGGTGTTTAGCTCACACTAATCAGGCTATCTCCACTTTGCAGTTGACTTGGGTCTCTTCTCTTGCAATCATTTCTTGTTATTGTGCAGATAAAATTGCTTGAATTCAGACAAGCCATTCAATGATGCCTGAGAAAAAGGGCAAAGGAACAAATGTTAAGTCTTCTATTTGATCTATGGTCACTCGTATCCTAGACGTTTTGGAAGAACTTTGTTTCGCTTCCTACACTTTGGACCAGGTCTTTCCTGGTTGGCAAAGTAATGGGTCCATTGCCGATGAAGACAGTAAACACCTCCTGCTAAGGGAGAGAGTGAGAAGGAAGTGTCCCCTCCATCCAGGAAACCATCTGTAGATATTGACTTTTTGGTCAATTATTAGTCCATTCCAGATCTTCCATTCTTAAACAAGATTACTGAGAAATCTGCAGTAAAATTATTCTCAATCTCTAGATTCTTGGAACTTCCTTGATCAGCCACTTAGGTATGGTACAGCAACTGCACTTGTTTTACTGACTGATCTTCCTGATGATCAGGAATCCTAGAAATCTGTTTGCTAAGGAAAAACACAGATTTTGTGTTTTTAAAGAGAATCTTTAGTTTTTACATTTTGTGAAAAAATAAAAACATACAGTAGAACTCCATTTATCCAAGCCTCCATTATCCTGCTCTCTGAATTAACCGAAACACCAGCTGTCCGGGGCTGACAGCATGAGCCCCTGCCACCCGGGTCTGACAACCCAAACCCAGACTCTGTCAGCCCCAGGAAGCTGGTGCTTTGGTTAGTATGGAGACCCATATAATGGAGACTCAGATCAATGGGGCTCTACAGTATAATCAATAAAACACTGCGTTCAACTACTCCTGGGGGAATTCTGTGCCACTGCACATGAACAGACTTCATATCCCCTGCAGATTTCTTTGCTTCCATGCAAAAAAATGACTTTCTGACAGGGAAGCAAAGGAAAACTGCAAGAGCAGTCACACACTACTTCCTAGTTGTGCAGGTACATTGTTTCAGGCACCCGAAGCAGCCAGCAGAAAGGTAAATCACTGCAGGCTGGGGACACCCCAGCAAGTGGCTCCTAGCCTGAGCCTGGACCAGGAGTGACTGAGGCTGTGTCAGACCCACCCCCAGAAACCTCCCCCAGCTGCAGGAAGCTCAGCATGCTTTCCTGCTTCCCGCCCCCATTGTTCCTCAGCTCCAGGGAAGGGGTCACTGTAAGGGGAGCTGCTCCCCCATCTGCCCAACCCCTGTGCATCCAGACCTCCCATACCCAGACACCCCCCAAGCCTCACCCTGTACATCCAGAACCCCCATAGCTCTCCATATCTGAATCCCACGCCACTGAACCTTAACCCCTGCATCTGGAGCCCCCTGCCCCCACACTCCCTTTCTCAGGACCCCCACCCCTGCACCCAGACCGGCTCCCACTGAGCTCCCTGCACTCCCACCCAGATGAGCCCTACCCCTTCACCACCCTGAGCCCCCACATCCAGACCCCCATGTCACTGACCCCCAACTAGCTGCACCCAGACCCCCACCCCACCAAGCCTCATGCCCCCAGCCCTCCCTGATGAAACCCCCACACCCAGACCTCTCTGCTGAGCCCTAACCACCTTCACCTGGAAGCCTCTGTAGAATCCCATTGCCCCCACACCTAGACCCCCTCCCCCACTGAGTGGTCTGCACCCAGACTGTCCCACACAGAATCCTCTCATCTGGATCCCCCCCACTGAGCTCCTCCACGCGTGGATCCTGCCTAGTTGAGCCTGTCCACCCACACCTGGTGCGCCTGGCACAAAGGGACAAGGCCCCAGAGTGTTTATGGGGCAGGCCCAGGCCTTGTGCTGTATCAGGATCAGGTGCAGCCTCATCACTGACTGTGTCCCAGGGATGGGGAGGCTGCAGGGTGATTTTCCACCTTTATGCAGCCAGTGGCCTGTGCTCCCCATTGCCATGCTGGAGCTTCTGCATTTATTTATTCACAAATAAAACTCACAGAATTTTAAAATACTGTGCACAGAATTTTTATTTTTTTGGCGCAGAATCACTCAGGAGCAGTTCAACTTATACCTATGTATGTTGTGGCTAAGGAAACTAAAGTGCTGTGTTTCAGTTTACTCACAGAAAAACTGGGGAAGGGCGGAGAATTTTGATTCTTTTTATCACAAAAAACTAGGATCCCTGCTGATGATGAATGATCATTATGTCATAATGAGATTAACTGCCACTGATCAAAGAGTGTTAGATTCTTCTGTGGACATCAGTAGGAGCAGATACGGTCTCTTGTCTCTCAGGGTGAAAGGAAAGAAGAGGAGATGTCAGACTGAAGTACTGAGCGACTGCTCTTCAGCCTCAAGGGCACTCATATGGGTATGTCAAGGTAACACCTTGTCCCCACTTTGACATGTGTAAATGGTCATTAAATAGGTTAGTGAAAAAACATGGACCATGGCTTTACTCTGCTGACTAAACACAGTTCTATCTCCAACTGAATGAGTGCTGCATCTGAGCACCCTAACTAGTGTACACTTGAGAATAGCATATGAATAGAACTGTCTGAGGCTTAGTCTACACTACAGAGTTAAGTCGAGGTAAAGTAGTTTACATCAACTTAATTATGTCAGTGTCTACACTAGAATGCTGCTTTTGCCGAAGTAAGTGGCCTGCTACTCCCACATAATAACTCCACCTCCACAAGAGGTGCAGCACTTATGTTGTTGTAGTTAGGGTGACATACTGTCCATGCAGACACTGTGCGACTTACAATAGCAGTTGGCTGTCATTCTTGTCAGTGTCAGGGCTGCCTCCAGCTTAAAACAGCAGCAGGGCTCACAGCTGCAGCTGTGAAACTGACAAGAATGTCAATTTCACTGCTGATAAGCTCCCTGCTGTGAAACTGAGCCTGGCTCAGGGCTCACAGATGCAGCAGAAGGAGGGTAGTGTGGACACCAGCAGCCAATTGAATTACTGCAGTGGCTGCAGGTCGACTAAGTTAATCTAAACTTGTAATGTAGACAAGCCCTCATCACTTCAGATGAGAAAAAGAAGATACTAGTAGACTGGGTGAAGCAACCAAAAGAAATGGCAAAGATAGCTGCTCCCTTGATTGAAGGTATTTATTCTCCACTTACTGAGCTCCCAATATGGAAGTGGTTTTCCATCCTCATCTACTTTTAGCTTATCAGCTAGCAACAGCGACCAGGACAGGCTGAGAGTTTTTCTTTCACATGCTATGATTACCCATTCCTTTATCACTTTCAAATTAGGCTACTGTAACGTGCTCTAAAAGGGGTTACACCTAAAGACTATTCAGAAATGTAGGCTAGCCCAAAATGCCCACTTGCTAAAGGAGTATCTCATTGGGAAGTATGTTACAACAAGACTCCACAATCCGCATCACATCCGATGAAGTGAGCTGTAGCTCACGAAAGCTTATGCTCAACTAAATTTGTTAGTCTCTAAGGTGCCACAAGTCCTCCTTTTCTTATTTCAAACTCAAAATATCTTCTCTAGCAATTCTTAGATTAGAACTTTCTTCCTTAAGAACATTGTTTGTCAAACCAAAGGACAGTTTTAATATGTTTAGCACCTAGACTGGGCTGGCACAATAATACAGCTCCTTTCAAAAGCAATTCATTTTTAACATGTAAATTGATCAGTTTTCAGGCTGAATGTATAAGGATACCTTTTTTATGTCCATAATGTGCTCCGATTTCAGTCTTTTAGAAATATATGTAAACAAAACAAAACCTCTCTTATTCTATATTTCTTTCCTGTGACTGGCTCCCACCAGTACAGATGATCCATAGTCTCTTTTCTACTTGTCAGTTAGGCAGGGAGCAACCAACAAGAGCAGAGTATTTTGGTCTCTTCCAAAGGGTCTGCTTACCCCCATAAATTTAGGGCTTGTTTTCACTACCAGGGTAAGTCGAACTAAGTTACGCTACTCCAGCTACGTTATTCACGTGAATAACATAGCTGGAGTCGACGTAGCCTAGGTCGACTTTCCTTACTCTTCTCAGAGATCTGGACTACTGGAGATGACTGGAGAGTGCTCTACCATCGATTTAGCAGGTCTTCACTAGACCTGCTAAAGTAACACCCGCTGCATTGACTGAAGCAGTGCAGATCTCCCCAGTAGTGAAGACAAGCCCTCAGTTAAGATTTTTCAGAGCTGTAACTTTAGAGCAAATGAACCTACCAGCCCTCATACAGGCATTGCTAAGGGCAAGCATCTGCACATGTGGGATTATGTCACAGTAAAGAATCACCAGATACCTAATTCACTTGTAATTAAATTGCCACCAGAGCATACTGAGGGAATGTGAATAATTGCTTGCCTCTTCCAACAAAAGGTACACATACAGGAGAGTCTTTTAAAAGCCCACTGAAGTCAATGGGAATGTTTCCTTTGACTTCAAAAGAGCTACTTCAGACTCAGAGAAAAAAAAACTCTAGGCACTAGACCTCCGTTGAGGCAGTAAATTTGAGAAAATTCTATTCAGGCCCCAATAAGGCCATTGCCTAACATGATACAAGACACAACTAGGACATGCCAATTAATACAGCCTACGTAGGGTCAGAAAGAAACCATACTAAACCACAATCCTCAAAATGTAATGCAGCAACCACAAAGGACCAAACAAGTAACCTGCAGCATTTGCTGAACGTATGCAAACAGCACCAAATAGCCACCTTCCCGAACAAGTCTTAGACCACATTCCATTTTCAATCTAGAATACTGAAGGCAATGAGAAGTCTAATCCACTGGGTATAAACCACAGAAGTCTGCTAATCCACTCAGAAACTCCAAACAGGATAACAGATTTGAGGATTTTTTGAATTCATAAAAAAAAAAAAAAATGGTGATAAATCCTTAAGTCTCTTCAATACATTTAGGGAACATATATCATAGCTTTTTTCAACTCAGGGTAGTAAAGACCAGGGCAAGGAAACATCCTGAATGATTATGAAAGCCAGTGACTACTTGAAGGAAAAACTGGGCAAGATTTAAAAACTAATTAAATAGAAGAGAACATGATCCAGAGAAAGGAAGAAACTCAGTTTCCATACACAATGATACAAGATGATGGCAACTAGGAACACCACTTTCAGAACAGTAAGAGAAGGAAAGCAGAGATGTAAGGCACAAAAAGAGAAGTGTCTCTGTGAACTTAAATACCAGATTAGGAACAGAAACGGAGACATGGTAAGAGGCAATCGGCAGCTTTACGGAACCTAGAAACCAAGGGAGAATAACCTGAAGGGAGCTGCAGTAAGCTGAAGAGCGAAGACATTCTTTTCAACACCATGCAATATCTAACATTCCAAAATGGGAAAGTTACCAAAATAGGTACTGGAAAAGTCCTGAAGGAATTCAGCAAAGAAACAATTCTAGAAGCAGAAAGAACAAAATTCCACACTCTTTCTAACTTTCCTCTTCAGAGATAGGAAACCAACTGAATCTGTGAAGAGAATCTGTCCTCTGGAAAGTGCCAAAACTCTATGTTTCTACTAATACCTGCCAGACTGACAAGTGGAGGAGGGACCATCCATCAGTCCATATTGATGAAATCAAACCACTTAAGATCCTGTTTCTTGATCTGAGTGGAAAATCAATGCAGAAAAATCAATACACAGCATCTTACTAGAATATGTTCTAAAAAATGTTAGAGAAGAAATTATTAGAACAAGGTGTGAAACTGCACCCCATATTCTTTGCAGTGATATTATGATGATATAACAACAATCATAATGTATTTTATGCAAGTCATATGAGGCATCACTGCAGAAGTTATAATTTCCTGAATACGATTATCCTATCTGTATGCATGTATCATTTTTGTATCTGAAGTTATAAATATTGACTATGCATCTGTATTTCAAATGTAGTTACACCTGGGTAATGCCCACTAGACAAGATGTTTTCAGTCTAGACTGTGGATGGGGAAGGGCCCATTCAGGGCAATGTCCCATTAGGAAAAAACAACAGGCTTAGGGGAAGCTTCTATTTCACCTGGGGAGCCTTCCTGAGAATGCTATAGACAGCCTCCGAGTAACGGCAGCTATAACTCTACAAGGACTTGTGATGAGACCACGTCTCTATGCTCCATCTTGGGATGTCCGTATTCTTCCACAAGCTAGTCTGGGAACCAAGCTTTGGTAACAAAGGGTTCCCGCCATATGCGAAAGCTATAGAAGGCAGAGAGTGACATCATCTGGGGTTCTTCACTCCCCACACAAGACGACTCCTGGAAACACCTGAGGAACAAAGACTGAACTGGGGGAAGTGCTGGACCCAGGCTAAAGGGATTTCTAGCCAGTGCATGAAACACCTGGGAATTCCAAGCTGTAAAGCAAGTACAGCTTGCTCCTTAAGAATCTGCCGCCTGCTTGTATCATCTCTTAGGGTGAGAATCTGCTATTCATATCTAACCTATTTAGTGTAGTATGCTTAGTTTGTGTGTTTTGTTTATTTGCTAGATCAACTTCTTTGAGCTGTGTGCTATCACTTAAAATCTCTCTCTTGTAGTTAATAAACTTGTTTTTACTTTATCTAAACCAGTGAGTTGGAGTGAAGTGTGTGGGATCATAACTCAGGGACAAAAGGCTGTTTTGCATATTCCTCTCCATATTGAGGGAGGGGGTGAATTTTATAGGCTTACGCTGTACAGTTCTCTGTGCAGCGCAAGACATATAATTTTGGGTTTATACTCTAGAGGGGATAAAACTTAAGAAGCAGAGAGTAGCCTTCCCATGCAGGGGCTGGTCAGAGAGGCTGCTTGTAACCGCAGCTAGGTGTGCCCCTACCTGTATGTATGCTGGTGAAAGTACAGGCTGGAGGGATTTGCAGCTTGTCACAGCAGTACAGTGTGAGAGGAAGTCCAGGATGATGGGTCGGGGGGCTCAGTGGTACCCCAGTTCCAGGTGGCACCCTGAGGGGAACCCGTCACACAAGGAATAAGTAAAACAGGAAAAGCCCACAGAATGACTGCTGTTCCTCATTGGAGAGTAGTGTCAAAAATTCTGCCTTCATTCACCGAAACAGTAAATCACGAACTATCCCATTTTCTATAGCATATTGTTTTCCTGATTGCAAATCTAGTGTAAAGATTAAAATAAAAACAAGACTTGCATGAGAGTAAGTTTTACACGATATAGATTGCACAAATGAAATAATGTTCGTTAGCTTTCAGATGCTCAATTTTTCATTATAGATTGTATTATCTTTCTCATAATAACTAGTCTACCTAATGCTTGGTAGTAAAAGCTGCAGTAGTGATAGTTTTAATGTTATTTATACTACTACTGTCAGATGGCACACGTTGTTTTTTCTTGGGGGGGGGGGAAGAGATGGTGGTTGTAGGTGAGAGGTGCGGTAACTTAGATGCTAAGGAAATTAATTTAAAAAATGTTAATGTTTTACACAGTACGTAATGTAAGGCGTAACTGAGTAGGGCTTGAGTTTGCTAAAAAGACTGGTTTCTAAATGTCTCTATACATATACTTAAAGTGCTACACTTTCAAAAAAATACTCCTAGTTCTCCCATTCCCAAATCAAGGATATCTCAAGAGAAAACTTTTAAAGAAAAAAAAAAAAAAGAAGGAGTACTTGTGGCACCTTAGAGACTAACAAATTTATTTGAGCATAAGCTTTCGTGAGCTACAGCTCACTTCATCACTCACGAAAGCTTATGCTCAAATAAATTTGTTAGTCTCTAAGGTGCCACAAGTACTCCTTTTCTTTTTGCGAATACAGACTAACACGGCTGCTACTCTAAACACAAAAAGGTTCTTTTACAATATGGTGGAGTGCCGAAGTTATAAACCACACACACTGAGAAGTGGTGTCTTTTCATAGAAAATACCTAAACAGGAATTTTGTTCTTTTGAAAGCAGTGATAGAAATATGTCAAATGCCAATGATTCTCTGTAAAAAAAGGTGTCATTACTAGTAATCTCATCAGTATAAAGTTAACATCAGCCATACAGCATTATACTACTGATTTCCATTTTTGAACTTCAAGTACTTTAACTGCTGGTGCCAATGGACAAACTTTAGACATTTTCTCAAGGGAATTTATACACTAACCACATGGATATGCATTGTTTTCTTACCCTGGAGGCATGTCAAGGAAAATAAAAAGCATTAAAAAGTCCTGATTGTGCATAATTACATGCAAAGGGTTAAGTCACCATATTGCTACTGCACACATCAGGCTACAGGAATGTAAAGTTATGCTGTTCATAATGTGCTGGATGAATCACAGGCAAAACTGAAACTTCTTTATAGT
This sequence comes from Dermochelys coriacea, assembly GCF_009764565.3. Classification (NCBI taxonomy): domain Eukaryota; kingdom Metazoa; phylum Chordata; order Testudines; family Dermochelyidae; genus Dermochelys; species Dermochelys coriacea. Next base: position 64,765,006 of record NC_050075.1, on the reverse strand, counting down.
AAGAGATTAACGTAGGATGTTTACTTTGGTATATATTCTTGTTTGTGCCAGGTTTTTGTCAGTTTCAACTGTAGTTATCATTTGTCAGTTAAGATACAGCTGAAAAGCAATGACCAACTTAAAAGCCTAAAAGCTTTGACACTCATCATTTATTTTCATCAACTAGTCCACCTCTCTAATACCAAATCTAGTATTTAAAAAGAGTGTTTTGCTGATTCTGATACCTAAACTTTACAATTAGTTTTACATGTTTATATTAACCATGTTCATAGATAAAGCATTCCTATCTCATTGACAACCTTTTCAAATGAGAAAATGAAAATACAAGATTATATTCTTTGTTTAGGTATACAATTATGGAAATATTTCATTTACATTTATTTAACCCACAGAGTTCACATTCAGAAGGCTTTGCCTCAGGGGCCCAAATTTAAACCTTAACAAAAGAAATACTCGTATCTTGACCTGAAAAAAAAAACTAAAAAATGGTTTTCTGGAACCCAACATTTTTATCATTAAATGCCTTATTCAGTGTCCTGCCAAGACAGAAAATAGTTCAAAGTGACCTTTTTATCGTTATCTGTTGGATCTATAACCTGAAGAAGCCACCTGGAGTCTATTATGCAAATACCTATCCTGTCTAATAGTTATCAAGCACGTGCAATATAACTCTATGGATTTTTATTTTTAAAAGGGTTATTGGCCTTTTTAAAAAAATTTCCATCCACTTCCCCCAAAAATCCCAAGCACACTGACACACAGTATTTATAAATTAAAAAAAAAAATCACCTGGAAAGTTCTATTTTGCAATCTTACCTATTAAATATTTAAACACAATTCAGCTGAAACCACATATTTTAAAAAATTAAATGGTGACACAGAGCACTACTTTAATAGCCAAATAGATTTAGTTGTTTCAGGAAAGCGAGATTAAAGCGTTTTGTCCATTTTACTTTCTTCTACTTTCTAGAATTGCTCTTGATAATGAACACAGCTGAGCAACATCAATCAGAGCAATGGAAGTAATGTCACTACTCTACACCTTCAGTGTTATATTTACCATGTGAGATTTACCTCATGCAGACAGTACGCAGGAAACAACAGCGTTGTATTTATTTTTAAAGAGTTCCATTAAAAAAAAATATACTGTCAGAATCTTCCAGGTGTTTTGCAAAACAGCAAGGTAAAGTACAATACATATATAATAATTTATTTCAATTCAGATCTCTTATCCGAGATATTTAAAAATACTGTCCTCTCAAGGCAAATATTACCTATGTATTTTAGTAATAGAATTAGCTCTGCAGGGTCTTGTATGGTGACAGAAAAAAAGGTGATTTACTTAATATTTCTCCTTCACACACATCCTGCTATGTACAACCAAATTTAATTAGTGTAGAATCTTACAAATACAAGTATTCAAAAAAGAAAAGGAGTACTTGTGGCACCTTAGAGACTAACAAATTTATTAGAGCATAAGCTTTCGTGAGCTACAGCTCACTTCATCGGATGCTGTAGCTCACGAAAGCTTATGCTCTAATAAATTTGTTAGTCTCTAAGGTGCCACAAGTACTCCTTTTCTTTTTGCGAATACAGACTAACACGGCTGCTACTCTGAAACAAGTATTCAAGCGTCACAGCCAATTTCAGCCTAGAGAATGTGTGTCAAAGGTTGTCTACCCTACTATAATCCTAAAAAATATTTTCCTTAAGTCTACTCTGTTAAATGTTTTTACATGCACTCAAAATCTAGCATTTGTCAACTTTTGAAAATTAGAAGAGTTTCCAGAAAGCTCATCACACGCATTAGAAAACAAGAAAAAACTAACTGTGAAATGACATCATGGATTTTTCCGCAATTTGTTTGTTTCCGAATTTCCATACCCAATATGCTCAGTTTAAAAATAAAAATTCTAAAACTTCATGGTATATTCACAAATGTTCTTCAATATAATTTATTTTAGAAAATACTGTTTAAGTAATATGAAACCTCACTATAGAACTTTACTTCTTTGCCAAGCATGTGGGAAGAGGTGCAGAAAGGTTGTGGATTTAATGTGTGAATTATGGGGAGTATGTGAGCAAGGTTCTACAGTGCTGATGAGAATCCAGCTTTGCTCCCACTCTATTCTCCCTAGACTTGATCCTGTGAATTTCATCCAACACTATCTCCCCCTACACATATGAACAAATGGAGGAGTACAGATGTTCAAGAGAGATACATTTGGGAGGGAGAAGGGAATGAGATAGCTGTAAATGGTTAACCTTCAGCATTATGACTTGTTAAAATTCAAATTATGCAGATATGTTTAATTACACAGTTTGATTTTTTTTTTTAAATGGCAAGCCAAAAAGTGTCCAATAAAGCAGTGTAAAGCTGTAACTAATGTAGCAAAAGTTAACCAAATTGTATTTTAATTACATAGTTCATTTAAATTATGTTATATTTTTCTGATGTGCCCCATAAAACCATGTTGAGCAGGTAAATACATATAGTAAAATATTTTAAGAGACTATTACACAGGTATTGCATATAAACTAAACAAAAACTTCAGTTCAGTGGATGACTGAAAAAGATTTTCAGTGCATATCTAAAGGTACATTTTGACCAGAAGACTTCAGAAATGACAACTACAGTGGTTTGTATAAAATGATACTTTAAGACAAAAAAAAAAATCACACTTAATCTTGAAATTCTATTTAACACCAACACTTTGTTCCTATATACATCAAAGCACTTTGCAAGAAGGGTATCCTCACTACTGCAGTTTACTTAATGGCTCTTCTACTGTACTTTCAATTGTTTTTCCAAGTTTAGCTGGATGGATGATACTCATCTGGGTTGTAATTGCCAAGATACATGTCAACAAAATCACTCATTCACCTTTACACCAATGGAATTCAGGATTTCCTGATGCTTAACAGGGGTGCATTTTACATTAGTGGCAAGAAAACCTGACTGAAAAAATAACTTTCCAACTAATCGGAATAGCAGCAAAGATCATATAAAGCACCTCTTCTTTTGACTAACCTAGATTATTAAAATTAAGGGTTTGCCTACACAGGGGTTTTTAAATGGATCAAACTGAGTTAATTCTGTTTAAACACACACACACACACACACACACACACACACACACACACACACACAGACGTGCATAGTGTCAAGTCAATAATGCTATAAAATTACATATTCAGATAATAGTTTATAACAGGATTAGAACTGATGACGAAATAGAGTGACATTCTTCAAGTATATATAATAGCCAAGCAATTTTTGTTATTCCATTAAATATGAAGGAGTACATTGTAGCTGGCCATGCTCAGGGTTCAAGTAAATGGAAGAACGGGACACAAGGTTCTCCTGTCACTGTAGTTAATCTACCTCCCCAAGAGGTGGTAGCTAGGTCAACAGAAGAATTCCTCCGTCGATCTAGCACTTTCTACACAGGGGTCATGGTCAGCATAACTACGTCTCTCAGTGGTGTGGATTTTTCACACCCCTGAGAGACACAACTATGTCGATGTACGTTTCCAGCACAGACTAACCCTGAGTGTGCAACAGACCAAATTATCCAGGTGAGCTGGACAGCCAGCTGCACAGGGACTAAAACAAGCAGGGAGAACTGATAGATGAACCAAGTACAGAGCAGTTCAAGAGGAAAAAAGCACAGGTTAAGTACTCAACACCTTGCATAGACTTCAGTTTCCTGCCCTGGATCTGGCCTTCTCTCTTTTGTACAGGGCCAAAAGGCCATGTAAGTTACTCCAGTGTGCAAGCTCAGAAAACTGAAGATAGCCTGCTACAGGGTTCTTTCATCTTTCCAATTTGTCCTGCTAGGAATAGAATAGTTCCCTTCAACCAGACCATTGTTTTCGGTGTATATACAGTAAGAAGAGGATACACTTTGGGACATACCTAATCAATTTAGTTTAGCTTTGTAACTGAACTGTCAGCCAGAAAAGAGGTGCTACTGGCCCTTTCCATTTCTTCCCTGGTTGACTAATATCTGTCAATGAGGGAAGGAAAGCCACTACACCTCTATCTCTCAATACTGTTTCCAAAGCCATATTACCATATGTGGCACAAGTAGGCATGACTGAGTAGCTGTTTAAAAGAAAGTAGCAACCCTTCTTCAAAATAACGTGCAGATTTCAAGACCGCATCACTTTAACTCAAGAGGGCTGGCAGAGCCCAAGCAGGCCAACAGCTGGTATACAAATTTGGGCTGGATAGCTGAATTAAACCGATTAAGCCTCCAGACAATCCGTATCTGAAAAAGTCTTCTCTACTTATTGATTTGATAAAGTTATCTCATTTAAAGACATTTTTCTATTATGCTTGGTTTTCACTAAGTAACCAAGATTGATATTATCCCTGTCCTCCCTCCCCCCTTCTTCTTGCTACCATTTTGTTATCCTCTTGTTGAGTGATATCTGAAATCAGTTTGCAAGTTGCTTTGGGCAAGGCTCACATCTGTATCTGTTTTAGGACATATTTAGAACATCTGTGTTGTTAAAAATAATAAATAAAAATAAGATTCTTTACTCCAATAGCATTAGAAAACAGTTTTCAAAACAAGATCACATACATTGCATAAAAAGTCTACTCAAGGTGGCTTCTGGGACCCATATAGAATCAACTAAATAATTAACATTACATTTAATGATTTTCCCTTTTCCCATCTTTGTCCACAAGCATATCGCATTATTTTACTTTGAGTTATTTGAATTGGTCTGCTGCAATTTACAATTCAGATTCCAATCTTCTATTAAAAAAATTGCAATTTAACTTAACAGCACAAATTTCAAGTTGTACAGTCCACTGTAAAATTTGCACTTTGTTGCCGTTTAGTTATGCAACTCATCCAAGGATCAGAAACAGTACTATTTAACAAGTGTGTTGGTTAGTTATTGAGGTCATTTATTCTTGCCATTCCTTGAATGGATGAGTTAGCTGATCAACAAAGCAAACTACAAGTATCTTGGTATCACACTGACCTCCAACCCAGCCAACATACTAGAGACTGCCATTTCCCCTCCAACTCCCATAGCCTCAGAAGCGAGGGGTGGTGAAGGAAGGGGAGGCAGCAGGGAGGGGAGGATTTGTCTGAGCCAGCAGGGGAAAGACCAGCTCTTGGTCCAACCGCCCCCCCCCCTTTTTTTTTTTTTTTTTTTTTTTTTTAAAAAGAGCATACCCCTCTGCCCTCTTCGTGGGCATTCAGCCTCCTTATGGCCCTGAAGAGGAGAGCACTGCAGTGCATGGTGGTACACGAGGGTTGGCAAGTCTACTGGTTCCCACGCATTTAATTAGAGGGTTTATAAGCCCTTTCCCCCAGCCCTGTGGGCCTTTCTGCTACATATCCACCTGCAAACTGAACACACCACACACGTTTATTCATTTCATTAACAACCGGAAATCTCAGGCAAACTACTATACTAAATTCTGTCATTCACCCAACAAACTGAGAAACCCTTTTACTATGCAAAAAATAACTGATAAGGCCAAATTGAAAGTTTTGCTTCCTATTAGCCAAAAATTAGTGATATTTTCAAAAATGAAAATGTTTCATTATTTGCTCCCTTATAAATCTTGAACAAAGAACTTCTAGTCCTGAGGAGTCTGTCAACATAAGGCTGATACACAAAAACTGAACACTTAGCACATCAAATTTCATAGAGCTTGAGTTGGCCGAGCACAATTTTTTCGTTTGAGGAATAAGGCTTCAAATGGAATCCACCACATTTTTCTGGTGGTGGTTTTGTACTTTAGAGAGCTTTATAATAAGTAGAGTCATGGGGATCTCAAAAAAAAAAAAAAAAAAAAAACAACCCACACATCCTTGTCCCTACATTTCTGTAGGGATCATTTCTGCAAAATCATCCATAATGCGGAGCTGCTTGAAGCAGTATCAAACTCTGGAATGCATACTCACAAAGCACACCTGAGTATAGCACAAGCATGGATGCAGGATGTCATAGGAACTCTACTAAGAGCATGTCTACACATACAGCAGCATAGCTGTACCAATGCAGCTGCACCGCTGCAACACCTCTAGTGAAGACGCTCTATTCCGATGGAAGAGAGCTCTCCCATCAGCATAATAAAACCACCTCCAGCAACGGCAGAAGCTATGTTAGCAGGGGAGCGTGCATCAGTGGAAGACCTTATGTTGGTGTAACTTATGTCATTCAGGACAGAAGGGTGGTTATTCACAACCCTGAGTGACATAAATTATGTTAAAAGAAAAGGAGTACTTGTGGCACTTTAGAGACTAACAAATTTATTAGAGCATAAGCTTTCGTGAGCTACAGCTCACTTCATGCATCCGATGAAGTGAGCTGTAGCTCACGAAAGCTTATGCTCTAATAAATTTGTTAGTCTCTAAGGTGCCACAAGTACTCCTTTTCTTTTTCTGAGCCAAGTGCTCTGAACAATAGTTTGAGCTCCCTAATTTTTGTATTTGAAAAGCAGTTGTGCATCATCCCTTCATTTACTCTCTTACAGATTGTTGTAGGCTTTTATGTATGCCTCACTCTTAAAGGTGATCTACTTTTAAAAAAGGACCTGTTTTTGCTTTCCTGAAATCATTTCTTTGGTGGCGATGGGGTTCTATCTGTGTAGATCTCATCAGCCCTGGGAAGATACTTTGATGACTGGGAAACAGTGAAGTGACAAAATCATAAGAGTGAAAACTGAACAATCGAGAGGGGAAAAGGATTTCCAGTCAGAACTGCTTACTTTTGTATTGGCAATTTGGCTTCAATGACGATCCAAAATGTTGATTAAAGGATATCTGTGATAAAGATTCAACACCTCTACCCCTTCAGCTAAGTTGTAAGATCTCATAAGAAACGTACTCCAAGATCCCACAAAAGATCCTTCAGGAAAACCAGTGAAGACCTAAACTTTTATTTTAGAAATACTGGGAATGTAAAAACTAAATAAATAAAACAAAGGGGGAAAAAAAATCAGACCTCTTTTATATATCAAAGAAAAAAAAACAAGCATTTTTTTTTTAAGTGCTTTGCACGTCAAAACTGAGATTCTTCCTTTTTTAAGGATAACATATAGAGAAGGTGGGGAAACTATTGAATTTCTTCATCTATATTCTAGTCTTATTGCTTTCTACTCTTTCTCCATTTCTAATGCAGCAGAAGAGAGTACAATATTTAAAATATGGATACGTCAGTCCTTCTTACATTACAATAATATTGAATTGCATTCTAGGTAGTCTCAAGAAGAATCAATATTTGAATGGGGTTATTTGTCTTGATTTACAGATCTCGGAATCACAATTGTTATTTTACTCCTATGCACTGTCCTAAGTGTTATATACCTTTATATACTGTGAACACTATCTAGAGTTAGTTGCACAAGGCCAGTTGACCCTGAGTCACCAAAGCTTGTGAATGTATGGATTAAAGTGCCATTCATTGTAAATTCTACATCTTGGAGGTTATCAAATAAATAATTATTTATTGCAAACCCTATTCAAATACTTTCTTATATAAAGAAAAAAGTTATTTAAAACCAATTTTTATCTTGCTTGAACAGCAGTGCCATCATTAACATGTTAGAAAATAGCTATCACCTCAAGAAGTGAACTCAGCACTCAACTGGCATGAGAAGTGAAAAGACTTTTTCAGTCTATGCAGTGGAAATAAATTTGGACTGATTTAAGAAACTGATTAATGGGCACTAATCTGAATGGGTTTTTTTCCCCCCTTCTCCAAAGCACACAAATATATAAAGTAAAAAAAAAGTTTCTACTTTAACTCTTTTCAGAGTAGCAGCCGTGTTAGTCTGTATTCGCAAAAAAGGAAAGGAGGACTTGTGGCACCTTAGAGACTAACAAATTTATTTGAGCATAAGCTTTCATGAGCTACAGCTCACTTCATCGGATGCTTATGCTCATATAAATGTGTTAGTCTCTAAGGTGCCACAAGTCCTCCTTTTCTTTTTGCAAATACAGACTAACACGGCTGCTACTCTGAAACCTGTCATGTGGGTAATGGTACTTACAGAATTGAGCCTATATTAACCAAAAAAACTTCCTAGCACTATTTGAGCTCCAGCCCACCTGCAAAGACTAGAACATCCATTCAATATTAAAAAACCAACAGATATGCAGAATCTCAACAAAGACAAACAAAAATATAAAATATATCATTTTTGAAAGGAAAGAAGTTTCCGTTTTAGTTTTAACTTTAAAAATGACATGAAAAGGTGAGATTAAGAGAGAAAGGAGGATGAGGATAACCTAGAAAAGCCCTGCAAAAAGATATGCATGTGTAAAAAAAAAAAAAAAAAAAAGTGTTTGCATGTTCAAAGCCAAAGAATGACTAAATCACAAGATGTAAAACGAGGTGCAGCAGACCCCATCAACAGGATTACCTTTAAAAAAAAAAATCACATTTTCTCCGGTTGAGGGACAGAACTCCCCCACCATCCGTAGCAAAACAGAAAGGTATTTAAACAAGTCCTACCATGAATAAGCTAGCCTCGAAAGATAGTTTTAGCCCCAACTTAAGCAATGAAATTCCTTGACGTTAAAGCTTTTGGAGGCCTGAGCCGCCTCTATTCCCTGCGGACTGTTTTCTGCAACCCTCTCGGCCGCAGACCGAGCAAATCCGCCTGTAGAACTGTAGCTCCAGGAAAAGAGACCCCTTCAAATGACGCCCCGTCCGAAGCGCAGCGAACCTCCACACGAACAGCCCCCACCAGAACGAGCACCGGCCGGGGCTGCCGCCTCCACGCTGCGGCTCCTAAGGGCACAGGCAGGTGTTGCCGGGAGTGTGACAGGGGCTCCAGAGCCCCACGGTCCACACCGGGAAGGAGCCCAGGTCTCGGCGACCCCGGGCACTAAGCACGTGCCGCCGCCGCCGCCCCCTCCTCAGAGTTTCCTCCTGGCTTTCCCCCAGGCTTAGGACACACGCACGCACGCACGCACTCTCCCCACCCCCGCCTCGGGCGGAGCGGCAGCAGCTGCAGCCAATGGGGGCCGGATCACTAGTGATGGTGGCCAATGGGGCCAGGCGGGAGGTGGAATCGTCCTCACACCGCCGCTGCCCTGGGTGAGGTAGCTGCCTGCAAGGAAGTGAGAGTCTGGGTTACGGCCGCAGCTGCCGACAGTGGCGGTCTGGGCTCCGCACCGCAAGCTCCCGGCGCCGCAGCCCCTTCCTTCTCCCATGCCTCACCAGACAGTCCTCGATCTCCCGCCTCCTCCGGGGCCCGGAGCCGGCCTCGCTGCCTCCGCGGAGAGATCGGCGCCCAGATGCCGAGTCAGGGCCGGGCCGCGCCGGAGGGACGCTCGCGGCGGGGCTCCCCGTGCGCGAACCGAGCGGCCGCGGCGGTAGCAGCCCAGCCTCCTGCTGCTGCCGCCGCCGCCGCTGCCAGGACTGTAAACATCCCGGCATCCCCGAGGGGAGAGAGGCGGGGCCGGCTCCGGGCTCCGCCTCAGCGCAGGCCCCCACCCCGTCCTCCTTGCGCTGAGCAGCCCGGACGCGTCGTGTGCTCGCCCAGCCGGGTGTGCCGCCGGGAGGCCGAGAGCGCCCTGGGGAGGTAGATGGGCCGCGCGCACCGGAGCTGCTGTATCCCCGCAACTGCTGTTGCGGCAGGAGTTTGGTCTGGCTCGCAGAGCTCTGCAGCGCCCAGCGCGTGCCTCAAAGCTAGCATGGGAGCGGGTGTTCTGGACCGGGGAGCGCCCGCTGCTGTGGCCAGGCCGCTGTCTGTCAGAAGCGACGTGCCTGGGTGCTGCGCTGCTCGGGAAGGGGCAGGAGACTGGCTGCTACGCTGTGAAGAACCTAGGGCAAACCTGCAGCCATGTTTTTGAACCCGGATCAGATGCTGAGTGCTGCGGTAATTCCAGTTCCGGTTGCGTTAGCGAGCTCTGCAGCAGGGCTTAGCAATTCGTAACAGCTTAGCTCGTCCTTGGAATCGTGATGCGGTTGAAACTGAACTGGTGCAGAACCAGCTCCTAAAAAGAAGTGGATAGTTCATCCATGCACAGGCAAATGTATTCTCAACCAGCTACCTTCTTCCTTTATGCAGTGGAGTTTGCGACCAGAGATTGTAAACTCTCCCAGGCTGGAACTTATTTTTTTATGTGGTGTACATTGCCTACCACAGAGGTATCCTAACTCGTGCCAAAAACTCCTAGGCACTACAAAATATACTCAGCCGTTTGAGCTCTTATTGAAGGAAATCAGAGCAATAAGAGCCCAGGATTTCTGAAAAGCAAACAATAGGTCCCTAGAGAGAACCTTTTATTAGATCAGCCATCTACCTGACTTTGTCTCTTTTTAATGTAGGAAAAGGAGGTATGTTTAGCAAACATGTCAGCTAGCACATGATAGTTAACATGTTTTTAAACTAAGCACCTAGGTTAGACAGTGGTGTTTACAAATGTTAGCTGGTCATGGTTCCCTTGGGGCCTAACCATAATCCATTAGAGAAAAATGAAAGCCTCCTACCAACCAGCAAACGGAATATTCCTGACTTTCTAATGGCATGTTTCCTGTTTCTAGCAGTTCTCTCCTAGTGGGAGATAACTGAAGTTAAAACCTGTGTTTAGGAATTAAAAGTAAGAACAGCTTCCCTAAAAAGTACAGAAGAGAGTAGGCTCTTCTCTTTCTGGAGAGATGGAGAAGCTCTCCTTTGAGATCCTGATCCTCTCAGAATGCTGAAATGAGGACTCGAGAGGCACAAAACACTGGACTGGAAGCAACAGGAGGAGATGGTGCTAGCCTAAAGAGTTTGAGGTTCTCGGAGAGTATGTCTACAATTCAATTAAAAAACATGCCAGCTAACTCGGGCTTAGGCACTGTTTAATTGTGTAAATGTTTAGCCTAAGTCCTACAAGCCCAAGTCAGCCAGGCCAGCCGCAGGTGTCTAACTGCAGTGTAGACATACCCAGTGTTCTCTCCCAGTAGATGGAGCAGCAGCAGCACCTGACAGGGAAAGAAAAGATTGTTATATGTGGGAATTTTCTGTCTCCCTCTACTGTCAGCTTCCCTTCCAGAAGAAGAATTAGGGACTAGCATATCATCCTTAAAAATCACTTCTTAATCTAAAATTCAAGAAATGGCATGAGGGTGCAATCCACAAAGGTGCTTAGGTGCCTGGGTCCCATTTTTAGGAACCATTATGATCCACAAGGCTCCCACTCAGCTGCCATCTAACCCTGTAGGTGATTATATTCACATGGCACCTAAGTTTTTGCCTCTAGGCATGTGCATTGCTGCCTCACTGTAGGTGTCCAGGCACCTATCTCCTGCCTAAGCCTCACAGCAAATCACAAACCAGCAAAGTCTGCTGCCTGAGTCACATAGATTTTTATGTCCAGAAAGGGCAATCATGATCACCTAGTCTGACCTCCTGCACATTGTAGGCCACAGAACCTCATCCACCCACTTCTGTAGGAGGCTGAGTTATTGAAATATTTAAATCTTGATTTAAAAATTAGAGAATCCACTGTTTACTGTAATTCAAACCAGCAAGGAATCCATGCCCCACACCGCAGAGGAAGGCAAAACAAACCTTAAGATTACTTCCAGTCTGAGCTGGAAGAAGATGGTAGTCAGTTAGACCCTGAGCATGTGGGGGAGACTCACCAGCCAACCAGATACCTGGGAAAGTATTGCAGGGACCTGATCAGAAGCAGTCTATAATAGCTCACACAAAATAGTTATGAAGTTGGGGAAGAAGGACTTCCTTTATAATCGTTTGCCTAGTGTGAGCTCACAGGATGTGAGAGACTCCTGGTTCACGTCCCCTCTCCTGAACTGTAGAAGGGGTTTGAACAGGGATTGGCCACATCTCAAAGGAGTTTCCTAACCACTAAGCTATACAGTCATTCTACTTTCACTGGCCAAATATTTAACTACTAAAGTATTTAATCTGGAACAAATTCATTAGGAAAGCTTGAGGAAGCCCTAAACCAGCATATTACATAGCCCAGTGGCTAGGTTATGCACCTGAAAGGTACAGGTGCCTCTTCAAATCCCTTCTCCCCTTCAGTAAGGGGGTGGGGGACTTAAAGTGGGGGGTTCTTGGCTGAGTACCCTATCACTTGGCTAAAAGTTATGAGGGAGGTCCACACACACATCCAGCAGTTTTGTGTGAACTTGCCTGAGGGGCTGATCCAATAGGCAGCCTTTCAGTAGGATTTGTTATACCATCAACCTTTGTGTAGACGCAAACCAAATTGGCGAGCACTCCTGTTTTGACACTACTGATACTTTCTTTAGTTTGACAACTATCCTGTGTAATTTTGGTGAAGTTCCTGTTTTGTAGAAAGCAAAGTAGTGTTTCTCTAGTGGGCTGTTTTGTTTGTTTTGTTTTTTTTAAAAAAAGAACCACTTAAAGTTTTTGCTAGGTTTGGAATGTTAGAAGTAGTCTTGGCTGCGATGGATTAGCAGCAGAGTGAAGAGGACTTAGTCAAAGGTGCATGATAAATGTTATATATCAGCACCAGTTGTGCATTTGTGTACGTAAACACAAATATACATAGTATATATACTTTACACTCGTATTTGTAGAGTTGGTAACTGTTTCAGTGTTATTTCCCATTTTAAGTATGAAGAATATGGCTCAAACTAGTAGAGTCTGCCAAAGGAGAATGAACTTCAAATGAGCCTATTGTATATGCAAATAAATATAGACTGTTCTGGTGACCCACAAAAAATCCAGAGGGTTTCAGCTATGTTGTTTATCAACTGGACAATGACCTGAATGATCTTTCTTGATAATTACTCATTACCTCCAGTAGAAGAGCTGACAGCAGAACTTGATGGTCAGTTATATTCACGAAACCTTAGGTGCATCTTCAGATACTTCAGGTTTCCTTCTGCCCATTCCACTGTTTCTTGTTCTTGCCTCTTAGACATAAGTGCCCGCATTATTGCCTGGCCTTAGATTATCCTTACATGTTTATGGTCTAGTGCTTTAAAGGGGAAGTCCAACGGGGGGGGGTGGATTTTTGCCATTTTGTCAATGATATATGAAACTCATTTTTTTCCAACAATAAAGGGTGTGGAAGGGGTGATGCTTATTTTCTATATTAGAAATTTAGGGTTTGTCTTAAAGTGACACTACGAGTTAAGTGCAGGTGAACTGTGAAGAGAAGGGATTTTTTAATCAGACTGTTTAAGGCCCCTATACTGCAAAATACATGTGCTTAAATTTACCCAAGTGACTAGTCCCATTGACTTCAATAGAACTATTCACAGTGAGTAAAGTTAAACACCTGTATAAGTCTTTGCCGAATCTGGGCCTTATACTGTTTATTTTTGTTATTACCTATTTAAGTTCAGTAACTAATTAATACTTTAAATAAAGGAAGACTTTTGAAGATTCAACATCCTCACCCTTCAACTAAGGTGTTAAGAAATCACAGCAAATATTTAATCACTAATAATCCAAGAAAACACTAAATTTTACATTCTTGATATTTCTAAAGCTACAAAGTGAGCAGAAAAAACTTCAATACACAAATAAATCTTTCAGACTATAAAGAAGTCTTGTGTGTTTTTTTTAAAATTCTCTTGCAAGTCTCATTTTAAAAAAATTAAGATTTAAGGATGAATTTTTAGATGGTCCAAGGTCCAGCTTTTTCTTTCTCAAACACAGTTTGTGCTCACAAAATGAATTGGTATAAATCAGATTGCTTAGTCCTCCAATTAGCTGATGAAGTAGTGAAAGGCATAAAGCAGACAGATTGTACACCTGGGCACAAATGGCACGTGCACCAAGGAGGCTGCTCTTTTACTATTTTCATCATTTAATTTTACCTCACTCTAAATAGAGTTTCACTCTTAGTTCCCTATAAATAACTTCACACACTATGGATTGGATTGTACTCCAAAGACACTGTCTTGCAAGGCATTGAGCAGTCTGACCTCAATCCCCCAAATTCTGCTCTAAGCATATGCTTAGTCAATAGAACTACTCACATGCTTCAAGTTAAGCATGTTTAAATGTTTTGCTGGATTGAGACCGGACTACTCAACACTTGCAGGACTAAGCTATGAAAGACTGAATTCACAAAGCACTGGAGGGTTCTGAAAACTACTGAGTCTGCTTTAACTGTGAAGAGAACCAGCTATCCCAAGAAACAAAAAATAGAGCAGAATTTTGCTCTTGGAGACCAAAGACTCAGAAAGAAAATGAGTTTAGAAAGAGCAGTTCTATATCAAATATGCTCATTTACATGTAAGAAACACAAACTTTCTAAATAACTTTCAAATGGCTCTCCAAATCAAAGACAAATATATAGATAAAATTTGAGAATGTATATAGAATGATTCTTAATGAATGTTCATCAAAGTTCCCAATCCATGAACTGTGTTGGATTCAGTTTATCCGAGGAGATGTATTCCCATCCATCTAGATGGTTGTGGTTTTTTTAATTCTGGCTTGGAGGAAAAAAGAAAATGTCTCTCACTACCAAATAAGGAGAGCATCTCTGAAAGGTATCTTAAACCAGAATTTCCATCAAGTCTTTCTGACTCTCTGACTACAAACCTTAAATGAGAAATTTTATTTCTCCAAAACAAAGTCTCTTTTCAGCTCTGGAAGAAGTAATTGAAATTTTTCCTTTATCAGTTAAGGTGTGACTTGAATCAAGTTTTTTCCAAGGTGAATGGTAAATTTGGGGTAATAAGCTTCTCAGTATTTAAATAAAGTTTGTTCATGTGCCTCTTCTCACAAAAATATACCCTCTTCTTCAGCTGAGGCAAGCTCTTAAGCTTTGAGATCTACTATTTATGCAGTATATGTAGTGAGAGCTCTAACAAAGGCCCTGAGGAAATTAACAAATCTATGCTGTAAAGTCTCACTTCTCCCAAATTGCCAGATTTATTAATAATTCAACAAATTTGCTATTCAATATAGCATATCATTTGATTTTGTCAGCCAGAGAAACAGCCTTAAACATAGCAGCAAGGTGACAATTCTGACTATGGAACTGGAAGTTAGACATAAAATCCATTAACTGGAAAAATGCCCTTCAAGGGTGAAAGATTATTTTAAAATATCCTACAAATAATAGCTTGGCATCATAGAGATGGCATCATCTTGGCATAGAAGAGAAGAATTTTTCATTTCAGGAATCATCTTTCCCAGCAAGCAGTAGGGACAACTCCCCAAAGGGTGAGGATTCAGAGGAAAGATCCTTAACCTTTTTATTTCCAGAGCTAACTTTAATAAGGTACTATCCAACCTCTATGACCCTAAACTCTCAGAAAAAATAATTTTCAATTTACTAAAACAGAAATTCTCTATTACCAATTTTTCCTATAGGGGGCAGAATATCTCAGTTTTTCCTCAGATTATACCATGAAAACACTACAGATTCAACAGACAATTTCAAGAAGTTACTTAAAAGAAATACAATCTCTCCTGAAGATTTTTCCCCCTCTACCAATCAAAAACCTAGTCTGCAACTGGAAATTTAATCAGTCAAGCCACCATGTATCTGTAGTAACTGTGATGGAAAAAGGAGAAATTTCTCACAATTTGGACCACAGGAGACCGTGGGACATTGAGTAGCTAAACATCAGTTGTCTACCGCTAAAAGCAACAACAATGGCTATCATTTCCAGACACCACTGATACAAAATCTTTTCCATTATTTCCCAGACAGAAAATCAGTTGCTCATAACCACTAGGAAAGACTGAGACACGTCAGGCAGCAATTCAAATCCTCCCAAGGCTGGGTGCACTCAAAAGAGAATAACCTGGGAGGTCACTTGTCCTGTTCCAGGGGGCGTTCTCGCTGCTTTTCTCCCTTTGCCTATCTTTGCTCTCCCTTTTCCCTGACCCTGTGGGTTTTGTCTTTCGCCCTCTCTCTCTGTCTTACTGCACTGCTCACACACTTTACCCAGACTCCTATTCACTCTCCCTCCCCAACTCTCCCCATTTTTCTCTCATCTAGGGGTTTCTGTGGACATCACTAAACTTTCATCAATTTTCAGCTTCTCTCTTGAGCTGTCCAAATCCAGCTATCACTCCCAATGGTCATTTCCAACTGCCATGGAACCTTCCTACTCCAATATTCCATCCTTCATCCTGTTAAAGAATGATCACTCACATGCTGTTTGCACATAATGGAAACTAGAGATGGAAGAGACCACTTATGTCTTCTCAACTGTCCTCCTGACCATGAAAAAAATATATACCTTATTTGATATTTCCTAGTGCTTAGTCCACCAATTTTAAAATACCCCAAGTCTCAGATCTTCCATCACTTCCCTTGAGAGACTATTCCACTATCTAATAAGTTTCATTGTCAGGATGTTGTTCCTGGTATTCAGCCTATATTTACACTTTCTTTTCATTTCATCCCATAACTCCTATTTAACCACCACACATACTGCCCTAAGTAACTTTTCTCCCCTTTGTGAGGTTTATGCCTTTTAGCTATTTCAGTTCTGTAATTTCTACAATGAATACCAAATTTAGAACAGTTACTAATAGTGATCACTCATGCACTTAGATTTTCCTAAACATTACAGAAAAATCTTACTACCACCCTTAACCATCTGCTGCTCTATCTTACTCACATGCACCTGTATAAAACAGCATACAGATCTATGCAAAAATTATGAAAGCTACATCAATCCTTTATTGATCATTTAAAAATGTGAATAATTCTGATCAGAGCTCAAGGGTGCAGCCGCAACTATGATAACAAAAATAAAGAAAAAATAATTTTCTATTTGGAGTAAGGATTGTGGGGTGGGCAGAAGAGAGCTAAGCATGGAACTAGAGAACAGTGTTACTCATTGAGTCTAGGAAACTGGGCTTCACACTAAGGCTTCAGATGGCTAGGCATCACCGTTATAGGATAAGTGAGGGGCTCCATTGCTTAGCCTTACCTTCCAGCTTGTTTCCTCAGCTCCACTGCTAAGCTCTGTGCTGCTCCCCCTGATTCATTTCTCTCTTACCCATGCCCCGGGCCCTCATCCAGGTTTCTTCTTTAATCCAGACTGTATTATTGATCTATAAAACAAACTCAGTGACAAATAAAGGAAAATAAAAATTTTAAAAACACTAATTAATGTGGGGGTAGAGGTGTGGGGTCAAAGGATAAAAGACAGTGAATCATGGGAGTAGTGGGCAGCAAGTTAAGCAGGTTCACCCCTATTCAGCTATGCCACTCCAGCCCTTTCTTATAAACTTGCCTCCTACACTTTTGACAGCCTTCTCCACATACAGTAGTTAAGCACAGCAGGTCAGCGACAGTCCAACATACCTCCTTAGTTTCCATCAGCCCCAGGATCCCTTGGAATGAACTATAAGAAGTTACAGGGAGCAGCTGCTTCTGGACCAGAGATGCAAGACCTGGGTTTCTGAAAACTTGGACTTGTTGTTTTCCTCTCTCTTGGATGTTTGTTACTACTAGTGGCCAGGACAGAGTAGGAAAAAGGAGCTTGTTGATGCCCAAGTAAGAGATGGGAGCTTGCAGCTCTGTTACAAAGGCAGCTGACCGATGGAACGTTGGAAAAAGGAAGAAGCTGATGGATCTGAGCTGCTCTATCAGCTTTTGTTAGAGGAGACTGACAGGGCATAAAGACTCTCCTGATGGGTTGCAAGCTAAATTCATGGCCTAGCATATGGATGATCTCGGTCTAGGCTATAAAAGCCCAGGAAAGCAGCTGCAGGTGTGAGTACCTAGAGTGAAGATTGTGTCCCTTCGCTCCCAGCTTTCAGAAATTTAGAAAGGCTGCTGCTGACTATGATCAAGGGTTCTGAGTTGATTTCGTTTTGTTTTGTGTTGTGTTGTGTTGTGTTCATAAAGCCAGCCCTGAGGAATGGGGCTTTACTCTACCTTCCCCAGGGCTTGTATCCGCCAACCAGTTTACAGAGACCAATTCACTTATGAGGAAAAAGGAAATCTTTTTGTGTTTAACTTTAAAAGTGGCCTCTGTCAGATATATATATTCTCTCTTTGGGAGAACAATCATTTAACTAAAACCAGGTTACTTAGCCTGGAGTGTTGCAACTCCCAGGGGAGTTACAAACAGGTTTCAGAGGGCCATGCCTGGCCACTATTCCATTTCCAATATAGCTAAGGGGAAGAGGATTCCAAGATGGAAAAGGCTGAGAATCACTGAGCCAGAAGAACCCAAAACCCAGGAGAATATCATGGCAAAATTTCACCAAGGGATAATTTTTATGTTTCTTTTTCAAAAATACATATTCTTTTAAAATTACATGAACAATTCAGTTGTCACTGAATTTATTTTAAATTTGGAACTAAATTCAATCAATAAATGTGAAAGAGGATTTTAGTCCTGCTTTCCGTTAAGGATGTACTGAGATTTTTACTATAAAGTTGTGACCTGTGCCTCCATAATATAGTAACGTTCATTAGGCTTCCTATTCATAAGGTGAAGTACAGAAAATGTACACAAAGGATGGCTATACTTATTGAAAAGTACCTTTTATTTTCAGTTTGAATTCTAATGCAGTAGTCCAAATAAAATATAAATGACATTCTTTCAGATGAACAATCACTGATCGGGCCTAAAAAATAAAACATACCTTATTAATTAGGAAAGTCAAACAGCAAAAGCTAGAAAAGGATTCCATTTTGCAGTATTGACACGGGGGTATGTCTGATATGAAGCCTGGCAAGAAATAGGCATTACTCAGCTCAGGAATTATTACAATTAATGATTATTTAGACATTGCACAAATTTAATGGACACTAAAGTGGAACTTCAGAGTTGTTGCAAACACTCTTTAAATGAAAGAAAAGGAGTACTTGTGGCACCTTAGAGACTAACAAATTTATTAGAGCATAAGCTTTCGTGAGAAAAAGTTTTTTTCCACCAAATGCATCCGATGAAGTGAGCTGTAGCTCACGAAAGCTTATGCTCTAATAAATTTGTTAGTCTCTAAGGTGCCACAAGTACTCCTTTTCTTTTTGCGAATACAGACTAACACGGCTGCTACTCTGAACTCTTTAAATGACATCAGAGCAGGGGAGTTTCTCCATACTCCAGCATCTAGTTTTGTTTTCCCAACTGATGCTCTTCCTAGAAGAACTTATTATGACATTGCATTTCAAGCCCTGGATACAACAGTTTAATTCCCAAGGAGCTGATGCCAGTTTTGCTCTATTGATTAGATGGCAGGTATGCTGCAGGAGCAATGTGGTCAGTACATATTCCATCCACTTGGCTGACATGTAACTTTCATGATGTGATTAGCAGCCTGAAACCATAGATCTATTTTTAACCCTGAGTCTTTCAGTTTGGAGAACAATACACAGGATGATACAGGCAACATTTTAAGACTTTAGTTGTTGTTGTTGTTTTTGTTAAGAAGTGTGAAGCAGTGCAGCCTACACAGTCTGGCTTTGGGCTAGCCACAGCCTCAGTTTCCCCTGATTCAGGTTGGAGCTCCCAGCCAGGACTCATTGCCCCACCCAAGTCTCTTTCCAGGTACAGTTTTAATCTTCAAACATAAAACATAAGGAAAACATCAAAAACAACACCAGTTCCTTTGCCCACCCTGGATTACAGCCCCCAGAAGCTTTTTTCCTTGCCTCTTTCAGTACCCAAGGGATGATACAACTTTCCTTCAGGACCTACTGCAAGGACTTACCTCCCTCAACTGAGTTCTCTCAACCCTTTACAGAAAACACCTGACCCTTTCTGAGTGGGGTCTGACAATTGAACAGGGTTGGCTGACCCCAGGCATCCTGAACCTTAAAAGGTTAGACAACATGGTTACACTGTGATGGTTAAAAAAAAAAAAAGTAGCCAGTGTGTGCAGTTGTTTTCCCCCAAGCTGTGAATGTGATATGCTGTGTACTCAGTGAATCTGGGACTCAGTTCTCTCTCCTCATTTCTGTCTTGTAGGTGGACAGAAAATTCTAGTCCCCGAGGCCTGCTAATACCACTGAGGCCTGGTGTACACACACATATTGCTATAACTATTGCAGGTAGGGGTGCTGTTTTTTTTAAGTGGACTAGTTATTGATATAATCCCCATAATGCGAAGGCAGACATATCAGTTTAAAATGCTTGCAGCAGTATAGCTTATTCTCTTCCTATCGGGGCATAGCTATACCAGTAGAAAGCATCTTTACACTAATAATACTACCTCCACTAATACTAATGCAGTTCCACTTTCTAGTGTAGACAATACCTAAGTTTATCAGTATGTACAATTTTATACTTGTATAACTGCATCCACATAAGGCATTCTCCTACTTTAAGCAAACTGCTACAGTTAATACAGCACAACTTTGGGGTGTAGAAGAATCCTGAACAAGCTGACCTGTAAAGGTATGCAAAATCAGCAACTTGAGTCTCCAGGGCTTTGTACAAATCTTTTCTTCAATTCTATACCATGAGGAGTGGTTAGCGCTGCTGAATTTCACATTGAGTTCTGGGCATCAAAACACCTACAATTCACAGTGAAATTTAACTGAAGCCACAACTTTCACTTTGTTTGACACTAAGTCAGAAATCAGCCAAGATTAGCTGGAAACTTGGCTGATTCTTACCAACCTTGAATCTTTTGATGAACTTGAATTGAGTTTAGAATTTGAAACTCCAAACCAGTTGGAACTGCACATGGTTTTAGCTTTCATAATGAAACTTTTCCATAGTTTTGTTGATCAATCAAATATGATGATTTGGAAATGTTACGATATGGAAATGTGGGGACACTGGCTTCTTCCTACTACAAATTGAATCACAGTCCTGTAGGCCTGGCTTGACATGAGTAATTGGACATGGGTGAGGCTCTATTTCTTGGGAGACAGGATTAGGAAGGTAAATGAATTAGCAAGATGAAAACAGAATGTCTGTACTAGTTCAGATAAAGGGAAACAGCTAGGGAATCATTTACAATGGACAAGATAATGGATAAAATAAGTTGAAATATAAAAATAAGGTAAAAAGTAGCTGGTACATGGACAGTGTATGAGCAAAACATGCTGTACAGGGATTGGTTCTGACAAAGTAACCAAGCCAATTCCAAAACATGTAATGCAATGTACAGTGAATGTAATGTAATATGTAAAATGTATATAAATTAAAATTAATTTAATGTTAATGAGGTTAATGTGTAACTTTGGATGGTAGTACTCCCTATAGCCACCCCACCCTTGAATCTAATCAACTCAGCATAATTTTGCTGTATGTCAGATTTTAAAAAACCTAAATAACAAAACCAAAGTTCTTAAAAAAAAAAAAAAAAAGGTAAAAAAGGTCTCAAAGGCTATCCCCACAAATACCAATCTTCGTTGAGGCTTTTGGGCTCAGCCCGGGAGAAGGGCCAACCTAAACTGGGTCAAACTCACAAGAGCATTGGAAAGCAATTCTGACACAGACTTGGGCTTGCTCTGTGCTTAAAATTTAGGTCAGCATAGTGACATCAGTCAGAGATGTGAAAAAACCGCACCCTGACAGACATAGCTATGCTGATCTAACTCCCAGAGTAGATGCAGCTTTGGTTGTAGTTACTATTGTTTGAGGAGGTGATATTCCCAGCGCAATAGAAAAACCCTTTGCATCCATGTAGACTGCATCTACACTACAGGGCTGTCATAAATATAAAGGGAAGGGTAACCACCTTTCTGTCCACAGTGCTATAAAATCCCTCCTGGCCAGAGGCAAAATCCTTTCACCTGTAAAGGGTTAAGAAGCTAAGATAAACTCGCTGGCACCTGACCAAAATGACCAATGAGGAGACAAGATACTTTCAAAGCTTGGGGGGGACAAAGGGTCGGTCTGTCTGTCTGTGTGATGCTTTTGCTGGGAACAGATCAGGAATGCTCTTCATAACTCTTTAAATTAGTAAGTAATCTAGCTAGAAATGCGTTAGATTTCCTTTTGTTTAATGGCTGGTAAAATAGCTGTGCTGAATGAAATGTATATTCCTGTTTTTGTGTCTTTTTGTAACTTAAGGTATTGCCTATGTTTTGAATCTGATTACCCTGTAAGGTATTTACCATACTGATTTTACAGAGGTGATTCTTTTACCTTTTCTTTAATTAAAATTCTTCTTTTAAGAACCCGATTGCTTTTTCATTGTTCTTAAGATCCAAGGGTTTGGGTCTGTGCTCACCTATATAAATTGGTGAGGATTTTTATCAAGCCTTCCCCAGGAAAGGGGGTGTAGAGCTTGGGGGGATATTTTGGGGGGAAGACATCTCCAAGTGGGCTCTTTCCCTGTTCTTTGTTTAACACTCTTGGTAGTGGCAGCATAGAGTTCAAGGACAAGTCAAAGTTTGTACCTTGAGGAAGTTTTTAACCTAAGCTGGTAAGAATAAGCTTAGGGGTCTTTCATGCAGGTCCCCACATCTGTACCCTAGAGTTTAGAATGGGGAAGGAACCTTGACAAGGGCTGTGCTGGCGAAGCTATGTCAACGTAGCTATGCCATTTAATATCCATAGTGTAGCCAGGGCCCTCAGACAATTCCTCCCCTGTCCCCCCTTAGCTTGAGGAAGGAGAGCAGTTTACTATACTATACCTTCCCTGTGCCCAGTCAGCTCAGTTTGCTGGTGCATGGAGGTGAAACTAAGGCTTCATCCCCATCTACTCCCTGATCACTTGTTCTTGGGCTGCAAGGGGACCATCAGGCACACAGCTCCCATTCTTCGCCCCTTCCCCCCCCCCCGCCCCAGAGTTACAATCTGGGAGGTATCTAGAAGACTGCAAAGAAGGGTTGGGGATCCTTATTCCCCTGCACAGCCACAGAGAAAAGGGGTACAAATGAGACCTGGGTGACTAGTTACTGATGGGTTCATTGCTAAACCTGATTATCCAAAAGAATAAGGCAAATGCCTGGGTCATCCCCTTTATTATTAATATTTCACAATTTAAACAAAAAACATTTTAGCCTCCAGCAGAGGTGTCCGCAGGAATAAAAATTTAATGGCTTTTGTACTCCCGCTGTGGCCCCAGGGCTGGATGAGCTCTGTGCCCTTGCCAATTATAGGGAGGCCTGTGTTCTTGCTTTCCACCCCCATTGTGCACGCCTTTACATGCCCCTACAGTATTTTCATAATCAAAACCAAGAACGAGTCTTGAGCATTTATTTTGCTCACATCCCATGTTGGCCTACTGAAGCCTCCTGTACACTACTCCCACTACTGTTTTTTATTATCATTATTAATTTATTTATTTGTATTAACAGTGCATCTACAAAGCATAGGCATAGTTCAGGACACCATTGTGCTAGGTGCTGTACTAACAGAACAAAGAGCTGGTTCCTGCCCCAAAGAGCTTGCAATCTAAGTATAGCCAAGAGAGAAAAGGTGGATATAGACAGAGAGGGAACTACAATGAAATGACATTTGTCAGTCCAATAGGCAGAGCTCTCAGTACACCAGTGACCTATTTATCATAATCTTAAATGCCTCCAATAATAGAGCCTCCATTGCAGTTACTTAGGTAGGGATGAGCAAACTATTTGGATAATCCAAGAATTGACCTAAATCTTTGACTAAAAACTTCTGAGTGAATCATTTGCAGACAAATATATTTTAATTCAACAGCTTTTTTTCATCCTTATAGAATGTGTATAATCAATTTTCTCCTTAAATGTATTCATTATTATATGAATCCCATTTTTGTTTTTTGTTTTTTTACTCTATGGATTGACTGTGGCTATTTAAACTTTGAATTGTGTTGATGAGTTGCAATTGGTCAAATAAGTCACATGATATTATTTCTGTTTCCTGACTGGATGGATATTCTTACACATCTCAGGGCTGAACACTTCCATATCTTAATTTGAAATGACTTCAAAATTAATTTTCAGTGAACATTTGTAGCAGAAGAATTAGATCACTCAACTGTTTGTAGAAAACCATCACTGTAGCGGGACAAATATGGCCAAAGAACTCTCTTAAAAGTTCATGCCGACAGTCTTATTTTTGCATTATTCATCCAGCTCTTCCCAAAATAATCAAGAACTTTTCTGGTTTGGGGGTTTTTTTAATTTTTCATTTTTCATTTTTATAGGACTCTGTACTTCCTGGTTTCAGCCAGCATTCAGGCAGAATTAACAAAATGCCAGAAAAAGGCTAGTCACTGGATTTCTCACCTGACCAGAACCAGGCAGGTTTGTAAATCTTCTTAGAACGCTTGCTCTCACAGAATGTTCCTGAATTTTACCCAAAGACTCAATTTAGGATAAGCCTAAGACATTTCTGGCTGTGTCCATCACTGAGTTTATGTATATTCAAAATTCTTGCTTGTTCTTTTACAAACTTGTTCGATAATATCTAGTTCAAATGTCTCCGTTTTTCTGGATAATCAGCTCTTTTGAATGATTGCTTTCCCTCCCTACTATATGGATACAGATTTATGTGCATCTACCTTAATCTTTTTTTCTATTCTCTGCTGCACAAAATATCTGCTCAGCCCAGCTGAAGATAGTGTCAGGACGACTGTTTCAGATTCCTGCTTCACTGGGTAAATCTGCACTGGTCCTGGCCTACACTGTGTGAAAAGCTATTTCCTTTTATCAGCTTTTAATTTGCCACCTTGTAATTTCATTGAACATGCCTCTTGGGACTGTCAGTCTGGTTTAGAGTGTTTTTTCCTCCACACCAGCAGAAATCATTTTAATCTCATATAATTGAAAGCACCAGTTCATTGTCTTAGTCAATCCTCCTCATTTACCTATTTGATCAAGGTGGAGTTTTATACAACAGTGGTAAGATCATTTTATATCAGTTTCCTGGTAAACTTTATTCTGTTATTCATTAACCTCTTTCCCACCCTGTTGCTATAACATTTACTGTCTCACAAATGAAAAATATGTAAGAAAAACAAAACACTTAACACTTTAGCTAGTTAAAATGGAAATATTTTAAAAACCTGATTTTCACCATTTGTCCATTTTTGAAAATCTGCCCTTTTGCACTTTATTCAACTTGGACAATGAAAATAGACTAGTCACTTTCACTTTCAAGTTCATGCGGTAGTCCACTGCTGCAATGTTTGTGGCACAACTAGTGCAATGGATTGTTTGTCTCCAAACAAAACTGCTTGCACTGACATTTTTCAAAAGAATCTATTAGGTTCTTTTAAAAAAAAAAAAAATCCCCAACAACAAAAAACCAGTTGTATAATGTATTGTACCTGACAATGGCCCTTTAAACATGCAATTCCTTTTCAGAAAAAGGAAACACAACATGGATTATTCATAGAAAAAGGAACTGTAATGAAGGTGGAGAAGATTTTTAAATGTCAAAATTTATGATCCAAGGTTATGCTTGTTTTTCCAATGCATTTGTGTTTTATGAGATGACAGAGCATTAGAAAGTGCACATGGTACTTGCAATGGAAAAATATCAATATCACTACTGGTGCCCAGATCCCTAGCTAGTGTAAATAATCAAAGGCTCTTTGATTTCCAAGCAGTTCTTCTGATTTACATCAGCAGAAGACCTGGTCTTTAGTCCTCTAAAAGTGTAAGAAGATAAATTCAATTATCTTTCAGCAGAGTTGATTCGTTGCTCCAATAAATTATGACAGCTAGAAACTGCCTTACATCTAGGTTATTGCTGCTAGTAAAAGCCACATTAAATTAATAAAGGAAAGGCGGAGTTGTTATTGTTTTAGTCACAAACCTGTATCAGGATCTATTAACGTGTACCCCTGTGCACAGTTCCATCTGACTGTCCAGGGAGGGGATGGCTAAGACACCTGAAGAATGCACTGATGCCCCAACCACAGCTTACAGCTCCCCTCCCTTGCTGAACTGTTGAGAGATCTGGCTGTGATGTTATAGACATGAACTGTGACTGTACAGATTATTGTTGCAACCAAGGTCCTATAGTGGCACCAAATCTTGTACAAAGGAGGTCAAGTAAGGTGTCTATGAAAAGTTTATGATTTGCTGGTTATGATTATGCTATCTGTATGCATGTATCATTTTGTATTTAAAGTTATAAGTATTGGTTCTATACTGTCTGTATTTCAAACTTGTGCTATGCCTCTGGGTGACACCCCAGACAGTTTGGCATCAGCACTGCCTAGCCTGCTTGATGGCCCATTAAGGACCATCAGCTATACAATTGACCCATTGAGAGAAGGCAGATACACCTTATGACTCAGCAAGGCATGTAGGGACATGCCTCCAGAGAGGTCTCTAAGGCTTTCAGGCCATGTGCTGGGCAACTTGTTTTTGGAACAAAGGAAGCACAGGCCACATGGCAAGAGACTATAAAATGAAGCTGCATCATCTCCATTTTGTCTTCAGTCCTGCTTCTTACCTCTGGACATGGGTGGTGAGTCCTATGTGCCCATGGTGCCTGGACACTGGAAATATTCCTGGCCTAGGGCCTGGCTCCAACAATGTCTGAGACCAGGTCTCTCCCTCGGCCCTGCCTTCCGCCCTGGGAGCTCCCTCCCCCAATGCGTCTCCGGGGCCATTTAAAACAGACCAGCTCAGCAGAGCTGAGCAGCTTCCTGCCTGCTTGCTCGACATGCAGCCTCTGGGCAGGGTGGGTCTGTGTCCCACCCCAAGTACCCCTGCAGCCAATAGTAAGCTGCAGGGGCAGTGCCTGGGGGTAGCAGCACATGGATTCCCAGCCTGCCCTGCCTAGAAGCCCCAGGTAAGTGCAGCACCCCACCACCCCCTCCAAGAGCCTGCACTCCACCCCTTTGGCTCCCCAACTCTTTCCCTTCACCCCCTCCGTCTGCCCCCCCATCCCCAAGCTCCCTCCCAATTGGCACCCAAGCTCAGTCCCAGCGCCTGCACCCCTCATACCCTCCTGCATCCCCAGCCCCTGTCCCAGCCCGGAGCCTGCATAAAGCACCAAAACTCCCTCCCAGAGCTTGCACCCCAAACTCCCTCCCAGAGCCTGCACACCAGCCCTCCGCACTCCCTCCCAGAGCTTGCACACCTCACCCCCTCCTGCACCCCCACCGCTTGCCCAAGGCCAGAGCCTACACCCAAACTCCATCCCAGAGCCTGCACCCCAGACCCCCTCCCAGAGCCTAATCTCTCACCTGTCCTGCACCCCAATTCCCTGCCCCAGCCTAAGGCCTACACCCCAGATCTCCTCCCCACACCCAACTTCCCTCCCAGAGCCTTAGGCAGGTGGGGGGTGGAGTTTGGGGTGGGCAGGTTCTGGGCACCACCAAAATTTGTACAAACCTGCCACTCCTATCTCTGGAGGAACTTTGCTACAAACTGAAGCTCTGAACAGTTGTAGTATCCCCAATTTATGGGGGTGGAGGGGACTAAATGACCCATCCAAGCTGTGGATGTACTCCAGAGACTTGATTTGAGCTTGCAATTTATTCCATCACTGCTACAAGCCTGAACCAAGAACGTTGCCATTGCTGTATGTAATTGATTACTTTGACGAATTGTAGCTCTTATCTATATTTCTTTCTTTTTATGAATAAACCTTTAGATTTTAGATCCAAAAGTATTGGCAACAGCATGATTTGTGGGTAAGATCTGACTTGTATATTGACCTGGGTCTTGGGCTTCGCCCTTTGGGATTGGGAGAACCTTTTTTCTTTTACTGGGGTACTATTTTTCATAACCATTCATCACCATAAGGAGCGGCACTGGTGGTGATACTGGGAAACTGGAGTGTCCGAGGAAATTGCTTCTATGACTTCGGGTTAGCCAGTGGGGTAAAACCGAAGTCCTCTCTGTTTGGCTGGTTTGGTGTGCCTTAATAATAAAGGACATGCAGCCTTGGGTTGTGACTGCCCTAAGCAATTTGTCCTGAATTGATACTCTCAGTTGTGTCCCCTCAGGAGCCCGCTTCATTACACAGGCACTAAACACACTGCCACACCTAAGGGGTGAATCCACTTGGGAATCCAGGAAAACTATTTGTAACCCCTCTGCACTAGCAGAGGTGAATTTAGTTCAGTGTCTATAAAATGTGTTGAGATTGTCTAATGGAAAATGGTATACAAGATAATTGAATTATTTGGCTAGTGTTGCACACCTCAAGTGGGTTTTGAGGCCAGAAGCAAAAACGCAGATTTTGAGAGTTTTTCCATTGACTTCAGTGGAGCCAGGATTTCTCCCCTTAATACACACCCTATCCTGGATGATAGTTATGGCCCAATCCAACAGTCACTGAAGTCAATGGAAAGACACACTGACTTTAGTGGGCTTTGGAACAGCCCCTTACAGAGAATGGCTTCTTTTTATATTTCATTAAATATATTTAATATTTGGGGGAAGATTTCAATATATTCTGCCACCATAACCCTTCTTTTAGTGGAAAGAGGGATAAGTAATAAGGCCAGGTTATGAAAATATCAGGACAAATTCATCCCTGGTGTGACCCATTATGTTGTTCTAGGCATTAGAGCTGGGCAAACTATTCACAGTGAACAGTTTGCCAGATTTAGTATTTTATTCTGTGTGGGCAAAATTCACCTCTTTGCACAGGGCCAGCCTAGGGACCATGCATCACTTAAGTTTTATTTAAATCCTTATCTATTTTGATGGCTAATGAGACTAAAATGGTTAATGAGTGCAGGAGACTGGACTAGATGATCTCTCAAGTTCCCTTCCAGTTCTATACTACTTTGATTCCATCAACCTTGTGTTGACTCGCTGGACAAGGGTGAATTTCCCCCTTTGTGAATGTGTCTTAACTCATCACGATTTCTGGAAATTTGTGAATTGAAATTGTTCGACCTATAATTTTATGCAATCTTCTTGTGCTACCTTCAGCAAATCTCCTTGTGCCTCAAGGCCCCCCCCCCCCACCCTCATAAATTGGGGATACTACAACTGTCTTTCTCCTACTCTTTGTCTTAGTCTAGTTAGATTATGAACACTTCAGGACAGACCTGTCTCTTTCTGTGTGTTTGTACTGTGCCTACCATAATGAAGGCCCAGCCTCTCCTGTAATACAAATAATTAATAAGTCATGATGATCTTAGGAAGGGGATGACAAATGGAGACAAAGATACAATTATGTTCATCTAAAAAATAACTGTTAGCCCCCCTAAAACTAAAATAAGGTTCCAACCCTGAAATCAGTAGAAAGTACATGAATTTCAGTGGCAGTATTGCCTGAATAAGAAATCAATCTTTCCATGGACTTCAATGGGCTCTGGATCCTACCCTTACAGAAGTTGTTGTACAGTTCCAATATGTGAAAAAATACTGTTTGCATTTCATAATATAATTGGAGTGTATTTTATCGCTGGCTAACAGTATGCAGTCACCCTTAGTCAAAACAATCCTTTCCCTATGCTTGTTAAAAAATGTTTCATGTGCCAGCAACCTCCCAAACAACTCAACGCTGATCTCTTAACTTGCATGAAAGCCTAGAAATGTCCACTTGAGTCATAGTTCTCAGTGCCAGTCCTCTTTCCATACCTGCCATTTGAATTCAGAGCCTCTGAGGGAATTAAAGCTAACACATTAGTTCTCAATTAAATCCCAAAGCGATGTGAAATGTAACCAAATAGCTTTATAGAATGTCTTGGGATTTTGATAATGATTGAAAGGATTATACAAATTCGTGTTTCTCCTTTCAATTCATCAAAAGCCCCGAGTGTTCTGTTGACCCCTTTAATTTCCTCTGTTTGACTCTTCAGTTTTCCTCCTACAAAATACATTTAGAACAGATTGCTGAAGGTTTGTAATGATTTAGCAAGATTATAAAGAAATAGTCATTACTATTGCAAACCTTTTTTCTTCAATTAGTATTTCTAATCACATTAGACATGTATTCCATATCCAGAGAGGATGCCTGATCCCTACAGCTATCGTGAACCATTAACTTTAATTAAAATTTACAAGTCTAATGTTGTTACATCTGCTAAAAGCATTAACTGCAATGTTAATTACCAAAATGTTAATGTTGCGTTAAAATATGAATGTTCCCTTTTGACAGTTCATCTGTGGTTTAATTATTTATTTTTGGTGGAATATATCCTAAAAAAAAAAATCCATAAAAGCAGAAAAGTATGAATACAAACTGAATTGAGAGATACTTGCAAAACTTCATATATGCAGAAAACTTCTTGGCTTAGAAAAGAATTTATCAGCTAAAGTTCATTTGTAATCTTTGTCCAGCAGCTAAAATAAATATGCAGTGCTTGTCTCATGTCTGAGATGTTATTTATAATTGCAGCACATTCTTTTATTATTACTTCATAGAGATATCTAATCTACAGGATTTGGTTCCAACCTCCCCATAGTTTCAAATACTGTGCAGTCCTTTGGCTGTATAATTTCAAAACTTCCTCGAAAATAGGGTTTACGTTCTATTTAAAAGAATTACTGATTTTTTTATATACAAACTATTACAAAGTAGACATATAAAAGGGGTACCCACCCTCAGCCCACTCCTGAAGTTTTTGGATTCTCTATGGAATAGATTAGGTATGCAGGACCAGAGCATAAAAATTTCTTCAAAATACTTTAAATTCGCAACTGATGCAACAAATACTTGCAATGATCAATCCTCTAAAGGTAACAAAAATATCCGATTTAATAGAAGTTAGGCAGTCATCTGCTGTACTCCATGTTACAAAACTTCTCTATCTTATTTATTCTTAAAGACAGACTGTCTGAAATTTATAAGTGAAAGAATTATGATGAATATAATTGTTACACATTTCTATCTTTTCAGATAATTATTTTAATGGCTGAAGTTAACAGTATGCCAACTAATTTCTTAGTATGATTGTAAATAAGTACTGTTAAACTCCATGCCATATTCTATTTCTTAATTTACATGAGCAAATCTTAATTTTGCCTGTAGATCTTCTATGCTACTTGTCAAATGCATATTCTTCACTGTGTTCTGTCTCTTGAATGTTGGAAATAGGCAGTTGTGTAGTGGCAGGCTCATAGTTCTTGTGTGGGTCTGGGGAGAAAGGGTGGAAGAGAATAGAGAGTCCTAAAGATCAGATGTTCAGTTCACAAACTAAGATAATTTACTGATACAGTAAAGACAAACAAAATATGTACAAATCACACAGAAATATTCAACTTGAAGTCATTATTCTAGTCATTTAGTAGCTTTTCAAGCAGGGCTTCCACTATAGTCAAGATTCTGTTCCCACAGCTCTGACAACTCAGGACTCTAGGTCTAGGAACTCCTCCTTTAACCTACAAGTAGCTGGCTTTTATTACATTATTACATTTATTATTTATTTTATTACTCCTTCTTTAACCTACAAGTAGCTGTAGAGATTCCCAGAAGGCTTGCAGCTAGCCAGTCAGAATGTAATGCCCCGTTACCATACTAATGCTAGCCACTTTCTAATGCCATGTTCCTCTCCCAGATGCCCTATGCTGACAATAGAGTCTCCTACTCACCAACTAGGTCTTTCCTGGTAGTACATTTAGTGTTCATTTCTCAAGATGTTGTCACTGATCCATATTTTTTTCATCTCTTCTGATGAGATTAGTTTACGTTCCCTCTTCCTTTCATGTTAAGATGTGAAAACTATGAGAAAGGATTGGGATGAAGCAATACATTTATATCCATGTTTCTCCTTTCTTGCCCTCAGTAATAGACTATATTATCTACCCCAGGATTTGATAGACCCCCATCTCCAGAACCCCAGTGCAATACCTTAAATGCCAGGGTCATCCAGTAAACTGGCCTGCTATGGAGTGAGCATCTGCAGCCTCCCAGCTATTGGATACGTTTTTCAAAAGTGCCTGTATGACTTAGGATCCTAAGTCTTCTTGACTGTCAGTGGAACTTAGGCTCTTAAATGCTAAGCTACTTTTGAACATAGCGTACTCCTTGTCTGCAGATGTTCTCTGCTAGATCAGCCTCCAGCACCTGCATTCTCTGGTGTGCAAAGTGATCCTAAATCATCCAAATTGCCACTGGAGCATCCCCTCTGTAGAGAGAATCTTTGACAGCACAAAGTTGGCAAGTACAGCTTCACTACTTCCTGAATCAGCTATGCTGTTTCCTGTACTGGAAGTCTTGACTTCAGAGGGAAGGGGTGGGGTGTGTTATGCATATTCTGTGGGTGCAGCAGGGGAGGGGGCCTGCTGGAGTGAGGTTTTGCTACACCCTATTCTCTACTGCCAAAGGGATTTTATGGTGGTGGCATAAAATAGAACCACATCCTTGCAGCTTGCATTTATACAGAGTCTGTGCAGCAAAGAGCAAGGTAACTGTGACCAACTCCCTGACAGCTCCTCCTTACAACTTTGAGCAAAGCTCAGGTTCATGAATAATCAAGCTGCTTAAGGGCCCATTTCTGCTAATGTTGATCTCTGAGTAGCTTTGCTCACATGCAGTGCTACTCAAATTCAGTGGGACTACTTACACAAGTGAAGTTACTCTGGTGTGGAAGTGTTTGCATGAGACTTTTTTAAAAACACAAACAGCTCCAATTAAAATAATGACTATTTTCAAGAACAGATTAGGTTGCTGGGAAAAAAGGGTTTTCTAATAGTCCAGCAGAAGGCAATTTATCTCCCGGGCTTTGTTAGCTTTTGTAGATTTCATTGCCTGCAGCAATATTTCTGAAGTCAAATCTACCAAAACTTTGGTATCTCTTGAGAATAGCTCTGGGAGATGAATACCTACAAAACCTCATTATTTGTTTACTGAAAATACAAAGATTTATTTAAAATTATTGATTTGCAATTAATCTGATATTAGCTTTCCAGCCTCTATGGACCACTAACTTAGGTAACTTTTTGCATATTTACACAATGCTACCAACCCTGTAATGTTAGGTTTACCTCTCTTGGAGTCTTGAAGCTCTTAAAATACCCTGGGAACTGAACCTTAAAATTCTGTTTTTCCTCAGTAAAAAATTAAAAAAAAAATCCCACACTTTTGCACTTTGGTTGTGGCAGCTTGGTTGATTGTCTTTAATATTTTACACATTATGGCCCAGCATGTGGTAGGCCCTGCACAACTGCCCAGGAGCGGAAGGGCAAACAGGAAGCATCCCCTCTCATTTGAGTAGGTGCTGACAATAACAATCCCTACACTTTGGCTGGTGTAGTACCTCCCCCAACGATCAGAAAGAAGCCCCAGCAGAAATTTTGCCTCTCAAAAGTACAATGTTTTTGGGTATTCCTGCTGCAGCAATACATCTAAACACAACCTCTACTCAGGGCTGTGGCATTAAAGACACAATCTACCTTGTATACAGAACTGATCTTTGTCAGAGACATTGCATGTGCATCAAGAAGAATAGGAGATGGACTTCTTCTAGTTGTGAAGCTCGTCCTTAAATTTTCAATCCCTGCACTCCATTTTGCTTGGTTTACTTCATCCACCCACATTTTTTCTTCTTCTCTCAGTGTATAAAAAGTTGCCGAGATGCAAACTTTAAAAGACTTGTCTATGTTTCATTCAGCAGCAACCTTTTGGGGTATGCCTGTCAAAATAAGTTACTGTAGTTGGCAATCAACCTACTGCAAGAACCGACTTATATCTTTGTAAAACAGAGCAGCCTTCCTATTACTGGTTAATTAAGAGGCCAAAGTAAAGACAGTGTTTATGGTTTCTTTCAAGATATGTTCACAACACTTTTTAATCTGGGTAAACACCAAGAGACAAGTTGTATAGTTTTGTTGTGCAGAACTTTTTGATACAAAATTACTAAAAAGCAGTGACAGTCTCTCAGCTCTGCAAGTGAAATTTTCTTGACCTTGTGCATTTACTTACACTCTTCAACGAGTAGATAAAGTGAAAAACGTGCACCTTTATAACTACAATGAAGTCCTTAAAATCCTAGACGATGCAAGTTGAAAGTAATCCTGGGGGATAAACATCTGCTCTCATTATAAATCTGGAGTTACTTTAGTAAGAACAGATTTCAATACATGCATCTAGTTCTGTCCTCAAAAGGACGTAGACACAAGTACCTTCCTGAACTGGGGCCAAATTTTAAGCATGCGAGTAGTATGGGACTGTACAACCATAATCAGTTAGCTATTCAAATATTAAAGGCCACACATTGTATTTGTCAAACAGACACCCTGGTCAATTTTTATCTCCCATAATATAATCCTTGTGATCATATTATGTCAAGGATTAATCTAAAATAACCCCCAAAACACCAATCTTGGAACAGCTGAAGTTAATGGGAAAATTTTGCCCCTGACTTCTATAGGGCCGGATTTCACCCCAAAGGTTTAATTTTCTTCAGCACCATGCCATCTACTATTCAAATTATTCATTCTCCTGTGGTTACCTGTGATATTGTTTAATGGCAGACAGCATACGCTCTGTTTACTTGACATTTAGCAGACATCTATCATCAGTCAGTCATTTTCAAATTTGAAGTTTATACAATTTTATTGAGATTTTGAACTACTGAAAAATATGTTAGCATCTACATAGAGCAGTATTTTATTGATTAAAAACAACTTGTTATTCTAGATCTTCATCTTTCAGTTCACATTTGAGATACTGTAATGATTATATCTCTTGATCTGCCAAGAACTGCAGGCCCCAATTCTGCAAACACTAATATACAAGAGTAGCTTTACACAGGTGAGGAGTCTCCATTAGAAACTCTTTTGAATACATCTTACCCTAGTTTCCTGAAAGTCCTTTTTTTTTTCTTTTTATTTGAAGGCTTCTTATGAGAGAACTATTTAATTCTCAGAATCTGTATACATTAGTATCATCATTATGAACTGTGAGAGTATAGGTTTTTATTACTTGATGTTATGGTGCTTGATACATATTACATCTCTGATATATAGTTACATACAGTGGGCTCAATTTTCAAACTTGGCTGCTCAAGGAACCTCATTATTTACTTTCTGCACCAAAGTGCCAATATGATTGCAAGATCTGGGAATAATAGGATGCCTTGTTTAGAAAATTGGGCTCCCAGTGCCTGAAACTGTTATCAATTATGATGCAGAAAGCCAATAAAAAAATGTAAATCCAAAACTTCAAGAATTCCAAAGCATGTTACAATATGCTTTATGAAAAACCTGTAGTACAGTGACAATACATATGTGCTAGCTATTTTTCTATCAGGAATAGTTCATATACAACTTTGGAACACACGGTTAACTGGGAAGCTAAGATAGCATCTGGGTTCAGTATTATCTTAAGTATACTGGTATGCACATAGGTCCCGATCTTCAAAAGGTATTCAGTCACCTCACTCCCATTGATTTCAAAGGGAGTTATGCACCTAAAATCCTTGAAGATCTGGGGCATGATCTCTACCTTTAATCGGATGGTTTATAACTGTCTTTGATTTAGAGAGTTTAAATTGTTCTATTCAACAGCATGGTAAAAAAAAATTAAAACGTAGGTAGAATATCAATAATAATTATAGCCAGGTAGAGAATAACAACTCAAGAACATTTTAATAATGGAAGAGTGGATATACTTTTAACTTACCTTTGTGAAGCAAGAAAACAGTAAGAAGAGAGAATAATAATATAGTACAATTTATGTGGTAAATCATCAAATGATAAATTGATGGAGTAAGAATAATCTTTCCCTGCCTTTAAACTATTCTAATGACAGAATGAATGCAGCATAATGCTGCTATATTTGTAATGTTGTTGATTGCCTTCTAAATTGTAGTTCTAGTCAAAATTAAGTGCCTGGATCTATTATTTTTATAGACACATGCACAAAAATATGTGTAACCTATATATTTTATATTAAATATCAGTATTAGTGTAATTTAAATTCCAATTTAACTTACATTATGTTGACATCATTAGAAAGGAATTAACAAGTTCAAAAATCATCCCAAATACTTTTACTTACCTTTCATCCAAGCATCCTCATTTTTTCAGGTTTTAGTGTGAGAAAATCTCCTTCTGACTCCCCTTCAGACTGTGGAAACACAAGATTCCTTATGCTGGATTTCCCTTTGTGAGTTTTACCCCACAAACTATTGCATTGCCACTAGCAACTTTTCACATGAAACAATGAAACTAAACTATGTTGTGATTGTGAACTGAATGATTTCCTGCACTGGTATCCTTAAGAAAACACATTTTTACATTAATGGGGGAATCTTGCACCAAAATAACCAAATCAAAGCAAGTATATATTGATTCTTTCATATTCCTGTTGCCATACATTTGCCTTTTGTCTGATAAAAAGTAATTTCAATTACATGCAATATGCAGAATGAAATATATCCATGTACATGGAATATCCCCTGCTGTTTACTAATGACATCACTGTTCAAGTGTGTTGCTATCCTTTAACCCATCATTCCAACTGATTTCACAGAGGCCTGACACACTTAAATAATGTTTTTAAAAGTTCTCAAATTTTCCCTCATGCCATTAAAATATCAACTATATGGTTCTAAACACATGCGGCTGGATTCTCAGATGACATGAATGGTGTAGCTCCAATAGTCTGTGGAGCTATGATCTTTTACACCAGCTGAGGATCTGACCTGTACCATCGCTTTGGGCTCCCAGCCATGCATTCAGGAAAAAAAGAATTACTCTCCTTTGTTTATTTCTCTTCTCTGATGAAAGCATGGCTGGCTGGCTGATCCTACCCATAGGAGTATATAATATTGCTGTGGGAATATTTTTTTAAATTTAATCCCCCCCACCCTTATCTCTTTCTATTTATGGCCAAACTGAGTTCTAGTAGCTCACACACAATATTGTGTTTGTCTTTATTCCTGCTCATAAGAGGAGTTATGTTCTTTTGATGTTTAATTTAGCTGTTATAGTGAAGATTCTCCCATTTTTCATTACTAAATTTTGGCAGAGTTAATCTGGACAGATGACTCAAAAGCATCATTAATAGGGTAAGAGGATCAGCCTCATTTTCAGTTTGCAGACCACCCATCTTTGAGGATTACCATCCAGGAGAGAAATGAACAGGTAAGAAAATTTTTCTCTATTGGGGATCTTCATGGCTTGGCCAGGTTCTGATTATTGCTGATAAGGACTCTCAACAAGAGGCTCTCATTAAATCCCAATCTTTTATAGAATTGCAAATTTGATCAGGATACAGAAAAAGAAAGTTAGTTTGGCTCCTCCAAGTGTTCCTCTCCTTTACGCTCACATTTCTTGCTAACCTTTCACAGGAACACACATTTTAAATTTTCTATTACAGTTTTACAAGTCCTTAGTACTTTAGAAGTGCTTAGATTTAAAAAATAACCGTCAGGCATTAATTGGGAATGTTTAGGTTTTAAAGACATTACTAGATATAGCTGTCTCACTGGCCAACACTTCTTAGTTTAATTTTGTTAACACTCATCCTATTGGCAGTTGCAGACGCAAGTCATGTCAATTTATCTTCACCAGAATGACTGGAGAACTGTAAGTGTATCATTTAACAGCGTAAATGTAAAAGTTTTTGGGACACAGTTTGTGAAGAAAGTCACACAGTTGCCACCCAGCTGGTTTTTGACCAGTCCAGCAGTTTGAAGGCCAAAAGATGTATTGTATCGGAGGGTTTTCCTGTGTGCGTATGGCAACACAAAGCAATCTTAACCACTGGTCACCCATGTTATGGCTGGGAGCATGTCATGGCCTGGCCAGCACTGGGGTCCTGCTCTGTCTGTGTGCAGCATGCTGAGCCCTCACCTGCAGGCTCCAGAAACCACAGTAGCTTCTGTCAGTGCCAGGGACTGGCCAATAAGCAAGACGTACCCATCACCAGAGGGCAAGGCTTACCAGCAGGGAAGGTAAAGTAAGGAGCAGGGTGGGGGAGGCCAGGGCTCCCTCAAAGGTTCCAGGGTGTGAGATAGAAGAAACTTTCCAGCAGGGAGGAGTAAGAAGCAGCAGTGGGATTCTCTGAGGGAAGAGGCTCCTGGGAAGAACATGGGGTGGCTGTAAGGGCTCATGGGCCTGTGGTGGGGTGGTGGGGTGACATGACCAATTTTTCTGTTTTGGAGTTGCCTTCCAATAGTACGTTAAAGACTGAGTTTGCAAAGCTGACTGTATTAGTTTACACCACTGATTATATACATTAGCACTTTTCAGCATAGTTTGAAATTTATGGCTACAAAGGAGGTAAATATCCCCATTTTGCACTTAAAAAAAAGAGGCATGAAGATAGGAAGTGACTTGCCCAACATTATCCACAGCTCAATGGTAGAGCTTTGAATAGACTCCAGGCTACTTGAACCTAGGCCAGTCACCTATTCATTAATAACACTGCCTATCTGATAGGAACAGACTGTTAGCACAATATATAGCAAACTTCAAAGCCCTATGTGTGACAGTTCACAGGAAG
Source organism: Dermochelys coriacea (assembly GCF_009764565.3). Classification (NCBI taxonomy): domain Eukaryota; kingdom Metazoa; phylum Chordata; order Testudines; family Dermochelyidae; genus Dermochelys; species Dermochelys coriacea. The sequence continues at coordinate 64,726,840 of NC_050075.1, read as the reverse complement.
TTTACTGCCCTTAGCAAAACACTTAAGGCAAAAATATTCATAGGTTTTAAGGCCAGAAGGGACTAATAGATTATGTTGTCTGATCTGTGTAACAAACCAAAACAGACTGAGCTCCTTGTCTTACTGTAAAATATTGTTGTGGCTCTTCTCTGCACCTTCTCCAATTTTTCAACAACCTTCTTAAAATGTGGACCCCCTGAATGAAGTATCAAACATCAGTTTAACCAGTGCAATATATAGAGGTAAAAATCACCTCCCTACTCCAATCACTATTTCCTTTTTATAGATCCAAGGATCACATTAGCCTTTTTGCCACTGCATCAGACGAGGAGCTCATGTTGTGTTGCTTGTCCACTATGATCACTATATGCTTTGCAAAGTCACTATGTTGAAGGATACAGTCCTCCATTCTGTAAGTATGGCCTGTATTCTTTAATCCTAGGTATGGCTAAATGCGAAGTTGTGTGTGAAAACTCATTTGTTTGAGTGGGCCTATCTTACCAAGCAATCAGGATTGGTCAGTATGACTGCCCTACCCTCACCATTACTTTTCACTCCACCAGTCTGTGTCATCCACATTTTTTTTAAATCAGCAGTTATTTTACGTATATTTGATTGTACATGAAAATATTGAATAGCATCAGGCATAGCACAGATCCTCGCAGAACTCCATCAGAAACACCCCCATTCAGTGGTGATTCAAAATATGCATAGTTTCATTCCTTTAATGAAGTATTAAAATTTCAGTAAGGAATTGCATTCAGACTTCTTCCAAGTCTTCAGTCCAATGTCACATCCTTGAATTAGAAGGTAGCTTAGGATCAGATTTCTGGTGAAATTGAGGACTAACATGCACTTTGAGGCTGCTTAGATTCCTTTTCTTGGACATAGATTAATTAGCAGATAAACTAGTTTTTACATAAACTGGAGTCCATCATGCTTCAATCTTGTGGGAAGCAGAGAGTCCAGTTGACCCACTCAGGGCCTTAGATTAGAGCTTCAGTCTCTCTTTTGTGGATTGGATCAAGGATAAGAAAACTTGGAAAGGAAAAAGAAAGATCATGCTAATGATTCAGATATAAATAAACAAAACATTTATGAAAGATTTGTATGCATCTGCACAAATCTGAGCAAAAATTAGCATTCATTCAAAGTTTCTCCTGTTTACCGACAGGAAATAATGATTGTTAATGAGACTGACATTTCCACAATACAATGAAAACATTCTTCAAAACATACTGCATAATTAACTTTACTAACACACAATTCACACCAAATAACATTAAATTAGGAAGACTTAGGTCTGCGGAGTAGTATCCTCCAGAGGATGCTACCCTGATCCTAATAATGAACCTGGGGAAGAGTTCGAAGACCAATGGTTTTTTTTAGTCATGGGAGTCACCATTGTCTTTTAGGTGTCACTGTGAACAGTTAGTGAGCATCATCATGAAATTCTACCTGTGCTAGTACCAGGTGCAGGGGGGCACAATTCCTTCCCTGCCACACTTGCTCAACAGGGGTAGTAAACTGTTCTTGGTTCATATCAGTAGCAAAAAAATAGCTCTGCTGGTCCCCACATTTTTGGGGGGAAGCCATGGCTTCATGTTCTCCACACCCATCTCCTTGGTGGGGTTGGGGGTGCTGCCTCACTTGCCTGACCCAAGGTAGGAGAAGGCTGTGCAGGACTATGAGAATTCTTTAGTGATTATGCTCTTGTATGGGCATGTAGTCCAACCCAAAATCTAGCCCATAATAAATTTCAGATGACAAAATGTCTTATAACTGGAATGTAATGTCTAGCAATAAAACTTAAGACAAATGGAAGTTGTGGGGGACTCTTGTTTTGTAAGTGCATTTCTCATCTATTATCTGAGTCTAAAAAGGGCCACTTTACTAATACATGGTACCATTTTTTTTGTCATAAACCTGGTTGGCTTAAGTCACGAAGTTCAGAACTAGATGTCAAACACCCCAAAGCTCTGAGGTGTGCAGATGTAGTATTTTTCTGTGCCCCATTATAAATATAGAGTACTGTAACAGGGTAGAGGAGCACAACTCGCTTCCCAGTGAACAGGGTTTAACTAATATTCTATGTCCTTGATAAGAGAATATTTTATAAGACTGTCTTCACTGATAAGTATACTCAAATACTGGACCATGTGCATGCTCCACGTACTTGCACAGAGTGTCCATATTATGCTGTGCTGGACATGGATGTAATGCTGTGTACACGCATATACCCATGTTTACACTGGTGCTATTACGTGATGTTAGTACTGCCATTTCAGGGATGCATCTCACTGTTCTGTGCAGACAAGGAGACATTCTAGAACCTCTTTGCTGTGTGTTATTGGTGCTGTCCACCACTTTCACATGTTTGCTGACAGCAGTTCCTGATCACATTGCTCCCCACAAACTTAGCTGAAGACATGGAGCAATGGGATGATTATCTAGTTTTGCTCCTGCTCCTGTTTGTGGAAGCAGATAGTTATCCAATGGAGTAAGCAATCAGCAAGATGCTTGATGGAACTTGGACAGAAAATTCTGTCCATCAGACATGTCTGATCCTGAAGATCAATGACAATTCATTCAGATCACATGGTGCAGACATGGTAAATGCTGGTGTTGCTGTGGTGTACCTGTGGGCGGACCATCACTTCTGGTGCAGAAAAACCAGCACAATGTGGTGAGATCACATCATTTTTGGAAGCCTTGGATGATTAGCAGTGGCTTCAAAGAGAGGAAATATCTTCGTGGAGCTGTACAAGGAGCTCGCACCAAACTTCCAGCACCAGAACACTTGATCCAGAGAAGCCAAAGCAGTTCAGAAGTGGGTTTCTATTGCCCTGTGGAAGCTGGCAACACTAGACAGCTATAGGTCAGTTGAAAGCCGCTTTCATTTGGGAAAAGTCTAGTCAGAGTTGTAGTGGCAGGTGTATGGGGCAATTAACACTGATGTAACCACAGGTGGTTGCCGTAATTTCCCAAAATAATGGATTTGAAAGGATAGGGTTTCTCAACTGTGCAGCGGCTATGGATGGCACCCATATCACAATACTTTGCCCACCAAAAGAGGCATGTGAGTGTGTGAACTGAAGTTTACTTTTACTGGTTCTACAAGGCTAGGTGGACCACAGAGGGGAGATTCATGAATACAAACATGGGAAACACTGGAAAGGTTCATGACATCAAGGTGCTGAGGAGATCAGGATTGCACTTGAAGGGGAAAGAAGGGACTTAGTTCCCCATAAACGATATTCCTCTGTATAGCGCATCTATGCAAACTTATTTGGGGAACCCTGCATACCTGCTTCTAATTTGGCTCATGAACCTGTACCCTAATCATTGTATCCTTAAAAAAGGGAATTCAAGACCATTCTGGAGCTACTGAATGTAAACTGGAGCTACTGAATGTAATCATGAGAATAATGTCAGCAAAACTGGCTAACCAATCAATTAACACACAACATTGTATTATTCCTTACCTACTCTGTGTGTACAATACAATTTTAACTAGAAGTTTTATGACTGATCAAGTCTAAGAATGATGTAAGTCATTTGCAAACTTCTCATTATGAGAAACCTTGAAGACAACAATTCAACATCTTATTCTTTGCAAACTCAAAAAAGGAACTTGATTCCATGTGTGTTTTTGGTTTTTGGCTATCAAGTAGTCATTAGAAACGCATGCTAAATAAAAGATCTAGGAAAAAAAAAAGAACCGTAGTCGACAGACTTTGATTTTTCCAAACATTGACTGTGAATTGAATGAGAGAGGAAAAAATAAAGGAAGCTGAAACTGTGTTGTCAGGACTTTTATAGCACAAAGGGTTTTTTTTTTTATGATTTTAATGCTCTGATGACAGACATATGAAAATGAATGCAAAATGCACAAAAGAAAATAAATCACTCCAGAATTAAAATAGACAAAGAAGAAATAATTTTATAGCACTGGAGACAGCATAAGCATAGAGCAAATTTCAGCAGAATTATTTTTGCAAAACACAGGTATGTTTCACATGTTTCAATTTCTAATGTGTCATTGTTAAATCAAAGCTCAAGAGTGGCTTATTTTCATTCAGGCATGCAGAAGAGTTAAGAAACATGAAGCAAGATATAATCCTACCAATAAAGCTTTCTTTAAAACAAATAAGAAATTTGTTTAAATTATTGTTAAACTGACAACTGGTATCCTATGAATGTACAGCACAGCAGGTCCCATATGGACATGCACAATGTGTAAAATTCAGTCCTGCATAGAAAGCTCATACAAGACCTAAGCACCATTTAAATTCTACTTAAACCATTTATGAAGGCTTAAGTGGGACATAAGTGGTGCACAGGATTACATGCCTCTGTCAACCTTCTGTGCAGGACTGAATTTCACCCTATTAAGTCCTTGTTTCATATACTGTTTGACACTCAAAGGACTAAACTGCTAGTACCAACATGAAGCCTTTGAGGAAAGAATGGAAAAGATAAAGTGGCTGCTACTAAGAGAGATACTTTGAGAAATGGGACAGCAAAGATGTCAGTGAATCTCAGTGGTGAAGAAACAGAAATCTAGATACTTATACAGCCCTTATAGTATCTCAGTGCTTCACAATCATTCAAGGATTTTATCCTCATAGTATCCTTATGAGGTAGGGAAGTAGGATTATCCCCATTTACAGCTTGGGAAACTGAGGCATAGTTGATTAAATGACTTGCCCACTGTTACGAAGGGAGTCTAAGCCAGTAATTGGACTCAGCTTTCTTGAATCCCATGCCCTATTGATTTGTTCCTTCTTCATACACTAGAAAGAGAGGTTACAGCTAGAAAGATGAAAGGAATGGCTGGAGGAATAAATGGATATTAGGTCAGACATAGGGCTGAGCAAATCCCTGGAGACTTGAGAACCAGGAGAGTTCCATAGTCATAAAAAGACCATATATTCTAAGTATGTATTTGTATAGCTTACCCAATAAGTGTGAAGTCCTATCATGTAGATGACTTTCCACAGTGCTAGCATAAAAGTGGGGATGTAATGCAAGAAGGGCCACACAGGCAGACTCCAGAGCCCACTGAATGCTACAGCACTCCTTTGCACAAGAGCATAATGAAGGCAGGTCATAGGCACAAACAATAGACCTATTTAGCTGCATGGATCTACTGATCCATGCAGATGTATATCATGGGAGTAGTGGCCTATGGCCATTCCTGCTGCCATCTGTTGAGGAAGCAATAGTAATAACCATCTTTGTAAAGTGCTTTGAGCTCTTCAGGTGAAAGATTCTCTACAACTGCAAAAATATTACACTTCTATGAACTGCAGCATTATTGAACAGAACACTGATAAAGAGCAAAGATGGTAAAGAAAATAAATTTGCACGACCTACTAAAAATGCTGTGGTGTTTAGCTAACACAACGATGCTTGAACTGAAGATCAGCAGATACTTGGGGAGAACCATTACTTACTTGTAGATACAAGGATTTATTCTTAAATCTTTGAAGTGAAAGGCAGTGGTTCCACCACACACTTTTCTGAGATAGCCACAGATTCTGTGTATGCAATACCATACTCATGATTTTGTGTGCACAGCAGATTCTGGATGCAAATATTAGTAGCTAAACTTATATTTTTATGTCTGCATATCAGATAATTAGATGTCTGACTAGTAATGATGAACATGAAGTTCACTGTGGGTACAAATATCTGTAGACTCATAACTTCACATATTATAATTTGACCCCAGCTTCTAACTTGTTCATATTTAAACAGCAGACCATGTTGTAAAATGCCACAAGCTAGATACTAACATGCTTCCTAGAACCCTGGAGGTACAGGTATTAAAAATACCTTTTATGTCACTTGCTTTGCAAATGCAGAGTAGCTGTAGCTGTGCCAGTCCCAGGATACTAGAGAGATAAGGTGGGTGATATCTTTTATTGGACCAGTTTCTACTGATGAGAGACAAGCTTTTGAGCTCTGTGTGGCTCAAAAGCTTGACTCTCTCACCAACAGAAGTTGGTCCAATAAAAGATATCTCAACCACCTTGTCTCTTGTAAATGCAGAATCATTTCACATTATGGAGAATTAACATTTCAACAATAGATAAGGGATTGCCGAGTCTTTTTCAGTCAGATTTCCACATTTACTGGAAGAGCAGATGAGTGAGTGGACACTGGACTTCAGACTGGTTTGGTGTTCCATCACACTTACCATTAATTTTTTTAATTATTCTCTTACGTCCTATCAAACATGGGAATTTTTTTAAAGTGCTGTTTCTTGGAGAAGCTCTCAGTGCTATTGTTTAAGCTGTGCAGCCAATGGTGGCTTTTTATAATTATGCAGCATGTAATTTTATAAACACTGCTTTCCAGAATTCATTGGGTCAAACCCTGCTCGTTTACACTGCTACAACCTATTACATTCAATGGGACTTCTACTGCTTTATAGGAGAGCAAGATTTGATCCAATATTCTTTGTAGGCAATTGAAGTGTTTATTTATACAAGTTCCTTTATTGGTTTTGTAAGTAGTAGAATACTAAAAAGCAAAGATTTTATGTCTGAAGATTATTGTAATTGACCCATTTTTGGTGCCATTAAGTACTTGAGCCTGAGACTGCACAAGTAGTTACTGCCTATCCTTTGCATCAGATTTTTTTTTTTTTTAATTTTTAGTAACTACGGCCAGTTTCAACAACCCATATGTGTATTGTCCCATTCAACATGAATAGGAACTCTAGAATCAGGCCTTAGGTTTAGCAGGTTTCTGTCTTCTTCCTCAGCTCTTTATTATGTAGCTTCCTTACACGTATCCTAATTGAAGTTGTCCCTTGTGTTTTTTTCAAACACTAATATACATTCAGTTAGGAATATCCTCAATATGTTATGCAATTTACTATCCATCTTTTCATACAAAATGCAGCACAACATACTGTTTCACCCTTTGTGACATTGAGGACATTTTACTAATGACTACTTAAAATGCCCCTCAACCAGTAATTTAGAATGCCACTGAGTTTACTATTAAGTATTTCATCACATTGATCTTGGCTATTATTTATATTGACAATATGATGTCAGTTCTATAATAAAATAGATGGCAATATAGTACTCTAGTTATGAAAAAAAAGTTAATATTTCTGTAGGTGGCAGCAGTACTTAAGAATCTGAAGTTTTCCGTGATTCAGCCCTACTGGAACCTAGTACAGAGTCAAATCCATACACTTCTGCAGGTACGATTGCATGGAATTCTGACTCTAGTGTTCATTAATAGTCAGTTACTGTAGAACATCAAGCTATTCTATAGAAGTTTAGTTTGTGTGAATTAACTCTTGTCACTAAACAAAGTGCTCACTGGAGGCACAGGGCTTTTTGTCCATCTTCCTTAAGCAGTGTGCATATGGCTGTAATTGCCATTTTAGGATTATTCTGTTCATTTTTGCTGTGTTGTACAGAGCCCTGGTTGCTTTGGTGGGATGAGAGTACTAGATAAATAAGATTACTTGGTCAGATTCTATGATCTGCTATGGCATGTTGGCAGTTCCAAGGGTTGTGGAGCCAGCTTAATCAGACAGCTGAGGGGTTTTTAAACCAGGGACCAGGGCAAGGCCTTCAAGGTGATGTGCAAGTGGGACATCAGCAACCACTTCCTCCCTGCGGGCAGTTTCACCTGATTTGCCAACTGAAGATTCATCCACAGGGCCCGGTTCAATTGCATCCTGCTGAATGGAGCTGTCCACCAGGGGAATCGGGACAAGCGATACAGAAAGTGCAGCTATGCCAACGAGATGCTACCCCACGTCTTGCATAGCTGCAAGACCCATTCCAGAGCCTGGCCACTGTTCCACAATGCCATCCAAGGTTGCCTAGTCAAAGACATTCTGCCACCTGTGAGGAAGGTAGCTGTGAACTCTGCTATCCCTGGAACAGACAGTTAACTGCGTCCAGACATCCTCATTACCAACAAGGAACAGAAGAGAATTCTTACAGAAAATGTCATGGTTCCTTTTGAGAACAGGACCCTAGCCTTCCATGATGCCCAAGCTCAAAAAGTGGAGAAATATGCCCCTCTGGCTGATGCCTTGAGATCTAGGGGTTACAAGGTTCAAATACACATGCTGATCATCAGAGGCCTGAGCACATGGGATCCCAGTAACGAGCGTGTGTTGTGAATGTGGGAGCATTACCTCTTAAGGGTACCCAGGGGTGGTTTTTAGTTTTCCCAGATTACTGGGTGGGGGCTTGAGCTGGGTCTGTTTTGTATTGTCATTTAGAAAAAGACCCAGCTCTTGTTGCTGTCAATTCCCCCTGACGGAAGGACTCCATGCATTTTCTGTGTTCCTCCAGAAGCCAGCAGAGATATGACAGTATATACTAAGTGAATATCGACCTCATGGTCTGATTTTGTCCCCTCTAACTCTTAAGTCCCTTTTTTTTTTCCTGGGGAATGGGTGTTGTTGGGGTTTCTTTTTATGCCCTTAAAGAAATTGTGTTGGTAACTAAATAGTTCAAAAACTAAACTTATTTTTAAAACGTCAGTATGTATTTAAAAGTGTACTGTGCAGCTTTTTCAACAGCAGAAAAAAGTTGGATCTCACTCTAATATATTTGGGGAAATTCTCGAGTTAAAGAATTTCTGATATTGAGATATAGGTGTATTGTCAAACAAAAGCAATGTTTATTGACAGGCTGAATTGCATCAGGACATACCGCATCCACCCAAAAAACTTACTTCCATGCTTTTAAAGGTAAAGAGAAAGTCTAGTCTTAAGCATTTCATTTCACCTTCACATTGCCTACAACAGTCAGTAACACTCAATTCCCTCTTAAGGTTTTTACTTCCACCGCCATCTAGTGACTCCTGAGGTCACTGTTAAGGTTTTGTATTAAAGAGCAAGTTTGACAAAGTGGGGGGGTACATATTGCCTATTTACATCATTTCCTAGGGTTTTTATGTACTGGATATCTTTCCAGAGGCAAGGTTAAGGGCAGCTGGGTGAGGTTCTGTGGCTGGCAATGTACCGGAGGTCAGACTAGATGATCACAATGGTCCCTTCTGACCTTAACGTCTATGAATCTATAAGCTGCACTTCCTGAGAACCAGAGGGAGAAACTGTGCTTCTGAAGCTGCTCTCAACTACATCTACCCTTCTGAAGAGGTAGAGAGGCCGAGAGTTGCTTCAGTAAATATTTTGTGTCTACAGCACTTTATTCTCATTTAAAAGAAGGTACAGCAAGAGCAGCCTGTTGTGCTTCCCAGGAGTACAGAGGGCTGTGAAGCACCTCACCACAACCAGCTTTAGCCTGAGGAAGCCTTCTCTGTGCCTGCTTAGGGTCAGTTCCCCAACACCTCCAGCCTCTGGCAGCACAAGCACCACCTTCCAGGCCTCTGCAGGCCTTGCTCTCCCTCTTTACAGGTTAGCAACAGGCACACACCAACCCTCCCAGTCCTCCAAGTTTCTCCCTGATTCACAGCACACTCCCTGAATTCCCAGGTCCTGTTCCCAAAGAAACAGTACATCCCCATCTTACCAGTTAGACAACAGAACACAGCTCCATTTTATGACATTGCACTCCATATGTTTTTGGAAATATGCTTATGAGTGTGAATATGATGCAACTGGAATATGTTTTATGCAAAAGATCTCTTGTAAGGTATCATAACAAAAGGTCATAACCTACTGAATATATTCCTCCTATTTGTATGCATGTATCATTCTTGTATCTGAAGCTAGAAATATGAAGTATAACTTTGAGGTCCTATTGTAATTATGCAAAGTGTGGACCATTAATGGTGGTTTAGAAACTTGATGGCTCCTATTGACAATTGATTGTAAATGGTTTATTTCCCTGCGTATATTCCCTGCATATATATTCCTTCCTGTGTATATGTGGGCCAACCCAGGAAGAATGGAGATTAGGGGTCTTACAGTGACATGTGACCATGTCACATGATACTGGAATCCATCTTAATCCTTGGACTTTTCCATTGATGAGGCAGGGATGGGGACAAGCGCAGGCAAAAGATTCCCGCCTTGTGCCAAAGCTATAAGAGGGGGTGGAGCAAGACAAAAGAGGTGGACAGTCATGAGAAAACCCCTGCCTACTGAGATGTCTGCTGGATCTAACAAAGGCTATACCAGGGGAAAGGATTGGATTCAGACTAGGAAGGAGTCTAATCTGTGAAAGAAGCTTATTGGAACATCTTTGAAGGTGAGATATTACCTGTAAACAGTTTCTTAATGTATTAGGCTTAGACTTGCGTGTTTTGTATTATTTTGCTTTGTGACTTACTTTGTTCTGGCTGTTATTACTTGAAACCACTTATATACTTTTTATACTTAATAAAACCACTTTTGTTTATTAATAAACCCAGAGTAAGTGATTAATACCTGGGGGAGCAAACATCTCTCTATCAGTCATACAGAGGGAGAGCAATTTACAAATTTACCCTGTCTAAACTTTATACAGAGTAAAATGGATTTATTTGGGGTTTGGATCCCATTGGGAGCTGGGTGTCTGGGTGCTGGAGATAGGAGACCTGCTGAGCAGTTTTTGATTAAAGTCTGAGGCTTTGGGGGCATGGACCAGACCTGGGTCTGTGTTGCAGCAGGCTAGCATATCCAGTTCAACCAGGCAGGGTTCTGAAGTCCCAAGCTGGCAGGGAAAATGGGCTCAGAGGTAATTTCAGCACATCAGGTGATCCCGAGGGGATCTCTGTGACCGAACCCATCACGTGCTTAACACACAGTGCTTAGATATGTTTATAGAGCAAGCAAGTGTAAGATTATTCAGAGATTCAAATGATAGCAAGCAGAAATATTGGAAATAATTGTTTACATTTAAAATAAAATCATAGCATGCATACAAAAGCCTACATGGAATTAATAAGATATTGTCATGTCATAAGAGCAAACGCTCACCCCAAATCCTTCCAGCGTATTACATCCAGATTTGGCTGTGATTTTTCGTTCGTGAAACAAGCATGCTGTCCTCTTACTGCCTCAGTGGAAAGATCCAGAGTTTGTCTCGCTCTACAGTTGAGGTACAAAAATCCATTGTCTGCACTTGTAAACAGGATAATCCCTGTTGCTTGTGTTTTCCTGTGTAGGGTCTCCCCTGGAGAATTTGCAATCACTTGATTAGCATTTTGCTTACATCGCAAATGGGTGCTATTGTGAACCAGACAATATTCAATTTACATTCAAACAAACATCTCTTGCCTGAAAAATCTGCCTCTCACCTCTTCTGGTGACCAGCCCCAAGTTGCAAACCTTAAGAACATTTTTCAGCATATATTCTTAACTCCTTTCATATTATCTATACTTACATTTCATACTTAATGAGGACCAGTGTGACACAGGCTTTCAAAACAAACCTTACATGGCACTCTTGGGTAAACTGGTAGGTAGGCGCTAGACCCAAGGGATCCTTGTAGCCTTTATGTACCCCTGTGCCCTTACTAGTTGGCACCAAGAGGTCCCTGGGTCTCACTGTACTCCATGTTTAGCAATGACATAAGCCATTAGCTGGAAGGATTTTCCTTGAAAGAGTCTGTCTTATTACTCACTTCCAAAAACATTGTCACCTCTCATGGACTTCCACAAATGGCTTACAGCCAAGAGTAGCTGAGCAGCAGGGTGCGCGTGGCAGCTGGATTCTTTAAATGTTAATAATTATATTGGATACAGTGTGCCTGTGTTACACCAGCAGATCTGCCCATTGCCCTCCCTCTCCTCTGCCAGTAAAAAGCTTACCTCTCAGCCTTCAAACCTGCTAGTGCAGCACACCCATACGTGTGACAGCTGCTATCTTGGCCAACTCCAGAACTAAAAGTTTGGGCTAATGAGCCAGGCTCTCAAGCTGAGTTGACACAGACTTGCATCCTCTGAATTGGAGACAGAGGGGGACACAACTCACACTGACTGGGTTACAAAAGCAAAATGTAAGACAAATGATTGAAGTGTGAATTTTGATGATTCATACAATAATGTACAGACTAGCAGAATTGAAGTACAAAGTCTGTTTTAAAGCAGTGTTTTTCGTTGCAACTGTACCACCACCATTCCTCCATACATCAGCAATAGGGTTTGAACCACTTGACCACTAAGGATTTCATATCCCTAAGTTAGACCCTTACATTGTTTGAGATACAGGAGTAAATTCTAGCCCCTTTGTAGACACATCCACTACCAGTCTTTATTCAAGCCTAAGTTAATTGTATCCAGTTTGCAAATTAATTTCAATTCAGCAGTCTCTCGTTGGAGTCTGTTTTTGAAGTTTTTTTTTGTTGAAGAATTGCCACCTTTAGATCTGTAATTGAGTAACCAAAGAGACTGGTAGTGGATGTGTCATTACACAAAGTAAAACTATTTCCCCATGTTTATTTCCCCCCCTACTGTTCCTCACACATTCTTGTCAACTGCTGGAAATGGCCCACCTTGATTATCACTACAAAAGGTTCCCGACCCCTCTCTCCTGCTGGTAATAGCTCACCTTACCTGATCACTCTTGTTACAGTCTGTATTGTAACACCCATTGTTTCATGTTCTCTGTGTATATAAAATCTCCCCACTGTATTTTCCACTGCATGCATCCGATGAAGTGAGCTGTAGCTCATGAAAGCTTATGCTCTAATAAATTTGTTAGTCTCTAAGGTGCCATAAGTACTCCTTTTCTTTTTGCCAATACAGACTAACACAGCTGCTACTCTGAAACCTAACATTTTGGTAAATTCCTACAACAGGAACAAAATTTGAAAAATATTTATAGTCCTGCTCCATCTTTCCCAAAAGTGTCATTCTTGGACTATTCTGAGGAAGAGAAGACATTTGAAAGTTTATATAATTCAGATTTCTTTCTTTTTATAGAATTATCTTCTACAGCCTATAGATACACCCAAAGCAGTTAGAGATTCTAAAAATCTAATTCAGCAGTGATAGAAGTTAGTGCAGTAAACCAGGGAAGAATCTGGGCTACTATTTCCCTCTTAAATTTTGTCTCTTTCTTACTCTTCAAATATAAAAAACTTCAAGGGAAAAAATCTCATATAATATACGTTTATTGGTTGCCAAGGCAATAAGTCTAAGATGATAAAAATCTGAGAACTCTAATGAAAAGGAAATGGATATCAATTCCAGAAGCTGCTTCTTATGAGATGGGAACTTGAATAGATTTCAGAACAGTGAAGACAGCTTGGCAGTACTTAGAATCTATTTTTAGATTACATGCTGTACTATTTCCTTTCATTGCTTTTTTCTCCTACTTTGGGTGTTGAGATTCTTGAATGGAAAGTGCTATAGCATTTATATATAGGAATTTCTATGGCACTCATCATTGCAATAGTAGTGCAATCACAGAAGTGATAACTCTACACTATGCTTCCTTCTTCTATTTCCTGTTCTGCTTTTCTATTTAGATAAAAGAGACCAAACTTTTTTAAAAAAATCATTCCTTCATATAAAATAGCTTTTTTATATGATACTATATTAATATGCTTATCTGTGGCAGTGTTTTACCTTAATCGCAGATTAATCTGGACTTTAAAGAATTCAATAAAATATTGAATATTTAAAAATGTTTTCATGGTTAATACAAATTAAGTTGATTTCCTGAAAGAATCAGATTTTAAGAGAGACAAGTCTCAAGAGGGGCTATTTCCTTAGGGGCAGGAAGCATGGGCTCAGTTAAAACCAAAAGGTCTGGGGGTCAACAGCTCTACCACAGATTTGTTGTGTGATTTTGGGCAAGTCACCTAACTTCTCTGTAACTCAGTTTCTCCTTCTGTATAACATAGATGCTACTTACCTCCGTCCCTCCTGGGGTGATGAGGTTTCACTAGTTAATAATGTTGCAAAGATAACATGATCTAGTGCCCAGGGCTCTGGACTTGGTGTCAGAAGCCCATGGTTTTTATTCTCTCCTTTCACGGGTGGCAGATCTAAGAGGCCTGGGGAGGCTAAGCCTCCCCAAACAGCCTCCCCAAACAGCCCTTGGAGTGCACCGCTGCCGAAAGGGTGCACAGCCTGGCCGTGGCCCCACCCACACTCTGCCCCAAGGCCCCACTCCAGCACATCCTCTTGCCCCAAGGCTCCGCCTCTTCCCGTCCCCACTCCGCCTGCATGTGGGCATTGCTGGAGCGGGTGAGGAGATACGTACAACCGGTGAGTGGCTGGTGACTTGATTGGCTAGCCAGTGGGAGGACTGGGGGAGGGGGCAAAGAGGTGCCAGTGGCAGGTGGCGGGGGGACTCAGGGAGTGGGTGGAGTGGGGCCAGGCATGGAGTACAGGCAGTGCTTTGGGGGGAGGAGGCTTAGTGGGGGTGGGCCTTAGGGCAGGGCCATGGTCTGGGGGTGTGGCCATAGTCCATGTGCACACAGCTTCCCCAAATGCAGGAGTCATGTACTACCATCTGCTGCTGATATGCTTTGTGACTGTGGGCCTCTTCATCTTTGGCTTCATTCCCACTGTTTCTGTCTGTAACCCTTCTGCCCACCAGAGTTGGCAGCAACAAGGGCCGGGTTCGGTATCTAGGGGTCCTTTTTAAATAACACAATGCAAAACCGGCTTGAGCCCCCACCCAGTGACCTGGGACAATTACACATCACCCGCTGGGCACCTCTAAGAGGCAATACTTCTCTCACAAGCACAGAGTCTGGGTGTAGCAAAAGCCTTTTAATAAAGAAGGGAAACAATGTGGCATTATGTTGGGGAAATACCACAAATAGGATTCATAAACACAAACCATGAATCAGAAGACCCACCCCCCCAAGTAGATTGGGCCATGTCCTTTCCCTTTCGGATCTTAAGTCCAGCAACCCACTCACAGTTAAGTCACCCCACTCACAGTTGCTGTCCTTCGTCAGTGCAAGCCCCAGAATTCAGCATTCACCTCCTAGCCTGGGTGAAAGGGGCAGGGGGGAAGGTATGGAGACATCTTACATGCTTTGCGGCTTGGGCCCTCGACGGCTGATTGCCATGCCTCTCTGTGGGGTTCTGCTCCAGTCCTCACAGCCAGCTGCACCTCTCCACCAGCTGCTCACCAATATGTCTTCAGCCCCCCGCTACACACACTTAACACAGCTCTCAGTGATTAGAGGAAATTATTGTTTGTATAATGGCTAATATGTAGGGTTTGTTCGGCCCTGGCTCAGCAGCCTCTAGCTCAGGAGCTGCAGCCTTGGCTGATGATTGGGCAAAACACTGGGGCAAACATTGGAAAACGTTGTGCTCTCCCATGCTATGTCAAACTCCTGTTGTAAGTTAAGGTTATTTGCTGGCAGGGGGGGTTTCCATCCCAATACCTGAGGAAGAGGAGTTTGAACCCTGGTTAGAGCATACCACTGAAATGCTGCAGGGGTGGGCCATACCAGATGCAGAAAAGCTAAGATATCTGATAGAGAGCCTTAGGGGCCCATCATTAGATGTCTAGTTGGCAGTCAGCATCAAGCAGAGTGCTCCAAGGGTTGGTTCTGGGATGGGTTTTGTTCAATATCTTCATTAATGATCTGGAGGATGGTGTGGATTACACTCTCAGCAAGTTTGCAGATGACACTAAACTGGGAGGAGTGGTAGATATGCTAGAGGGTAGGGATAGGATACAGAGGGACCTAGACAAAATTAGAGGATTGGGCCAAAAGAAATCTGATGAGGTTCAACAAGGACAAGTGCAGAGTCCTGCACTTAGGAAGGAAGAATCCCATGCACCACTACAGACTACGGACCTAGTGACTAGGCAGCAGTTCTGCAGAAAAGGACTTGGGGTTACAGTGGACGGGAAGCTGGATGTGAGTCAACAGTGTGCCCTTGTTTCCAAGAAGACTAACAGCATTGGGCTGTATAAGTAGGAGCATGGCCAGCAGATTGAGGGACGTGATCATTCCCCTCTATTTGGCATTGGTGAGGCCTCATAGAATCATAGAATATCAGGGTTGGAAGTGACCTCAGAAGGTCATCTAGTCCAACCCCCTGCTCAAAAAGCAGGGCCAATCCCCAACTAAATCCCAGCCAGGGCTTTGTCAAGCCTGACCTTAAAAACTTCTAAGGAAGGAGATTCCACCACCTCCCTAGGTAACGCATTCCAGTGTTTCACACCCTCCTAGTGTAAAAGTTTTTCCTAATATCCAACCTAGATCTCCCCAACTGCAACTTGAGACCATTACACCTTGTTCTGTCATCTGCTACCACGGAGAACAGTCTAGATCCATCCTCTTTGGAACCCCCTTTCAGGTAGTTGAAAGCAGCTATCAAATCCCCCCTCATTCTTCTCTTCCGCAGACTAAACAATCCCAGTTCCCTCAGCCTCTCCTCATAAGTCTTGTGTTCCAGTCCCCTAATCATTTTTGTTGCCCTCTGCTGGACTCTTTCCAATTTTTCCACATTCTTCTTGTAGTGTGGGGCCCAAAACTGGACACAGTACTCCAGATGAGGCCTCACTAATGTCGAATAGAGGGGAAAGATCACGTTCCTCGATCTGCTGGCAATGCCCCTACTTATACATCCCAAAATGCCATTGGCCTTCTTGGCAACAAGGGCACACTGTTGACTCATATCCAGCTTCTCATCCACTGTAATCCCTAGGTCCTTTTCTGCACAACTGCTGCTGAGCCATTCGGTCCCTAGTCTGTAGCGGTGCATGGGATTCTTCCGTCCTAAGTGCAGGACTCTGCACTTGTCCTTGTTGAACCTCATCAGATCTCTTTTGGCCCAATCCTCTAATTTTGTCTAGGTCCCTCTGTATCCTATCCCTACCTCCAGCGTATCTACCTCTCTCCACAGTTTAGTGTCATCTGCAAACTTGCTGAGGGTGCAATCCATGCCATCCTCCAGATCATTTATGAAGATATTGAACAAAACCGGCCCGAGGCCCGACTCTTGGGGCATTCCACTTGATACCAGCTGCCAACTAGACATGGAGCCAATGATCACTACCCATTGAGCCCGACAATCTAGCCAACTTTCTATCCACCTTATCATCCATTCATCCAGCCCATACTTCTTTAACTTGCTGGCAAGAATGCTGTGGGAGACTGTATCAAAAGCTTTGCTAAAGTCAAGGAACAACACGTCCACTGCTTTCCCCTCATGCACAGAGCCAGTTATCTCGTCATAGAAAGCAATTAGATTAGTCAGGCATGACTTGCCCTTGGTGAATCCATGCTGACTGTTCCTGATCACTTTCCTCTCCTCTAAGTGCTTCAGAATTGATTCCTTGAGGACCTGCTTCATGATTTTTCTAGGGACTGAGGTGAGACTGACTGGCCTGTAGTTCCCAGGATCCTCCTTCTTCCCTTTTTTAAAGATGGGCACTACATTAGCCTTTTTCCAGTCGTTCGGGACTTCCCCCGATCGCCATGAGTTTTCAAAGAGCCAATGGCTCTGCAATTACATCCGCCAACTCCTTTAACACTCTCGGATGCAGCGCTTCCGGCCCCATGGACTTGTGCTCGTCCCGCTTTTCTAAATAGTCCCGAACCACTTCTTTCTCCACAGAGGGCTGGTCACCTCCTCCCCATGCTGTGCTGCCTAGTGCAGTAGTCTGGGAGCTGACTTTGTTAAGCTGACCTCATCTGGAGCACTGTGTCCAGTTTTGGGCCCCACACTGCAAGAAGTGGAAAAATTGGAAAGAGTCCAACGGAGAGCAACAAAAATGATTAGGGGGCTGGAGCACATGATTTATGAGGAGAGGCTGAGGGAACTGGGATTATTTAGTCTGCAGAAGGGAAGAATGAGGGTGATTTGATAGCTGCTTTCTACTACCTGACACCTTACACGCTCCGCTGTTTGGACCCTCAACAGCTAATTGCCATACCGTTCTGTGGGGTGCTGCTCCCGTCCCCTCCGCCAGCCACTCTACCAGCTAGCCACGCCTCTCCACTAGCCATGCCTCTCCACCAGCTACTCCTCTTACCAATATGTCTTCAGCCCCCCCGTACTTAACACAGCTCTCAGCAATTTCAACTGTTAGTAGGGGAGGGGCCTTACTGCTGGTGCACCTAGATAGTCTTGTTGCATCAGAACCACTAGCCCAAAGTATCACTGATTTCAGCTCTGCAGCATGTAACAAGACTCCTACTTGAGTCTAAATTAGAGCTATTACACAGTAGAGAGAGAAAGGATCAAAGTGGTGTTTAGGGCCCTCAGAAAGGGCCCACACTACCAGGTACAAAAACCTATCCCCACCCTCTCTCTAGTCACTGGCCTTTGGAACCCATGTCCCTTGCCTAGCAAGTGCTGCTTAGTGGAGAGTGAGTCCCTCAGTCATAAAATGCCAAGTACAGTTCTACTGTCCTTGATTCACATAACCAGGATAACAACCCTTTATTACTCCTGCTCCAATAACAAAGAGACTGGGGATTCCACAGCAGCCAAAGTGACCATTTGGGCCAGCAGACCCATTGTGCTAGGCAGGGTAGGTGTGCCCAGGCAAACGAGATCAGCCCCTGAAGTCCTTTTCCACAGCTAGCCACCAGATGTCAGGGGATAGTTCATTCTAACTCTGCTTACATGTCTTATCAATTTAGAGAACACATTCATTAGGGCAGGGATTCCCTCACTATTGGTGAAATCCCAGCTTCACTGAAATCAATAGCAAAACTACCATTGACTTCAATGGGCCAAGATTTCATCCTACATGTCTGTAAATTGTTTAGCACAATGGAGCCCTAGTCACAGTTGGTGCCTCTAGGTTCTCCTATAGCACAATAATATCTGCAAAGTGCTTTTAGAAACACTTATGAGAGATACTATAGAAATTCAAAATAATTTCATCCTTGTCATAGTCAGAAGGATTCATCCGTTTATCCAAATGGTATCAATCCAAACCCTCAAGTCCTTCAGTAGAGGGAATTATAGAAGAAATCATTCAGAGATGGCTATAAAAACATTTTTTTGCTTTCCCTGACTAGGCTGCTCTTCAAATTGGAAGAACACTACCACGTATATTGGAACAGAGAGGAGGTGAGGAGTTTGGGTGGAGGGGGAACAATCGAAGAGAGAGATGCAAAATTTCATGGACACTTCAGAATTCTGTTGAATAACTGAGCTGTTAGGCTTAATCTGCTGTTAGCATTTCTGGCAATGCTTTTAATATTTCAACTAAAATATGTCCTTTAAGGTGACATATTGTGGACGATTATCAGACATGCTTTCTCTGTTTTGTTTTACCGTTTTCTTTGTTCTTAGAATTCCAATTTAAATACACATAATTTGTCTCTATCTCTCTCTCTCTCTCTCATAATCATTTTCAAACACTTCTCTGTGAATTCTCCCTCTCCCAGTGCCATAACATATGGAAATATATGTCTGTAGCCTATGAAAATATTCTCTGGAGCCAATTTAGCAATGCAGAAGGCAGAAGTTATGAAAATGTACCAGTGTGCTTCAGACTCAGTTGCAACCCTCCAGTTTGACATTCTTAAGTGGGCCAGAGAAAATGTCACCTAAACAGTCTACTGGGATTTGGGGTCACCCTTCTAAAACAAAAGCAAAAGAATGAATACACACTTGTTTTTTCATTAATTCATAGATTCATAGATACTAAGGTCAGAAGGGACCATTCTGATCATCTAGTCTGACCTCCTGCACAGTGCAGGCCACAGAATCTCACCCACCCACTCATATGAAAAACCTCACCCATGTCTGAGCTATTGAAGTCCTTAAATCATGGTTTAAAGACTTCAAGGAGCAGAGAAGCCTCCCTCAAGTCAACCATGCCCCATGCTACAGAGGAAGGCGAAAAACCTCCAGGGCCTCTCCAATCTGCCCTGGAGAAAAATTCCTTCCCGACCCCAAATATGGCAATCAGCTAAACCCTGAGCATATGGGCAAGATTCACCAGCCACATACCCAGGAAAGAATTTTCTGAGGTAACTCAGATCCCATCCATCTAATACCCCATATCAGGGGATTTGGCCTATTTACCGTGAATATTTAAAGATCAATTACTTACCAAAATCCCATTATCCCATCATACCATCTCCTCCATAAACTTATCAAGTAGACTCTTAAAACCAGATAGATCTTTTGCCCCCACTGCTTCCCTTGGAAGGCTATTCCAAAACTTCACTCCTCTGATGGTTAAAAACCTTCGTCTGATTTCAAGTCTAAACTTCCTGGTGGCCAGTTTATACCCATTTGTTCTTGTGTCCACATTGGTGCTGAGCTGAAATAATTCCTCTCCCTCTCCTGTATTTATCCCTCTGATATATTTATAGAGAGCAATCATATCTCCCCTCAACCTTCTTTTAGTTAGGCTAAACAAGCCAAGCTCCTTAAATCTCCTTTCATAAGACAAGTTTTCCATTCCTCGGATCATCCTAGTAGCCCTTCTCTGTACCTGCTCCAGTTTGAATTCATCCTTTTTAAACATGGGAGACCAGAACTGCACACAGTATTCTAGGTGAGGTCTCACCAGTGCCTTGTATAATGGTACTAAAACCTCCTTATCCCTACTGCAAATGCCTCTCCTGATGCATCCCAAAACCGCATTAGCTTTTTTCACAGCCATATCACATTGGCAGCTTATAGTCATCCTATGATCAACCAATACTCCAAGGTCCTTCTCCTCTTCCGTTACTTCTAATTGATGCGTTCCCCAACTTACAACTAAAATTCTTGTTATTAATCCCTAAATGCATAACCTTGCACTTCTCACTATTAAATTTCATCCTATTACTATTACTCCAGTTTACAAGGTCATCCAGATCCTCCTGTATAATATCCCGATCCTTCTCCGAATTGGCAACACCTCCCAGCTTTGTATCATCTGCAAACTTTATTAGCACACTCCCACTTTTTGTGCCAAGGTCAGTAATAAAAAGATTAAATAAGATTGGTCCCAAAACCGATCCCTGAGGAACTCCACTGGTAACCTCCCTCCAACCTGACAGTTCGCCTTTCAGTAGGACCCGTTGCAGTCTCCCCTTTAACCAATTCCTTATTCACCTTTTGATGTTCATATTGATCCCCATCTTCTCCAATTTAACTAATAATTCCCCATGTGGCACGGTATCAAATGCCTTACTGAAATCTAGGTAAATTAGATCTACTGCATTTCCTTTATCTAAAAAAATCTGTTACCTTTTCAAAAAAGGAGATCAGGTTGGTTTGGCACGATCTATCTTTTGTAAAACCATGTTGTATTTTGTCCCATTTACCATTGACTTCAATGTCCTTAACTAATTTCTCCTTCAAAATTTTTTCCAGGACCTTGCATACTACAGATGTCAAACTAACTGTCCTGTAGTTACCTGGATCACTTTTTTTTCCCCTTTCTTAAAAATAGGAACTATATTAGCAATTCTCCAATCATTCGGTACTACTCCTGAGTTTACAGATTCATTAAAAATTCTTGCTAATGGGCTTGCAATTTCAGGTGCCAATTCCTTTAATATTCTTGGATGAAGATTATCTGGGCCCCCCGATTTAGTCCCATTAAGCTGTTTCAGTTTCGCTTCTACCTCAGATATGGTAATATCTACCTCTATATCCTCTTTCCCATTTGTCATGCTACCATTATCCCTAAGATCCTCTTTAGCCTTATTAAAGACTGAGGCAAAGTATTTGTTTAGATATTGGGCCATGCCTAGATTATCTTTAACCTCCACTACATCCTCAGTGTTAAGCGGCCCCACTTCTTTCTTAGTTTTCTTCTTATTTATATGGTTATAGAACCTTTTACTATTAGTTTTAATTTCCTTTGCAAGGTCCAACTCTACTCGACTTTTAGCCTGTCTCACTTTATCCCTACATGTTCTGACCTCGATTAGGTAGCTTTCCTTGCTGATCCCTCCCATCTTCCACTCCCTGTATGCTTTCTGCTTCTTCTTAATCACCTCTCTAAGATGCTTGCTCATCCAGCTTGGTCTACAACTCCTTCCTATGAATTTTTTCCCCTTTCTTGGGATACAGGCTTCCGATAGCTTCTGCAGCTTTGATTTAAAGTAATCCCAGGCCTCCTCTACCTTTAGATCCATAAATTCTTCAGTCCAATCCACTTCCCTAACTAATTTCCTTAATTTTTGAAAGTCAGCCCTTTTGAAATCAAAAACCCTAGTTGCAGATTTATTTTTGTTAATCCTTCCATTTAGTTTGAACTGAATTAGCTCATGATCACTTGAGCCAAGATTGTCCCCTACAACCATTTCTTCTATGAGGTCCTCGCTACTCACCAAAATTAAATCTAAAATGGCATCCCCTCTAGTCGGTTCAGCAACTACTTGATGAAGGAATCCATCAGCTATCGCATCTAGGAAAATCTGAGCCCTATTATTATTACTAGCACTGGTCCTCCAGTCTATATCTGGGAAGTTAAAGTCTCCCATGATCACGCAGTTTCCATTAGTATTTACTTTATTAAAGACATTAAAAAGGCTCTATCCATATCCAAATTAGATCCCGGAGGTCTATAGCACACCCCAAGCACTATCGTAGGAGAGGCTTTACTAGTTTTCTTCCCCAATGTAATTTTTGCCCAGACGGACTCTGTCTTATCCATTGCATCGCTTTTTATTTCTTTACATTCTACCTCATCATTGATATACAATGCTACTCCACCCCCTTTACCTTTGTTTCTGTCTTTCCTAAACAGCACATACCCTTCAATACCTGTAGTCCAGTCATGACTACTATTCCACCATGTTTCTGTTATCCCTATAATATCTGGTTTCACTTCCTGCACCCGTAGCTCTAGTTCCTCCATTTTGTTACCTAGGCTCCTCGCAATGGTGTATAAACATCTTAATTTTTGCTGTTTGGCCTCGCTCACATTTTGTACCCTATTAGGCACAGTCATTCTACAGCCAGTATAACCTATTAGACTAGTATCCACACCGCCCTCACTCCTTATATACATTCTCCTACCCACAGCTGTATCCTTTCTTACTTCGTCTTCTTCCCTCTCAATGCTAAAATCTGGCATGGAGATTTCCTGGAATCTCCCATCCATCTCCCCCTAATTCCTAGTTTAAAGCTCTCTTTATCAGTTGTGCCAGCCTCCATCCTAGAAGTCTATTTCCTTCCCTACTCAGATGAAGTCCATCCCGAGAGAACTGTCCTCTGTCCGTGAATGCCTCCCAGTGGCCATACATCCCAAAGCCCTCCTTATAGCACCACTGCCTAAGCCATCTGTTGACAGTCATAATCTTGTCACACCTTTGTTGCCCTTCTCTAGGAACAGGAAGGATCCCGCTAAAGATCACCTGAGCCTCAATTTCCTTAAGCGTCTTCCCCAGCCTAGCATAGTCTCCCTTAATACTTTCCAGCGAGAATCTAGCCGTATCATTTGTTCCCACATGAAGGATAATTAGGGGATTCTTTCCCGCTCCCTTTAGGATCCTTTTCAACCTCAGGTCTACATCCCGTATCTTAGCACCCGGAAGACAGCACACCCTTCTATTCTCTGGATCAGCTCTAGTTACAGGCCTGTCTATTCTTCTCAATAAAGAGTCCCCGATCACATAGACCTACCTTTTCCTGGTGACTGTGCTATTCTCCAGTCTCTCCCCTGTTCCCTCTGGCTGCAAGTTCTTTCCATTCCTATTTTCCCTTATAATCTTCTTCAACCCATCCTGTATCCTCCTGGGGCTCATATTTGGTCTAGTCTCCCTTGACTCTTCCGCTTTTCCTATAGGACTAGCCTCTCTTCTCTTCTTCCTTACCCTTCCACCTTCAACAAGTACCTGCTGAGCCCCTTCTTCATTTTCCAACTCTGCAAACCTGTTCCTAAGCTCTATTTCTCCTTCACTAGCCCATCTTTTCCTCTGCCTGGTTCTTTGAGTCACATGTTTCCACTGACCACTTTCCTCACCCATTCTCCCCTCAAAATTCCCCAGCCCTGCTTCCATCCGTGAGTCTGAGCTTTTCCCTTCAGATACCTCATATCTTTGCTCCATCATCTGCTCAAACCCCTTCCTAAACTCAACCAGACTTTCCACTTGCATCTCCAAACCTCGGATCTTTTCCTCCATCAGCTCTATCAGACGACATTTCATGCAGAAAAAACTCTTACCAGTTCCCCCCTCCAGGATCATGTACATACCACAGCTTCCACATCCAGTCATCCTCAATGTGTCTTCCACTACAGGAGTCACTGCCACAGCTGCCTCCATATCTGTTATCACCTTCCCACCTAAATCCTGTTAATCTGGAAAACACAAGGCACACCAAAAAGACCACCCCCCCCCAGCAAAAGCAAACCCCAAACAAGCACCACAATCCAAACTCCCCTTGCAAACTCCCACTCAAACTCCCCTGTTTAGAGCTCTGTTTGCTAGCTCCTGTGCTGCTGCCTGGCTGGCTACCTTTATAGGACCCCTAGTCAGAGGCCCCACCCCCTAATCAGGGCTCAGCTGCTCTCCCAGCACAAAGCCCCTACACACACACAAATACTAAAAATACAAAACCAAGTACAACTACCTTCTCCTCCAACAGAACTCCCACTCAAACTCCCCCGTTTAGAGCTCTGTTTGCTAGCTCCTGTGCCGCTGCAGCTGTCTTTGACAGAATGATTCATCATTCCTCATTCTTTCAAGACCCTCACTTTGGCTTTGGTTCCTCTTATTAAGGGTGCCACCAACACATGGCAGGCCTCACAATTCTCTCCTCCCTCCCTCCCCAGACACTATGAGGACTATGCCTGTTGAAACATACCACTTAACCTCATACATCACCTCTGAGCACGACCCTCCATGCCAACAAACCCACTTCACTGCCCCTCCTTCCCAGGCATCAATCCCATGCCATCCAACTTGGGACTTAAGGATGAATTCACTGTCACTGCCTTAAGTGGAACAATATGCTGTAAGAGAGAATGAGAGCATACCATTTCTCTTGTCAATATTTTTAGCTTACAGTATTTGTTATTACTATTACCATAACACCTAAGAGCCCTAGATCTGGATCAGGACCCCATTGTGCCAGATCATCTGTGCCTCAAAGCTTTAAATTTAAATACAAGACATGAGACAGCAGATGGATACAGGACTCACACACAGAGGGGCACAAGGAACTAATGATTGGCCAGTATGATAAGTGGTGGTCTTAGCACAAGTTTATTATAGGCATCATGGCAGAGGAGAGTTTTAAGGAGGGGTTTGAGGGAAGATAAGGTGATTCTGCAGAAGTGTAAGGTGGGTTCTTCCCAAGCCTGTGAAGCAGATGGAGAGAGAGCACAAAGGTGCTTTTTGTAAATTTAACAAGTGTGCAATGGAGACGGGCATCATGGTTCTATCAGAGGTGGGAGTTGACACTTCAGTTGTGAATGAGAGATGACTGATAGGGTGGGGATAAGCCCTGAAGGGCCTTGAAAGACAAGCAGCTTATGTTTGGTGTGGTAGAAAAGGGAGCCCGTGGAGGGATTCAAAGAGAGGGATGACGTGTCAAAGTGACAGGCTAGGAGAACGCTCTTTGGAGCAGCATTCTGAGTGGATATGAGCAGAGCAAGACTGCATCTATCATGGTCAGAGAAAAGACTGTGGCAGTAAACAAGATGCAACAGGATAGCCTGGATGAGAATTTAGCTGTGTGGATGGATAGAAAAGACTCTGAGATATGTTATGTAGAAAGTATCTGCAAGATTGAGATCTAGCCTGGAAGTGAGGCTCTAGAGAGACATCCATGTCAAAGATGATGCCCAGGTAGTGGGCCGGAGTGACAGCCAGGATGGCAGTGCTGTCCATAGTACCTTTGCTACTATTGAGTTCCAAAGTTGGCTGTTGTTCACATGTATAAGGGAAGACACTGGAACAACTGAAGTAAGCCTTATCAACTCTCTGTACCTATTATCGCCAAATAGGCCTTCTTCCACCTTTCCTCCCATTGTGTTCCACAGCAGCCATTGGGGCTCTGCAGTTGGGACCAGTAGCCAACGACCCAAGGGTCAGCACTGCCTACCACAGATGTCTGTTGTCCCTTCCCTTTCCCAGTTCCCACCCCACTCTTCTATATTTAAAAAATCAGTGTCATTATGGTTGGGTGTCTTGCTGATGTCCAGCTGTGCTGCTGTGCCCTTGAATAAATGCCTTCTCTCAGACCCCATCCCCCACTATGCACCCTCATAACCCAGGGTGGGCCTGGCCTCTCTTCACTCTTTCCTCCTACCTAGTTCTTTCCTGGGAGCTCCATAATACACACCTGGATAATGTGCTTCTCCATGGATCCTTGTTTCCTTGTTCAATTACAATTCTCCAGTGAGCTTGGGGTCTTGTAATCGCTATATAATGGGTCTGTGAGAGTGCAAAATCTGTAATCAAATCAACAATTTGCCTTATGAGTTGTGCATATCCCTTGACTAGAGCAGCACCACTTTCCTGGGCATGTGGAAACCTTGCTAGGGTTTCTGAAAAATTAACACGAGTGGCGTATCCCTTAGCCATGCCCCATCTCACCCCTTTATTCCCTGCTCCTACTTTGCCACACAAAGTGCC
Source organism: Dermochelys coriacea (assembly GCF_009764565.3). NCBI lineage: Eukaryota > Metazoa > Chordata > Testudines > Dermochelyidae > Dermochelys > Dermochelys coriacea. Next base: position 64,700,425 of record NC_050075.1, on the reverse strand, counting down.
AAATTTCTCCATTTAGCCACCCAAAATGCCACTTTCATCTATACAAGGATTTTGATCTTGGTTGTGTAGTGAGACAGTATGGTTCTCCACCACCCCGGAGAGAGACGAGTCCCTCCAGACACCAGAGAGCACAGAGCCAGGGAGCTCTGAGCCCGCCCCCCCAGAGGGTCAGGCATTGCCCCAGAAGTATAAAGGCCTGACCTCAGGGCTCACTTGGAGAGCAGCTGCCGGGGAGGCCAGGCACCTCTGGCCTAGCTCGTGATTGGGAAACCCCAGCGGCCTGCGGTAAACCCGAGGACTAGCCGAGCCTGCCCTGTGCCAGCTACCTGGAGAAGTTGCTGAGCCTGCCCCATGCCAGCTATCCTGAGGAACCCCTGGTGCTGGACCCGCCGGAGGACACCACCCTGCCCCAGGTACCTCAAGAGGGGGAGTCTGGAAGTAGCCTGGGGGCAGCTGACCCTAGTCTGGCTGCAGCACTGCCAGAACCCATGTCAGTGTGTTGTGGCCAGGATCCCCACTGACTCAGCAGCAGGTCTTCTGCCGCTGCTAGGGCCCTGGGCTGGGACGCAGTGGAGTGGAAGGGTCTCTGTGTCCCCCTGCCACCCAACTCGCGGGTGGCAGTCTCCCCCTCTCCCGGGCCCTTTGGAACCTAGGGCCTAGGCTTACTGTTTATATACTGCCTGAGGGCTTGAGCGCCTGACTCATCAGTGTCCCGCGCTGACCTAGGGCCTGGGCTTACTGTGTTATTTCTACCTTCACAAAGGCCACAGAGGACAACTCCTGCGGCTGGACTAATTCCCCAGAAGACCTATTCCCCAATTTCATGAGGCAGTGTGGTTCCCCGCCACCCTTGAGCAAGACGAGCTCCGGCTAACCTCTCTACAGTGAATATAAGACAGGGAACTCCAACTTCAAATCAATACTGTACATCTAATTAAAAAGAAAAATAACTTTACATATCCTTTGCATTCAGACAGAAAGTAAGAAAGGAAATTTTCTAATAAGAAGAGATCAAATTGATTATACTAAATAAGAATCGGCCTCTGCTTTCCCATAGAGTACTGGAAATTGGCAAGTTCAAACTGTAAATTCTGTAATTTTAGAAGAGCTTTAAGAATGGATAAACTATTACATTCTAAAATAAGGGACAGATCCTCAAGTGGTATAAACTGGCATTGTGTTACACAGGTGCTCAGACTAGATGTTTGGAATCTTCCCTTCTGGCCCAAAAAAACCCCTATGACTTAAATTTCATTGACTCCATTGGAACTTGAGTCTTTCCTCCTCTGGATACTGCTGAAGTATGCAGTTGATATACACTGATTTACATAGGATCTGTCATACTGGATCAGACCCACAGTGCCTTTATCTAGTTGAGTATCCTGGCTTTAACAGTACTCACAGCTATATGCTTTAAAATGGGTGCAAGAAACCCCACTGGAGGCAGATGTCAGAGAAGCTTCCCCCCAAAGATAGTTTCCTCCATTCTCCTAATAGAGATAAGGTTAAGCCTTGAAGCATGAGGCTTTATCCTTGCTAAAAGCATTTTTTATTAGTATTTAGAATTATAAGTCTGGATATTCTAGTTATATTAATGTCCAATCCTATTTTGAGACTTGCTACGTTCTTGGTTTCAAAGACTCATTGGGAAAATTCATAGATTCCAAGGCCAGAAGGGACCACTGTGATGATCTAGTCCAGTGGTCTCCAGCCTTTCTGTGCACAAGATCATTTTTTGAATTTAAGATCAACCCAGGATCTACCCCGCCCCTTCCCTGAGGCCCCGCCCCACTCACTCCATTCCTACCTCCTTCCAATGTTCACTCTCCCCCACCCTCACTCACTTTCACCAGGCTGGGGCAGGGGCTTGGGGTGTGGGAGGGGGTGCAGGCTCTGGGCTGGGCCGAGGGGTTCGGACTATGGGAGGGGGCTCTGGGCTGAGCCTGGGGCAGAGGGTTAGGGGCAGGAGTGAGGGTGGGAGGGAGTTTGGGTGCAGGAGGGGGCTCCAGACTGGTGCAGGGAATTGGGGTGCAGGAGGGGGTGAGGGTTCTGGGGGAGGGGAGAGTGGTGCAGGAGGGGACTCCAGGCTGGGGCAGAGAGTGGGAGTGCAGGAGGGCGTGCAAGGTGCAGGCTCTGGCCAGGAGGCACTTACCACAGGCGGCTCCTGGCCAGCGGTGCAGCACGACTCGGGCAGGCTTCCTGCCTACCGTGGCCCCACAACAGTCCTGGAAGTGACTGGCTGCTAGCATGTCTCTGCGGCCCTTGGAGGGGTGGAGGGGCAGTGGGTCTCCTTTCGCTGCCTGCAAATGCCACCCCTGCAGTTCCAGGCCAATGGGAGCTGCGGGGACAGTGCTGGGGATGGGGCAGCAAGTGGAGCCGCCTCACCCCCCTCCCAAGGGCCACAGGGATGCCAGCAGCCAGCCACATCCGTGAGCGGCATACAGGGCCGTCCCTAGATATTCTGGGGCCCTATGCAGCCCCAACGTGGGGGAGAGGGGTGTGGAGCCCCAGGCAACTACGTGGGGGAAGGGCCTGCACCTGGCACTCACCGGTGGTGCAGCTGGGGCCAGGTTGTTGCACTTCCTGCTGCTGGTGAGTGCAGGCCCGGTGCTGCTGCAGTCTTCAGGGAATGGGGGTGGGGCTGGGACAGAGCAGGGTGGAAGTTTTGAGGAAGGGGTAGAGTGGGGGCGGGACTGAGGTGGAGCAGGGGTGGGAAGAGGTGGGGCTGGGGCAGAGCAGGGGCAGGTGCCATGGGGAAGGCAGGGGCTGGAGCAGCACACAGCTGCGCAAGGCACCAGGAAATTTGGTGCCCCAAATTTCCTGGTACCCTACTCAGCTGCGTACTTTGCATATGGGTAGGGACGGCCCTGGCAGTGTGGGGCCGTGGCAGGCAGGCAGGCAGCCTGCCTGAGCACCGCTGCGCCACTGGACTTTTAGCGGCCCAGAGATCGTGATCACCTGGCAGAGGTTCCAGGATCGACCAGTCGATAGCAATCGACAGTTTGGTGACCACTGATCTAGTCTCACCTCCTACATAACATGGGCCATAGAACTTCCCAAAAATATTTCCTAGAGCAGATCTTTAAAAAAAAAAAACACACAAAAACACAATTGAGTTAAAATTGCAAGTGATGGTGAATCCATCAGGACCATTGGTAAATTGTTCCAAGGATTAATTACTTTCACTGTTAAAAAATGTACACCTTATTTCCAGGCTGAATTTGTCTAGCTTCAGTTTTGAGCCACTGGATCGTGTTACACCTTTCTCTGCTAGAGTGAAGAGCCCATCGTCAAATATTTGTTCCCCCTGTAGGTACTTACAGCTTAATCAAAGCACCTCTTAACCTTTTCTTTGTTGAGATTAAATAGATTGAGCTCTTTGAATTTATCATAAGACTGTGGAACCCATTTTCATTCCTAATGCATTGTATGAATATGTATTTCCCTTTCTCAATGAAATTGAATGTTCCCTTGTGTATAACAAGATGCAGAATAGAAGTTCCCTATCCACTTTCTCTGTACTAGGCCATCCATTATTTTCTATAGTTTTAGCATGCATCCTTTTATTCACTCATCTCTGAAGTAAACAATCACAATCTTTTCACTCTCTCCATGAGAGCTTTTCTATGCCCCAATCATTCTAGCTGCTTGTCTCTGAATTCCCTCTAATCTGCAGTATCATGTCAGAGTTAGGATGACCAGTACTGAACACAGCAACCATCTGCAAATACGCCCCTAGTATTACTTAATCATGCCATTCTGCACTGTGTTTATAATGAGCATTAAGGTTTAGTTTTGTACAGACACATACTTGTTCCTCCCATCTTCAGTGGGAGTTGTGTGCACACCTGAGAGTTGAATTTGACCTGAAACTTTGACCAGTGCAGGTTTTAATTTCTGATATTATAATGTGCTGAAGTGCAGGTCTAGACCCATAATCCTTTGTTGGTTTAAACACCTTTGTTTTTATATCTGATTAGATCTGAATGAACATGTACAGTATGCATCTGAAGAAGTGGGGGGTTTTTTACCCACGAAAGCTTATGCCCAAATAAATCTGTTAGTCTTTAAAACTAACTTCTTGTTGTTTTTGTGGATACAGACTAACAAGGCTACCCTCTGATTCATGTACAGTATGTGCATGCAAATCTTTTAATGTCCAATTAATGTTTGCTCTGCTACCAAAAGATCCCCCTCCCACCCTTTGTTACCTCACATTTGTATGCTTGTTTTGGACTACAATCTAGCTTGCATCTTAACCCTAAAAGGCTGAGATACAGTAGTGCTAATAACCCCTAACAGGTTTAAACAGATGTTTATAGTCCTGGCATGCCTAAACTCTTGATTTACTGCAGAAAGGTACTTGTTAAAATAGTGTTAGCTATGGAGTTTCTGGAAGTAAAGTGGGAGGACTGGTGTACTTATTTGAATACCAACATAGAATGCCATGAATTATTGTTATACAGGATTCAAAGTGAAAGGTGACTATATCTCCATTAAATCTTAGGTTTTTCTAGTGAAATGACAGGAGGAGATTTTGTTATAATAGCAACTCGAGGCAAGATCAGTCTGATTGTCTTGGGTATTGTACATTTTATATAATAAAAGGCATTTCCTCCCCCACCCCCAAAAGCTTATATTCTAAATAGACAAGACACACAAAGGAAGTATTACTTCTCCATTTTACAGATGGGTAAATGGTACACAGAAAGCTTAAGTGACTTGGCCACAGTCACACAGGAAGATTGTAGCTAAGCCAGGAATTGATCCCAGACTTCCCAAGTGCCAGCTCAGTGCTTTAACTACTTGGCCATCTTGTTTTCCAGTTATTTTTAAGCACAACCGTCCCATTTTTTTTGCTAATACATTAGCAGATTTTCTATTATTAAAATCAGAAAAATTAAACTTGTTATTTAGTATTGCTATTTACTGTTAAGAGAGCTTATGAAACTTGTAAGTGTTGATAAGGTTAGATTTTTATAATAAAAAGTTAGATGCAAAAGCATCAAAGAGAAGAACACATAATCTGACTACAAGAACAGGTTTTGACACTGTATTACAAAACAATTCAATAGTAAGTCTTGGCTACAGATTTCCAGTTCTAGATTTTACAAAATCCATACACAAACCTGCTTATTCAAACATGGGAGGTCAAAGTTTTTAGTAACTCCTTATTTAATTCATTAGTTTGTTCCACAGATGTCAATAAAACTTATTATGCATCTAAAAAGTCTGTAGTTTCATTATAATAAGTGAAAATAGATAATTTATCCTCCAATGTCACCCAAAATTTGGCTGAGAAAAAAATAACTGCTTTCCCCCCCAACTTTTGCACATTACTCCTTAAGAAATCTTTATCTTTGTCTCTAACCATGAGTTTCCTTGATCATGCTGGGAAATACTAAAACTTGGTGACTCTGAAAAATAGTTTTAAAAATTTTAATCAGTTTTAAAAAACTGTCATTATTACATTCAAAAAGAAAAAAGTTCACCATTCTATCCTTTAATCCTTCTTCCCTCAATTAATTTATAAATATTGATAGGCAAAAGCTTTTTCTATTTTTAAGAATATGTTTACAAATTCTATACTTAAAAATCCTCTTCTAATGAAATAGGCAGAGCAGTAAGAGGATATTGGTATATAGGGAGGTGACATCATGGTGGCAAGAATGGTATTCTGAGGAAGGTTGTTAATATTGTAGGATTTCTGGAGGAAGTCAGTTGTGTCCTGGAGGAAGCTGGTCTTCTGTGTGGTGAGTGGTTTGAGGATAGATTCTATGAGTCCTGATATCCATCACATCCACCACTAAGCATGCAGCTATACAATACCTGAAATCCAACCACCAGATAGTTATCTAACCAGCAAACAAAGAGGATGCCATCATAGTTCTCAATTGTGATGATTATGTTAATGAGGCCAACAGACAACTGCTACCATGAGAAGCTGAGGGAACTGGACTTGTTAGGTCTGCAGAAGAGAAGAATGAGGGGGGATTTGATAGCTACTTTCAACTACTTGAAAGGGGGTTCCAAAGAGGATGGATCTAGACTGTTCTCAGTGGTAGCAGATGACAGAACAAGGAGTAATGGTCTCAAGTTGCAGTGGGGGAGATCTAGGTTGGATATTAGGAAAAACTATTTCACTAGGAGGGTGGTGAAGCACTGGAATGGTTAGTGGAATCTCCATCCTTAGAGGTTTTTAAGGCCCAGCTTGACAAAGCCCTGGCTGGGATGATTTAGTTGGCGTTGGTCCTGCTTTGAGCCAGGGGTTGGACTAGATGACCTCCTGAGATCTCTTCCAACCATAATCTTCTATGATTCTATGTACTATAAAAATCCCTCAAACCACCCCACAATTTAAGGATTTCATCAAATGCGTTCCCGAACAAATCCAAGATAAACTCTACAATCTCATCCCCCACAAAACCCACCTCAGGGGCCTTCTACATGTTTCCCAAGATACACAAGCAAGGGCACCCAGGCAGACCCATCATATCTGGCCACAGAAGCCTTACCGAGGGAATACTGGGACTAATAGAAACCATTCTCAAATCATTTACCACACAAAGAGCCAGCTTCCTCCAGAAACTGCAATATTAACAGCATCCCTCAAAACACCCTCCTTGCCACCATGCCTCCCTATACACCAATATCCCTCATTGACAGCATTACGGCCTGCCTCATATATCTACAAGACAACAACTCTCAGATATTCATCCTTTCATCCTCATTCAACAATTTTATATTCAACAAAAAACACTTTGTCCAAACCATAGGAACAGCCATAGGTACAAGAATGGCTCCCCAATGTGTCAGCCTCTTCATGGGACACCTTGAGGAAGAGTTTCTGGACAAATCCTCCATGAAATCAGTGACACACATGAGATACATTGATGATATTTTCATCCTTTGAACAGATGACCTAAACTGATGCATAGATTTCCACCATAGCCTCAACCATCACCACCCATCCATCAAATTTCTCTCTAGAACTATCCTAAACAAGACACCTTGACACTGTAGGAAACCTGCACAGCACCTGCAAAAGACAAGCCTAGGACCTTAAATTCATAATTTAGCTAGATACAATCATGGATTTAAGGTACTGGATTTATAATTTATTACAACAATTTATAACCCACTAACCCCACTTTTTTGTCCTGTGACTCCAGAGGTGTTAATGGGCCACTTCACGCTGAGTGGTCTCAACAATGTGTTAATTACTTATGTTAAACAATCTGTTCTACCCTGTATTTAGTTGTGACACTACCTTTCTCAGACCTGAAAAAAGAGCTGTGTAGCTCATAAACTTGTCTCTCTCACCAGCAGAAGTTTGTCCAATAAGAAGTATTACCTCACCAACCTTGTCTCGCGGAAAACTATGTGTCACCTCATGACACCTGCCATATTAATCCCCAGGCTATATTGATCCCCTTAATTAAATGGTTTTTGGGAAAGCTCTGTTTACCACTGAAGTCATTTAAAAAAATTGCCACCAGAAAACACCACTGAATTACTCCCTCATCACCTAGAAGGTTTGAAATCCCCAATTCACAGCCATACATTAAAAAAACAGCCACACTTTATTGAAAAAAAAAAAAAGCTAGCTAGTTCTCAGAAGCTACATCTGCCATTGGAAGGGACATCCCCAGTAGGGTGAAATCAGGCCAGCTGCTCTGAGTAGCCCTGGTAAGAATCCCTAGCAGGTGCAGCATATTCTAGCCCTGTTCAGGATGGGGTAACAAACAATGGCCCATTCTTTGCTACCAAAATGTATGTGTGTGTGGGTTGTGTAGTAAGATGAGGCCCTGAAATATAAACCCTTATATCAGAGGCCCGGTAGGAGGACTAAGGCCTGAACTAAAATAATGGTCAAGACTTTGCTAACATAAAGCAAAGTTAAGCTGTGAGCCAGAGGCTGGCCCTGCTCACAGAAACTGACAAGAAAAGGGATGATGCTGCAAAAAGATACATACCTAAAAGGTACTGGACACTAGATATCAGAACACTCCAATATATGCACATTCCACACACATAACAAGGAACAAGTTGACCCATCCTAAAGACAGGGGCAAAAGGGTAATATGATGGATAGAGTTGTTTTGTTTGAACCAATATGTACAAGGTGAGAGGTAGCACCTTGCTACGTAGAGGGGCTGCACCTTGCTACGTAGAGGGGCTGCACCTCGATACGTCAGGAGTGATTTGTAACTTGTCTGAACCTGTGTATAAGAATGCATCCCTGGGGCAGTGTCTTTGTCTGGCCTAGGGGGCAGTGCAGAGTCCCGCCACTGACTGAGCCCGTCTATTGTCAGGGGGCACATATTCGTAATATGTCCTGTAGAGTCTGCGGGGAACTATTACTGTGCTTCGTTTGACAATAAACCTCACTGGGTGCCTCCATATCTTATCGGAGTCTGTGCTCACTGGGGTTTCTCTCGGGGTCTGCTGTGCCAGAGATCTGCGTAGATGTGGGGGGCAGCCCACAGAGGGAACACGTGCATGCAGCCGACTGTTATCGTCATTGAACAGAGCAGAGCACCACACCAGCGGCGTCTGACAACAGGTTGGATTTTTATTTTTATTTTTTTTGCAGACTGTGAAACATTTTAAAAGAAAGTTTTTAAAAACTGTAAGTTACCTTTGTCTTGCGATTTCTCATGGGGCACACTGGAATCCGAGGCGCCTTTTTCTCAGGTTGTGGTGTCACCGTATAGTACCCTCCACATACACCTGACATGTGACTCAAATTATGGAGGAAGTTTACAACTGTGCATTTTTTGACAAATGTAATTTACAGAACTAGGGCATTAAGATGAAAACACAACTGCACCTGTTTGTTGAAAACATTTTAGGTCAGATGTTGATAACTAAATCTAATTACTGAATGATATTAATGCACAAAATCCTCAATTTTAATATTGAAGAATGATTATCCTGTATCTAGAATTTCTTATTGATAGGTCTGTTCTTCTTGTTCAGTGGCTAACCAGATAAAAGATGACAAACCTTTTTATAAAAAAAAAAAAAAAATCAAACTAGCATTTCACATGAAGCTGCTGTTCTCTGAATGGTCTGAGTTATTATTCTTCCACTTTCTTCTTTAAAGTATCTTGAGAGAACATAGATAATTATGTCTGAGGCAGCAAACAACAAAACTGAATGCAAGTCCTTCTTTAAGGGATACTACAGAAAAAAAATCCTGCTATGTTTCAGTGGGATTGTCTGTCATCAAATATACATGAAAGACCAGGCCCCCTACTTGACCAAACATGACAATTTAACATTGCCTTTTCCATTGTAGTGATGCGATCATAAACATATTATCAAGTCCTGCAGCGTAATAAGCAACAGATGTAAAATTGAAAGTGTTGACAAGTTTTATCAGGATTTGAGCCTTATATTTTCTACCAAACTTAATTTGCTTTTTCAAAAACAAGAAACTTTTTTGAAAGACCTAAAAACATTCAATTTTCTTTTCATGATTACATTGGATCAGCAAGCCTGGTATCTGTAAATGCTAGTTTTACCATAAAACAATGGTGTTTTCTTTAGGTCACAAATCCTTTTTAAGATTCACCATTTTGATCAGGAAGACAGACTTGTTAAATCAAAATTTTGTATTTTTCTAACAAGCCCGCAGGACAACAAGTCATGCATACATAAAATATAAGAAATAAATAAAGTACACCCTGACACAATTTATTAAAATACATCTCCAAAAGAACCTGCATGAAGATAGAATTAAAAGTCAGAATTAAGTCCTCCAAAGCAAGAAAGGAATTCTACACTCCAGCTATACATTCAGCACTATAAAATCTTTAGTAAAAAGAAAAGGAGTACTTGTGGCACCTTAGAGACTAACAAATTTATTTGAGCATAAGCTTTCGTGAGCTACAGCTCACTTCATTGGATGCATTTGATGAAGTGAGCTGTAGCTCATGAAAGCTTATGCTCAAATAAATTTGTTAGTCTCTAAGGTGCCACAAGTACTCCTTTTCTTTTTGCGAATACAGACTAACACGGCTGCTACTCTAAAACCTTTAGTGTCCCTCTTTCCCACGTTGACTTGGGTGATTGGTAAGCAGCTTAGCCTAGGCTGGGAGTGAGCAATCACACTGCAAGTCTTACCCAAGTTACTGTGTCCTCACTAACTTGTGTGTGTTGCTAGGACTTCCGGGGGCACATCCTATGGTTCTTTGTGCTGCTGTACGCTAAGCCAGTCTATGAGTCTTGCCCAGTGAATTGTAAAATAACTTGTCTGTCTTTCTGGGCACATAGGGAGAAGTGTGGGAAGGCATTGGAGGACTATCAATACTTCCATTATTTAGCTTCCAATCTGCCCACTTTGCAGGGAGAACAGCCTGAGTAAAAGCATCATGCAAACTCTAACCTATGATCCTAGTTGGGCCAGCTAGCCCAGGTTTACAGCACCAAACTCAGGTGAGAAGATTGTGTGTGTGGATGGAAGAGAAGTTAGAGGCGACATAAGAGCCCAAATTAACTTTCCAGTGAAGACCGACCCATACTGTACATGAACCACATAAAATCCAGTCAAAGTTTTAGGCCTCAGTCCTAAAATATGATCTGCATGGGCAGAATTCTGCCCATCTAGAGCCCAGTGAAGTCCATGGGGCTTTGCATGACTGATCAGATCAAGATCAAGGCCTTAATTGCCTATAGATCAGGGGTTCTCAAAACTTCATTGCACCCTTCTGACAAGAAAAATTACTACAGGACCCCAGGACGGGGGGACTGAAGCCTAAGCCCACCCAAGCCTGCCCAAGCCCCACCCCCTTGGGCCTGGGGGGACCATAACCAAAGCTCCACTGCCCCAGGCTGGGGGGGGCTAAAGCCCCAGGGCTTCAGCTGCAAGCAGGGTGCCTGAAACCTTAGCCCAGTCACCCAGTGCTGACGCCCTCAGGCTTGGGCTTTGGCCCCGGGGCACAAGCAAGTCTAAACCAGCCCTAGTGAACCCATTACAATGGCGTTGCAACCCATTTTGGGGTCTTGACTCACAGTTTGAGAACCACTGCTGTAGATCAATAAAGTCTCAATGCATCTGTTGCTCCAAACAATACTTTTATCTTTATCAGTATCAAATATTTATTTTACTACATACCTATTTTCTTAAAATTTCAGGTGACATTACTAGACATTTACACAAGATTTGGGAGCACGTTATAGGCTTGTGTTATTAATTTATATGTCTACTTCATATCCAATAAACACAACAATTAAGCAGTAAGGCGTGACAGATGTACTTATCTCATAGTTAACCCCTGGGGCATTATAAAGTAGAAGGTACAAATGAATGTGTCTATTGCCTACTGGTATAATTATATTTAGAAAGCTATTTCATAGAGGTGCTGTAATATTCTTTATTATGGATAAATGTTTCCAACAAACACACTATAGCTATATTCATATTATATCCTAAAACTTTAGGTACTGTAAGTGCTTAAGCGTACTGCTGATGGGGGCAGGGGGGAGTTAAGCTGTGTTATGTTGATCTCATAGTTTAATCTACCCAACTATGATATGCCATAAATCACAACATTATGTTAATAAAACATGAAGGCAAGTCCTCTGAACTGAGTGTTAGCCCTAAGATACTGAACTTCCATCCTTCACATCTAATAGTTAAGCCCATTTAAAAATGTCTGATTCATTCATTCTTTTAATGAGATTTACTGGACAACATATGCTAATTTTGGAAGAACAGTGGTAGTGTACTGACAATTAAATCCAGAGTGAAGTCATTAGATTGCATTTATTCAATTTATTGTAGGAAGACCTTTCACCTAATATACACAGTGTTATCTCAAAGAGACCACAGACCAAGTCAAAGGTATGGAAGAGTTCTGAGTTACACCCTAGGGATGGGATTCTGACCCCCTATTCAAAGGTATAGGGAAGACTGCTAGGGGTGGGAGGGGGTGTGTGTCTGGGGTAGGAGTGGGAGGGGCCATAGCACACACTGCTACGGTCAGTCATTTTGGCTTGCTCTGCAAGCTGTAGGCAGCCCGAGGGAGAGAGTGTTGTAACTAGAATCATAGAAGAGGAAGAGATCTCAGGAGGTCATCTACTCCAATCCCCTGCTCAAACCAGGACCAGGACCAACACCATCAGCCAAGGCTTTGTCAAGCTGGGCCTTAAAAACCTCTAAGGAAGAAGGTTCCACCACCTCCCCAGGTAACCCATTCGAGTGTTTCACTACCCTCCTAGTTAAATAGTGTTTCTTAATATCCAACCTAGACCTTCCCCACTGTAACTTGAGACCATTGCTTCTTGTTCTGTCATCTGCCACCACTGAGAACAGCCTAGCTCCATCCTCTTTGGGAACCCCCCTTCAGGTAATTGAAGGCTGCTATCAAACCCCGAGGATGGGGAAAAAAAGGTGACTTGAAGCCATCTTTGGCCCTCTTTTCCTGGACTGTGCCTCAGCTTGGAACAAAAAATTCTTCCAATTATGATAGTTTAGTCATGAAGTTCTCTGCAAGGTCGAGAAGCTCTTGTTTAGTTGCCGAGTTTCCCTTCCAAATCAGTAGAATACATGGTGGAAAGAAAGGAGAAAATAGAATGTGAAACACCCAGTTACCACTAACATTGTTTATTCATTGCTGTCAAAGTATAGGGGGCTCTGTCAGGAGGCCCTCAGCCAAAACTCCCACTTCTAAGCCAGGTTTCAGAGTAGCAGCCATGTTAGTCTCCAAGGTGCCTTTTCTTTTTGTGAATACAGACTAACAAAGTTATTTGAGCATCTAAGCCAGTGGCATATTATATTATAGCACTGTCATAGCAAATTGTGTTGGACCAAATTGGTAAGAGATGATCTAAAAAACAATGGGTGAACAGAACAAATGAGCCCATTAAGTTCCAGGAATTCCCAAATCACTGGGCAACACCTGAAAAGACAGTTAAGAGTTAAGGTGAAAGGCATAAGAATGCACTTCCAAATTAGTCCCTTTAACTAACCAGAATGGGATAAGCTGGTACTTTGGCCTTGGTTTAATTGAGATTGAAAAGTTTTAGACAAAAAACCCCAAACTTCATTCTATCTCAAGGTATCCCTGTAAAGCAGAGAGTGAGTTAGACGTAGATAGTATAGTGACTGCATAGGCAAACAATAGCCATTATACTCTCAGTAAGAATTCACATACAGTCTAAGACATTTGGGCCTATCATGCAGAGAGAAGGAATGTTAATCAGGGCATAACCTTGGTGCCCTACCCATACTGAAACTCAAATGGGATCTTTAATTCACACCAAAGACCAATAGAAAACCTTGTCTTATCTGAAGAATGGCACTTTTAATGAGGTAGTATCCCCTACCTTCCACATCAGCAATGGAAAGGAACCTAGTAAGAGAGCTGAACCCATAACCTTTGGCCAAGAGGTGAGCATGCTACAAATAGAGCCATGCTGATAGCATATGGTCATGTTCTTACCCTTTGAATGCAGAACATGGTTTTATTTCTTTTAAGGTTCTCCATGACCTTGCTTCTATCTGCTTAACATCTTTCTGTAGATTCTTCTAGGCTTATTAGTCCTGTCCTTACAGCTATTATTTAGGCTTCTCTTTTGTTTGGGGTCCTTTGTGGGTTTTTTTAAAACTTTCTGTTCTTTTTCTTTGAAGTTTATCTACTTATAATGTTAGCCAAGTCATTTTCCTATCCCAGTCCACTTGCCTTATAAAGTTTAAGATAAAAACACCTTAGGTTTGACTACAGTTAACTGAATGCTCATTTTCTACTTTATGGCCTCCTCCATGAATGTTTTGACATTTGTATATAAATTAAATGCCTTTATCAGCTTGAAAAGATAACTGAATCATTTCATAGGGGAAAAAATAATTATGGTGGTGGTATAAACTACAGGTAGTGAATTCCTAAAGCGGATCAAAAGGTTATGAAATCAAGCATTATAAAAAAGGCAGTGATAAGTATAGGTAACCAATGGAGAATATTAGACTGAAAAGCTGATAATCCTATTTAAGTCATTTGGAACAAAACCTGAGAGAATTGCAATTAATGAGTAAAACAGAATTGAGACGGGAATGGCAATAAAAGTTGTGCAAAATGAGCTTGTCACTTCCTCCAGGGAATGATGGCGACCCAGACAAAAAATAAGTTAGGTTTCATCTGTTTTGCTGAACGGTTTCTTTTGAAAACTAGAAACAGAAATCCTGCTGACAGATTCAGGACACACCTTCCAGCAGTGAAAAGTGGTGATTGCTCCCCTACTATTCTTTCCCAATTTGCTCTATGCAGTTATGACTTCCATGACCTCGCTGTCTGCACCTTCCAAAAAGATTCCAGGACACCTGGCACAGGAAAAGCAGTCCAAACCAAAAAAATTATTATGTCCCACTATTAAATAACAGATCTACTAAACTTTCAGTGCCTCTCTTTTATTGCTTCTTTGTTTTTTCCCAACCCAAGCCTGGTTTTACTCATTTTTCCTTCCTTTTTAGGAGAGAGAGGAAAAAAAAAACACGAAACCTAAAAATAGTTGCAATTTGTTGGTTCCACTATTCTCCCTACCATTTATAAATCTGTTAAATGGGGCTTGATCCAAAGGCCATTGAAGTAAAAGAGAAGATTACCATGGACTTCAGTAGGCCTCAGATTAAGCCCATTGTGTGCAGTACCTTTGGCTTCTTACATTCCAAATTTTTTTTTAAAAGGCAGAAAAGGTTAAGGAAAACATTGCGTGTCAATTAAGATGTGGGTAACTTCATAATACCTCCACGTTTCCTAACTCTACCCAGTCCCTTACCTGTATGGCAGTCCCACAATCTTTATTTCAATATTAGTTACTAACCAAATAAGTCACTTCAATATCACTGATTTTCTAAAAAATATTTACATTGTTAACAGTTGGGTACATATGGAGACCATTTCATGGCATCCCAGAACCCTGACACAAAACTCTGATTTGACTCAAATGTTTTCATTTCTTCTTAAGCCCAGGGGATGTCCAGCTTGTAAAACAGGGGCTATTTACTAAAGTATGTAAATAAATCTATAAATGATTCATAAATCAAAACAAGTGGACTGAGTGGTTATTTTATCCCTACTGCCTTTAGGTTTTCCCCTATGTTTTAATAGTTGGGAGGAGGAGAGGGGGAAAATCAATACCTCCTCCCCACAAAACAGTTATTTAATGAACAAAACTTTCAAAAATCCATGTAGGTAACACTCCCTTCCCTTGAGTGTTATTAAAGTAGAATGCATCCCCATTCAGAGGCCAGTCCTGTAAGGTGTCTTTTCCCCAGTCCAGCGAGAAGGGGATACTGTTTATACTGTCTGGGAATTGACAGTGCTCAGCACCTCCCAGAAGACGTTCATCATCTCACAGGATCAGCCCTAGACAACTGAAGAATCAGAATACCTACCTTATTGTGAGACCATTAGTCATGTCCTCAAATGACCTACTGAGCCCCTGCAGCAAACAGAGGGAAGGAAAGACCGGATATGTTGACTATAAAAAGCAACCGATTTATTTTTTTATTTCCAGACAGTCTTTTCACAGCATAAAGCAGCAGCATGTTTTGCTCCTCATCTGCACCATTAAATAGTTCTTACTTACTGAACAGCTTGTTATCTGCATACTAAGTTACTGTATCCTCCCTTGAGGAGGGCGTTATTGAATTACATGAAAGAAAGGCTTCTTCTGAATGGCAGAATTCATATTCTTGTCTGAAAACATATATAAACTGGTAAGTCTTCCATGTATCTGCTTCGTGTGAAGCTTCGTGTGAAGCTGTCTTCCTCACTCAACCTCGGATGTTCCCCTCTCACCATAGTGCAATGTACATCTTTCCCTTACATGATTAACACTAGTTTCAGATTAGGGTCCCAGCAAGATTCTTTCAAAACCTGCTGCTGTTTCCCCAGCATTATACTGGCCAGAATTTCACCCATCTAGCTTCTGTTTCCTTAACAGTATAACAGCCCAGACTCCTGCTACTATGTTCCTTTGCGGTATATCGTGCCAGAATGTCTTAGTCTACTAAAGTTCTCACCTGTAATATTGCAGGCCTTACTAGCTTTCTTGCAGTGACTGAGGAGACGAAGCTGGCTGATTACGAAAAATATGGTCATATTGTCATCATATAAAAGCAAGAATTGTCTTACCTTGTCAAAATCCCCTAGGCTACTATCCCTAGACTTTTTGGTGAGACAGTCAAGTTAAAATAGTACTGCCCTGTTTTTCAAGTTGGCTATTAGCATAAACTGTTTTTTAAATGATGAATGGTATTAATTAATTCAGAATATAAAATCCTGTTGTCAGGGGCTGTCTTCTCTGTGTTCTATGTAGTATGTTCACTTTATTAAAGTGAACAAAAAAACCTACAAAAATAATAATAAGAGGGCTAGAGATAGCAAACTTTATTCATATGAAAAGAAAAGGAGTACTTGTGGCACCTTAGAGACTAACAAATTTATTAGAGCATAAGCTTTCGTGAGCTACAGCTCACTTCATCGGATGCATTCGATGAAGTGAGCTGTAGCTCACGAAAGCTTATGCTCTAATAAATTTGTTAGTCTCTAAGGTGCCACAAGTACTCCTTTTCTTTTTGCGAATACAGACTAACACGGCTGCTACTCTGAAACCTGTCATTATGCAAGGCACTTTATTCACATGAGTGGCCAATGGGACTACTCACATGAATGAAGACTGCAGGATCAGAGCCATAATTTTTTATACTACAGAGTTTATCAGGAATCATGGAGAGGTGGGTTATGAAGTTTCATTTTTTCCATTCATTAGTTAAAGGCTACAGAGTACCTTGAGCATGGACAATGGTGCCATTGCTAAATGTTATTCTTAAGATTTTCCTCTATACAGCAAGAACCAGGCAATAAAGAGTAATATTAATTTTTAATCATGGAGATTAAATCATAATGGCCACTAGAACATCCATGGTTAAATATGGGGGCCGAGGGGAAAAAATCATACTGAGTGTTTATAATACAAGCTTTAGAATGAGAGTGAGAAGTACTTTTGGTCTCAACCAGATGGTGTTTATGTGTCCACAAAGCTGCCCCTGGTAACATTTAGATTTTTTTTCTGGTATATGCTAACTAGTAAACATATATAGTAAAATGAAGGCATGGGAGCTAATAAGTTATTAAACTGTCTGTAGCAAAATTCATGCTGTTTTGCAAGACTATCATGGCTTCTGCTTTAATGAATGAACATATCATTAACATTTTATAGAACTATCCCATAATGAGGTAGTGCTAGCTTTGTTTAGATCTCTGGGGCAAGATCCTCAATGGAGCTATGCCACTTTATACCAGCTGAGGTTCTGGCCTTTAAACTTAGTGGATCCTTGACATGCTCACCAAAGATATTCTGAGTGTTATATTTGCTCCTTTCTCTGTGTTCCTAATTGTACTTTCTTCCAGCTGTGTGTGTCTGCTCATCTCTATTCAGATTGAATCTGTGCATCTGTCCCAAATACAGCAACTAATTTCAGTCATGACATCCCCCTTCTTTGCATACTGCAATTCCTTTGGAGACAAAACTATCAACATATTTATTAGACATTGCAATATTAAACCTTTAATAAATAATCTATGAGAAAGTACATTCATATATATAGTATCTAGTTTCAACTAATAAAACTTTTACATTGCATGCTGGCCATAATTAACTATTTATATTATTACAGGTCTCTTAGTATACAGATGCCTTCCCAAAGCCATTCTACTTATTAAACATTACCTGTACAAAACTGATATGGATTATTTTGTCACTCAGCACACAAGAAGCATGCTTTCTGCTTCTACTGAAATGTCTTACAATGCTAGGGAACAGGGTTTGGTTTTGTCTTCCTGCACCGTGAAACTAACATCCTGTAGCACAGGTTCAATGCAAGTTACAATATTGAATTAATTTTTATTCACATTTTAGGGCCTGATTCTTCACCTTGTGAAACCATTTATGCCAGTGCAAAGTGGGTATAAAACAGAAATATTCTGATGTGGTAATGTTTTAAATCTACTTTGCACAAGTACAAATGGCTACCTAAGGTGCAGGACAGTGGAGAAACAGGCCCTTGTAAGTACTACAAATGTAATTATTAAATCCTGAAGTGTTTTAGCATGAGTATCGCCAGAAATATACACAAATGGATATATCTGGAGTACCATATTTGGATACATCTATCTCTAGAGATCTGCAACTCAAAAAGTGGAAAATCAAAATATATGGTCTGTCCTTTGCATGAAATATAGGGTACATGTTCACATGAATTAGCAAATATACAAGAGTGCTATGTCAAAATTGACTTTGGACCAAGTTGTCCCCTCTGGACCTGGAAGAGATGAAAATACCTATAGGGTTTCTTCTTATTTCAACCACACTAGCTATGCTAGGAGCTGGATTGGTGGACAGGGAAAGGAGGTGGAACAGCAGCAGAAAGAAGCAGGATTATCTGTTGGGGACTTATTCTCATGCCTTACTCATGAGCCAATGGCTTCACTAGAGAGCTTACAACTGTGCAGCTACATCGGTGTAGCTATGCCACTGGAAGCTCTTTAGTGTAGCCGCCCTAAGATGATAGGAGAGACCTCTCCCATCAACTTAATTAATCCACCCCCAATGAGCAGCAGTAGCTGTCCTTGACATAGCACTGTCCATGCTGGCACTTAGGTCCATGTAACTTTATGTCACTTGTGGGGAGGTGGCTTATTTATAGCCCTGAGCGACATAAAAGTTATATCAACATAAGTGGTAATATAGACGTAGCTTAAAACATATGAAGTGCTTCTAATTTGGATCTCACTTACACCACTGAAACCTTGTTCACATAATCAAAATTGTCTAGCCTAACTGAAAATACTGTTTCTGATTTAGCTGACAGGAAAAGCATGATCTGGTTGACATATCTGTATCCCAATATATCCGATAAAAATAAAAACTTTTTTGGAGTCTTATGTCTTTCAGTTCTTTAACATTACCTTCTGCTTTCCCAGTTTTCTCTGATTACCTCTGATTTCTTAGACATTTCTTAGCTGCTGGTTAGATGTTATTACTGTATGACATGTTCAACCTTTAAAACAAATAATTTATTCTGAAGGTTGGGTACTATATAATGTTTCATAAGATGGATGCACTCAGGTTATTTCAAGGATGGGTTCTTCATACCTGAAAATACCATATCCTCATAACATATTTATAGCTGTAATAAAATTGTTAACCTCTTTTTAAAGTCTCAGATAAAAAAGGGGTGGGTTCTTTTTGGTTGCTTGCTCAGTATTATATTAGCCTGTCTAGAGATGCCACGGATGTGAAAAGTGCGACTTTTAGCTTTTATCTGACAGCCACATCTGAACTAGGCAAGAGATCTACCCACGCCACTGCTAGCTGCCATTCCCACTCATGTTTCTGTGGAAATGGATGTCAGATCAGCTAGAGCAGGAGGCCAAGCAGAGGGATGCAAAGGAGCATGAAAAGGGTAAGATAAGTCCCAAACCCAGAACTGGGGAGCATCAGATAAGCAACAAGCTCCTTCCACTCCCAGTGACCTGAGGAATAACCCTGCATGAACATTGCAGAGACATGTTGAGCTAGAAGGAGAGCAGAGCCTGGGAGCTGCTGCGCTTTGGGATGTTTCCTGGCTAGCCTATATAAATGCCACCAGAAAACAGAGACGCAGCTTTAACTTCTGCTATGCCCTTTGGTGGAGCTGGGGGTTAGTGTGTAAGGATGGCAGGGTGCTACAAAGGCTTCATGGCTCAAGAGTCATCCCACCAATAAGAATATGGCTTGTCCAGTGTTTAAAGTACAAATCTGGAACTCCAAAGATCTGGGTTCAATTCCTATCTCAGACCTTCTTCCTGCCACAGGCTTCCTATTTTTACCTTGGGACTTAATCTCTGTGCCTCAGAGTTCTCCATCAATAAATTGGGGATAATAGTTTTTCCTACCTCACAGGGGCATTGAGAGAATATGTATGCTAAAGATTGTGATGTGCTCGTATAGAGTTATTTATATTGCTCCTGATAGAGAGGTAGCAGGAAATCAATGGGAACTTTGCTACTGGCTTCAACAAAATCAGTTAAGCTCTGTGGTCCTGATTCTTCTCACTTGCGTCAGTTTTACCTGGTATATGTCCATAAGGCTAGAGCCTCAGCTACTGCAAATCAGCATAGAGCCTTTGAAGCTGATGGAGCTATCAATTTACATCTGTTCTTATTGGTTTCAATGAAGCTATAACTGACTTACACAAATAAGTGAGGACACTCAGGTAATAGAATCAGAGAGCCACAGAGTTAAAAGGAACTACAAGGGTTATCTAGTCCAACCCCACCTGCCAAGATGAAGGTCCTATATGTATAAGCCACAGCATAAACTATGGTGCTGTATAAGTGATTAGTATCATTAAATTACTGGACTTCACAGCATTTCAAAACCATATTCCCATCCTTCTCTGTGAAACCACATACCCTTTGTCCCTCAGGGAACAAGGACAGCAATGCGAAGTGAGAGCTTGTTTGGTTTGGGCTCTATAATATGGGAATATAAAGAGCAGCCTTCCCTCAGATTGTAGGGAGGCCTGGAATAAGCGGAGACATGGAGTGGGACTCTCCATCGGGAAGGCAGATTACACAAAGTCAGAATACAGAAGGACCCCAGAGAGAATCAAAGAAAGCGGCTGTGAGCAAAGGAAGCACAGTGGTTTGGGATGAGAATAGTGCTAGCTTTCCATTCTGGGACTTATAACTGAGGCTTCCAGAAAAGGAGGGAGAAAACTCAATGCAACTACAGAGGGAAGATGAGGGCAGATTCCAGGAGGAAGGAATACTGAGCTGTTTAACTTGGAAAAGGCAAGCCACTATTGGCATCACTCATTTCTGCATCAACAAGGTGAAGGCTGAGTGCCAAAGACACTAAAGATGTATTGTGTGTTTAGCTTAGCTTTGTTTACGTTAGGTTGAGAAGCTTTATAGTTTGCCTGGTAAGCTAAGTCATCCAACCCCCAAAAGCAATGGGAAACTGAGGCAATTGAGTGGAAGAAAATGAGGTAGGGAAGCCTCAGGCATGGTCATGTCCTGACACCAGAAAGGCAATGCACATTACAAGCACTGCTGCTTTTTTCCTTTACCTACATCCATTTTCAGCAAGTAGACTGATGACTTACTAGATCTCTTCCACCGCTGATCATTTTGATTCCATGAAATGTCAACAGCAAAGTTCTTAGAAGCAGACATTAAAAACCACAAGTGGGGTTCTTAGGAATTTCCCCTGTAAATTCAGAGCATTGCTCTTGATTAAGACTTGAAGGGGCCCCTTTTTCAAGCAACATTTGGGACCTCATCCAACCCCACTGAAATCAGTGGGAGTCTTTCCACTGGACATCTATGAGTTTTGGATCAGGCCCTGACATGTTAGGAATCAATAGGGAGCTAAAATCTGTCATATTTATATTTAGAAGGAAAAACAAACAAAAATTATAGCAGTAAAACCAGATGTTATTTCCCTTTTTGTAGGCACTGTTTTACTTCCATAAGGGAAGGTTTTACTTTGCTTTAAGGCCTGATACTGGGTGCCCTACATTTCCATAATAATCAGTGGGTGATTCAGATGCTCAGCACCTTGTAGGATCACACTCTCTGTGGGTCTCATCACTGTACATCAGCACAGACAGCAGGGTGCTTGGATGGGCTTACACGCCTCCCCCCAAAAAAATTAGAGGTTTCATTAATAAGAGAAACCCTTGAGTTTGGAACAGCTCATTCATCTCACTTGACTAAATTTGTCCATTTTATTATGAGTACAAGTCTACTCAAAGCAATATTCAACATTTACATTTATTTTTAATTCTAGACACACAAAAAAGAAATTGTCTGTGCCCCTGTGCAAACTTAAAAAGCACATTGAAATTCTTTTATATGTGTTGAGCAGTTTATGTGAGATCTGAAATGGGAAAATATTTCAGCATTGTTCAGTTTGTGTACAGCAGCTGTGATTAACAAAAGATTTTGAGAAAGTTATGAATGAAGGACCTGGGTCATTTTGGGGGTGTGAGGAATGCTCCACAGGGCCCTCACATGCCTTTTAATGAAAATGGGGGCAGTAAGCATTGCCTCAAACTATAAATGCTCTATTGCTCCTATGGTATTTAGGACACTACAGAAAAGAACCCATAGAAAGGGGCCAGAGATTTTTAATGTCAGCACAAGGGAATGTCATTTGTTTCTTTTCAGCAGAAAGCCTCAAATGAGTAAGGGGACAAGAGAAACAAATCTACAGTTATTTTTAGAAATGCAGAAACCGTTGCTCACATGGTGCGTTTCACTGAATTTCTACAAATACTGTACTGTACTAGGAGTATAAATAAATGGATTTATAAACCAATAAGAACTGGGTGGGTTTTTATTAAGGCTCAATTCTGGTTAATGCACTTAAGTCCCACTGACTTTAATGAGGCTGCTCCTACGCATATTGTCAAAACCTATTTAAGGATGGAATTCTTCAGAGGGCTTACCAATAAGAAACAAAGGAAGAAATTGCTTGTTGTTACAGTACCATTTGGGATCAGATTTGTTTTAAATCACAAAAACATAATTCCTGTGAAACCAACCTATTGTTTTCTACAACTCCTCTTTTGTAAAATCTAGCTTTTATCAATTGAAAATGTGAATAGCATTTTCTTTGTGGGTTATGGAAGTCTTGAGAAAAATCTCTTCTAAGAGCCTCCTTTGGATATCAAAACATTACTTATTTATGAAGTGTTTAGTCAAGAAACATAAGACAAGCTGGTTTCCATGAGGATGAAGATAAGTTAATAGATATGAAAGGGTTTTCTGCCATAACTTCAAAATCTAAAGACACAATAAAACTGTTTGACTGTACAGAACAGAAGTGATAAAAGGTTTGGAAAATGAGGAAAGGTGAGGAGAACTGAGCCTATTCATTCTAGAGAAAGGCCTGAGAGACATTAGCCTCTTCAAATGTGTAATGAGACTTCATAAGAGAAGCAGCAGCTGTTTTCATTTGTCCACAAGAGGTAATGAGTGAGCTGCAGCAGGGAAATTTTGGTTAAATAATAGGAAAATGTTATAGCTGCATGAAGAGTTATGAAGTAGAATAAGCTACCAAGGGAAGGATGTGCGGGATCACTGGGGATAATCATCATCCACTTATTAGGTGTTGAATAGTGCAAGGGGGGACCCTTTAACCTAGATGGTTCTGTGATTCATAAAGAATTCATTCTTATCAGGAGCAGATGGACATAAATTCAAGATCTGAATCAGAATTTTGTTTTTATTGTACTTCCCACAGAGACTTTGGGGTGGCAAACTCATATCTGAAAAGGAAACTGAGTAACTGTCTACATTCCAGTACAATTCATCTGCAGTGCATATTAGTTCCTTATTCCCTTACAGCTTCTGACATTGCAAATGCAAATTGAAGATGCTTGCAATATTTGTTAGCCCTTTGTGCTTAGGGAAGAGGGAATGGCATACAAACACCCAGGACAATGTGTGATCTTCTGACTCACAAGCTAATATACAGTGGTGCAAAATATGTGTTCTCCCTGGGACTGACTCAGTAGTCTGTAAGTGCTCAAGAGTTTATTGTTTTGTAGTTGTTTCACCCTCTAGTGGCAGAGAAGCCTTAGCTCTCATGGATAATGAAGTGATAGAGGCCTGTGGTTTTTATAGTCAAATAGGCTGTGCTGGCGTGTTTGCAGCTAGCTGCTAAGGACTAATTTTGGTGTATTTATTATATTGATTTGTGGCAATATATGTTCTAAACACATATGCATTACTTGTCGTAGAGCAATGCAATGTATACTATTCTATACTAGAAGCATAAAAGTGATTAGGATGCTAATGAAGGGCAATAGTGTGCTAAGATAAGTAGTCATAACTCTGCAGATAGCTACAACCACTGTTGTAAAAAACCTGGTCCCCTCTTCCCCAATTCCAAGCCACCTGATTTAGTAGCAGTAATATTGTGGTAGGGCCCAAAGATCCCAGCATTGTACAATGCTTAGCGTAATGCAGCCCCAAACTAACATCCCATATTGAATTGTCATTTAAAGAACTGAAACGCAAAACAGCTGCCACCATCTTCCAAACCTTCTCACCTTGATCTCTAAAGTAAAAGCCTTTATCAACTAAAGCTCAAAGTATTATAGAAATAGGACACCTACATTTTATATATTTCCTGTGCTGGTTTGGGTTCAATTCTGCAAGGTGCTGAGTATCCTTCACTGCCACCATCCAGCACTTTGCAGGATTAGGCCCTTTATGCAGAACATGCCCAGTCCTGTTTTATTTAAACCAGTGACAGTTTTGCCGTCGATTTAAGTGGAAACAAGGTTAGGCTCTTAAGAGTAGAAAAGGCTCATCCTCTTACTACATAAAATATGTGGTTCTGCAAGACTGTCTTGCATGTAAGTGAATGAATGCAGAGTTCTGAAAGAACACAGCAGGAAAGTAGAGTTCCAAATTCTGACAAAATTTTTCTGTTAAAAAGCATGGCCTTTGGACAATTTCTTAAAAGGAGGATGTGTAAAGTACTATGCCCCAGGGGAGCAATAGTGGACTCACCAGCAAGCCATGTGGTTTAACACATCCACTTATGTACTATAAAAAAAATCCATAAATATAATCACCCATTCAGTAAGTGGGGCATACGCTGTGCATAAGTTTAGCAACTGCCTTTAGAAGAGTTCTAATACATGTCATGTGAATTTGTGTATTTTAGAATGTCTCTCAATATAAAAATCTTGCAGTATAACCAATGGCTAGTATTTTATAGGTAGTACTACCTACTTATTATGAAGGTTGTACAATACTTCCCATTATAAGAGCCTATATCCATTGGGGAAAAAAATATATATATGTATGCCATGTGTGTGTCTCAGGTTGAATGTTACTGGAAAATTCCAACCAAAGCTATTAGAGATTTTGAGAATGCGGCTAAGGGGGAAAAGAGACATTGTTCTGCTCATGTTAGAAATTCTAGTGACCTTTTCTTTGAAGAGTTCTAGCACCCCCATATTTTGGAACAAGGACAGGAAATGTGGGTTTAGAGATTGGGCAACAGAGGACCTAGTTGGGTCAACAGGCAGATCCAATTAGAGGGTGGGGAGGGACTGGGAGGGCAAGGAGACTGGAGGCAAGGAATTGTGGGGAGGAAGCTAGATATGGATGGACAAAATGACAAAGATGGAGCATCTTAAAAGGTATAAGACTAGGAGACTGGGTCATGAAACCTGGGACAAGCTAGGTGAAGAGAATGTGACTGGGATGAGGAGCCACAGATGAAGCCGATACAGGATTGGGACAGATTATAGGGGATGGGACAGAAGGGGTCACGCTTGGAGGAACAGGCAGGTGAATCTGTGTCCACTGGATCACATTCCTCCCCCGAGTTTGGAATTAAATCCCAGATTCCTGAATCTCACCTTTCCTCTATCAGCAAATATCTGTGATACCTACTGTCAAAGCGTATCGCCATCCTCCTCTAGTGCTGCTCCACATAGATGACAACCTACCACTGCTATCCTGGATCAGAGTCTTGAAATTTGGCAGGCAGTGGCAAGGGGTTACTCCATTAGTTCAAATGCAAGAGGTCTATGTGGGAGGAATCTAAGAGTTCCAGACTGGCTGAAGAACTATGGGAGTGTCAATATGTCGTCACTTGATGACACTTCTAGTTTTTATAAGTTGACTTTGTTAAACAATGAGAAAGTTACACACTCAAAAATATCTAATGTTAAAAGAACATTAAGGTTGTGAAGTCAAGCACTCAAGAGTTAGGAAATGCCTGTATTAAGGTCACATGTGCAACCTTAATTCATCCTCCTTATACATATGCATTTTGATACAGTCTTTAATTGCATGATCACATACTATTTTTCCACAGGATTCCTTATTCATTCAGTGCACAGCATGGACCAACTCTGGAAAAGAATCAAGGATGTGTAGTGAAAAAGGACCCCTGCCTCATTTATTGAGAAAGGTGGAAGATGTGTAGTGAATGAGATAGGGGATTATAGGAAGAGAAAGGATGGTCTCATGGTTAAGGCAGTTGAATGCTGCCCTGGATACTTGAAGTGTATCCCTGCCTGGGCCAGAGTTCTTATATGATGCTGGGCAAGACATTTAAACCAAATATTTCACAGGTGGTCTCTAGAAGGGTATTCCTCATTTTCTGGGTGTCCAACTTGAGACCCTGGGGTCTGATTTGCATAAGCACACACAGCTACAGCTGAAGTCAATGAGATATGGGGTTTGAACATATAAAGTGCTATATAATGCCAAGTTCTCCAAAATATCAGGTCCTATGCATCTCAAATTTGGCACCCAAAATTAGTGAATATTTTTGACTTTAATCTCTCTGTGCCTCAGCTCCTCATCTGTAAAATGGGGATAATACCCCTTCTTGTCCTGGGGTGGTGAAAATAAAATCATTATGAAGTACTCAGATATTATAGTGACGATCACCATAGTTTAAATTTTGTCATATGCTTTTCTGTCTTCAGGAGAGGGTTTAAATAGTATGCCATAAATAAGGCTTAGGGCCACAGGTTAAACAATAAGCAGAAAACAAAACATTGGATTGTTGCTCATTGAGTACTCTTCACTGTGCATGGACCATAGTACCTGCCATAGTAAAAATGGTTCAGCATTGTCATTTTCAGACCACCCCATAAAAATACTCTAATGAATTGTTCAGGTCCTTTAGAGGACTAAGTTTAGCTCATTTTTTTTTATTTCTGTGTAGAAAAGCGTTAGAACTAAGGTTTGATTTTTGAGCACTCAAAATAATAATGTTGAAGTTGCTCAAGCAAAGATAGGACTTCCCTTGTGTGTTAAAATTTCTTCTTTAATTGTATAATTACATGCAAATTCTCGAATAAGAATTTTCTAAAGCTACTCTTTAGACTAAGTCCTTAAAGGACAGGAACTCCATCCATCTTTATGTTTGTACAGCTCCTAGCACAATTGGGCTCCAGTCCTATCTGAGATCTCTGGGCATTACCAATTAGACTAAGCATTCTGTACCATTTACATTTGTTGTATATTTAAACTAATTTTGTTGAGATACCATTTGACTTAGGGACAAATCTTGGGAAGTACTGACCATTCCTAGCTCTGACTGAAGCTGTACAGCACATTACACAACAGTGAGGGGAGAGGAAACTTGTAAGAGTAGTATTTTACAAAATGCAGTCCAGGCTCTGAATGTCAATGAAGCCAATAATGCTTCAGATCTAAATCCTGGTCTGAAAAATCCACATGGTAAATCACATGGAACAATGTGTCCCTGCCTTGTAGATTAAGGTCTGAGTCAGCCTTGCCTATGTTTAAAACAGCAGCTGCAGAAAAAATAAATCTCAAACCACATTTTTAGAGCACTGAACCACCTCATTCAACAGAGCATGAAAGCTTCATTGCACCCATGCGGACCTTCCCTTTCAGGTCAGCTTTTCTCTGTGGAAGATGTTTGGGCCAAATAGTTCCCCGTTCCACTCCCTTCTCTACTTAACTAACCTGAGAAGCTCTCCCTCTCTGGACTCTGAAAGGAAGATCTAGGACAGAGGGAGGCTTGCTTGTTCTTTGCCACACAAGGTTGACTGCAATTCCAAGCAGGAGGCAAATAATTTCAAACTGTGCAAACATTCCTTATTAATCCTTTTAGTCACCAATGAGGTAGATAAGCCTCCATATCCACATTTTACAGATGGAAAAAACAAAGAGTAAATGAGTTCTCAGGGAATTCACACCAAATAAGTGTCAGACTCAAGAGTGAACCCACTTCCTTTGACTTGCAAGTAAGGCTCAATGACTAGTGGGTTAGGCTCTATCTCCATTTTTCTAGCTGGTTTTTAAAGATGCCTAATAAGAATATGTTGCAAGCACATAGTATTTGTTCATCTGTAGATCTCAAAGAATAGACAATGGCAAGCATTTGATAATGGTAAGTATGAGCAACCCGTTTTACCAACAGTATAACAAATACAGTTTGAAGGAGCTGCTGGCAGAGACACCAGGCTTTAACCAGCACAGCCATCAGTGATAAAGGCAGCTTACTGAGGGTGCAGGAACAAACCATCCCGAAGTGCAGAAAGAATAGCAAATATGGCAGGTGACCAGCTTGACTTCACAATGAAGTCTTCGGTGAGCTTAAACTCTAAAAGAAAGCTTAAAAGAAGTGGAAATTTGGACAGATGACTATGGAGGAGTATACAAATATTGCTAGAGCATCCAGGGGTGTAATCAGGAAGGCCAAGGCATAATTGGAGTTGCAGCTAGCAAGGGATGTGAAGGGTAACAAGAAGGGTGTCTACAGGTATGTTAGCAACACAAGAAGGTCAGGGCAAGTGTGGAACCCTTACTGAACGGGGGAGGCAACATAGCGACAGATTATGTGGAAAAAGCTGAAGTACTCAATGCTTTTTTTGCCTTGATCTTCACAGACAAGGTCAGCTCTCAGACTGCTGCATTGGGCAATACAGTATGGGGCGGAGGAGAGCAGCCTTCAGTGGTGAAAGAACAGATTATGGACTATTTAGAAAAGCTGGATGGGCACAAATCCATGGGTTCAGATATAATGCATCCAAGGGTGCTGAGGGAGTAGGCTGATGTATTGCAGAGGCTTTGGCCATAATCTTTTGAAAATTTGTGGCGATCAGGGGAGGTCTCGGACGATTGGAAAAAGGCAAATATAGTGCCCATATTTAAAAAGGGGAAGAAAGAGAACCCGGAGAACTACAGCCCGGTCAGCCTCACTTCAGTCCCCAGCAAAATCATGAAGCAGGTCCTCAAGAAGTCCATTTTGAAGCACTTGGAGGAGAAGAAGGTGTTCAGGAACAGTCAACACGGATTCACCAAGGGCAAGTCATGCCTAACCAACCTGATTGCCTTTTATGATGAGATAACTGGCTCTGTGGCTATGGGGAAAGCGGTGGATGTGATATATCTTGACTTTAGCAAAGCTTTTGATACGGTCTCCAACAGTATTCTTGCCAGCAAGTTAAAAAAGTATGGAATAGATGAATGGACTATAAAGGTGGATAGAAAGCTGGCTAGATCATCGGGCTCAATGGGTAGCGATCAATGGCTCGATGTCTAGTTGGTAGCCGGTATCAAGCGGAGTGCCCCAGGCATCAATCATGGGGCTGGTTTTGTTCAACATCTTTATCAGTTATCTGGATGCTGGGATTAATTGCACCCTTAGCAAGTTTGCAGATGACACTAAACTGTGGAGAGAGGTAGATATGCTGGAGGGTAGAGATAGAGTCCTGAGTGACCTAGACGAATTGGAAGATTGGGCCAAAAGAAATCTGATGAGGTTCAACCAGGACAAGTGCAGAGTTCTGCACTTAGGAAGGAAGAATCCCATGCACCACTATAGGCTGGGGACTGACTGGCTAAGCAGCAGTTCTGCAGAAAAGGACCTGGGGATTACAGTAGACAAGAAGCTGGATATGAGTCAGCTGTGTGCCCTTGCTGCCAAGGCCAACGGCCTTAGTAGGAGCATTGACCAGCAGATCGAGGGAAGTGATTATTTCCCTCTATTCGGTACTGGTGAGGCCACACCTGGAGTATTGCGTCCAGTTTTGGTCCCCCCACTACAAAAGGGATGTGGACAAATTAGAGAGAATCCAGCAGAGGGCAACGAAAATGATTAGAGGCTGGGGCACATGACTTATGAGGAGAGGCTGAGGGAAAACTGGGGTTATTTAGTCTGCAGAAGAGAAAGGTGAGGGGGATTTGATAGCAGCCTTCTACTACTGTACCTGAAGGAGCGTTCCAAAGTGGATGGAGCTTGGCTGTTCTCAGTGGTGGCAGATGACAGAACAAGGAGCAGTGGTCTCAAGTTGCAATGGGGGAGGTCTAAGTTGGATATTAGGAAACACTATTTCAGTAGGAAGGTGGTGAAGCACTGGAATGGTTACATAGGCAGGTGGTGGAATCTCCATCCTTACAGATTTTTAAGGTCCAGTTTAACAAAGCCTTGGCTGGGATGATTTAGTTGGTGTTGGTCCTGCTTTGAGCAGGGGATTGGAGTAGATGACCTCCTGAGATCTCTTTCAACCCCAATATTCTATGATAAGATGTACAGACAAGGGAGTTTCAGAGTGGTAGCCATGTTAGTCTGTATCAGCAAAAAAAATGAGGAGTTGTGACAAGGGAATTGGGACAGGAATCAAAGACGGTTGCAAATATCATAGCCTTGGTAGGCGAGTTAGTCTGAATTAAGGCCAGCACTAACAGACACTGTGACAGGCTGAAGTTCCATGTATGTCAGCCTGCCAACCTTTTTCCATAGATAAGCCACATTCATTGTGAATATTCCAGTCAGGTAACTAGATTACAATACAGCCATACAAATTCCAGCACTAGGAATAGTAAGCCTTATAGTATTCTACTTCTATTTTTACTGATGGATCTGTTTAGGAGTCATTAAACAAAAATTGAGAAGCTTCCTCCCCTAAAAAAATAAAATAAAAGTGAAGATTCCCTCAGTCCCAATGCCAATATACCAGCATTTCACCCTTACAGATGCCATACTAATGCTTAATACATGTTATGACTAAAGCAAAGCAATAGCCACATGTAGGGAAGAGTCCTGAAAGGCTTCTTGGCAACACATGGACACTGCCTGCTTTTAAAGGGACATGCATAGGTGTTGTGTTAGTGCCCACTGTAACCCTTTTAACAGGCTGTGGATCGTGAGGGCTGCTACAAGCTATATTGATTTAATTCCATTCAGTCCCTGATTGTGGCTAAGAATATACAGATTTCTCTCTCCTGTGATCCCATTCTTTCCTCCCCACAAACAAGCCACACGCAATCAGGGGTCAAACAAAAGTAAGGACTATAGGAAGAAAGATCTCAGTTTTGAGTCTGCAGGCCTGATTTTCTTGAAACTCACGTAAGTGTAATGGAGACACTTGACTGAAGCCAAATGAAGTAATATCAGTGCGAATGAGATCACAAGCTGGAATCAATTGACAGTCTTCATAATAGGAGACTTACACACTCTGCTCTCAGAGCTGTGCACATGGGCTCTCGTCACCCTGGGTTATGCCCCAGGGTATAGGTGTCTCTACAATGCTTCTGCATATGGAACTTCCTTTTTCGGAACACGTAGAGGTTCTTATTTCCCTGTTTGTGGCTGTCACAGAGTAACTGGTCCCTTCAAGAAAGAGCAGGATCCACTATACCTTCCACCCCTCCGGAGCCTTCCTATGCCCAAATGTACGCTTGGTAGCCATCTTTTGTTCAAGTTCTCCAGTCATATAGGCACTACCAATTTCTCTGATACCAAAAGGGCTAGCGAATTTTTGTCAATAGCCTTTGTTTTGCCACTCAGAAACTGTGTGACAAAAGCCAGGCCAGCACTATGTCCAATGAACTTTATATAACTCATGTAATCCCCCAGAGTTCTTGGCATGCCATAATTTATAACAGAGTCCTTGGGCTATCTTCAAAGCCATCTACAAGATCAGGCTGTGATCCTGGTTAAGTTCGTATAAAGCTAGGGTTGTCCTGGAGTCTCCAAGAATTAACTATGATTTTTTAAATTAAAGATGTTATGTGATGAAACCTTCAGGAATATGTCCAACCAAAATCGGCAACCCTAATAAAGCTGTTTCACAATTCTGAGGAAGTGCCTTCTCAGTGCATTCACTTTAGCACTGAGAATGTCAGTGACAATATCCACCTTCTTAGGGTTTCCAGTGACTCAGGCCTGCATACCCTTATCTGGCTTTCCTTTAACTGAACCCACTTCTGTTCTTCTTCCACCCACATTGTTATGGGAGTAATATTTCCCCCCATAGACTTACTGTGTCCTTTCATACTTTTCTCCACAGCCAGAACATACTACCCGGGGGCATTTGTTTTTCTCCATCCAATCTGAGTCCCCACCATAGGAGCTGGAACTAGGTGCTGGCGGTGTGGCAGCACCCCCAACTGGAAGTGGTTTCCATTATATAAAAGGTTTACAATTTGGTTCAATGGCTCTCTGCATCCCCACTATACAAATTGTTCCAGCACACTAATTCCCGCAGTCCTTCATTTCAATCCCATAATAGTCAAGGCCCCCCATCACCCTGTAACACAGTGTCTTTAACAGTCTGGGCCTTCCCAAGTTTTCATAGGGTCCTGTGCAATGAGCCAGACCTCATAATGTGGATTAGGTAGTGGGGAAAAAAAACCCACCACACACACACATTACATGTCCTTATTGCCCACAATCCATCCATACAGTTGGGTGAGGCCATCTCTCTCCCTTTCTGCCTTTGGGGCAGCTAATCTCTTCCTGTCAGTGGATCCCCTCAAAATGTTGCCATGGAAGCCTGGAACTCCTATGGTCATTGGTTCTGCTCTACCTGCCAACTTTGGAGGGTGGCTAACTCACCCAGGAAAGAATGTCAACAGCTTTCTCTTCTCCGTTCCCTCCTTGATTTGATGGTGGGGAGGGAGGGTGTCGCTCTCACAATCTTGCAAACACCACCATATGTTAAAGGCATACCTGCCTGGTAGCACCCACTTCTGGCCAAGGATAGCTCTGCTGGGGCCTGCCTCAGTGTCTCCTTAACTCAGGCTCCCTTAAAAAAGGGGCAAACGTTCCCTCTTCTGGAGTCCAATTTATTACATTCAACAAGAAGTCTTTGAAAAGTAAATCTCAAACCTTTGAAGTCTTCATCCCACTTTCAGCTGGGCCCAGCCCCTCCTCCCAGACATCCCATCTTCCCTTCAGCGTTCAAACACTCTTCTGCTTCAGTCCCAAGCTGGGCACAGCTCCCTCCCTGAAGGGCTGTTTTCTTCCTCTCCTAATACCTCTT
This sequence comes from Dermochelys coriacea, assembly GCF_009764565.3. NCBI lineage: Eukaryota > Metazoa > Chordata > Testudines > Dermochelyidae > Dermochelys > Dermochelys coriacea. The sequence continues at coordinate 64,667,586 of NC_050075.1, read as the reverse complement.
GCCTGGAATTCACGCTTCTTCAATAGATAGCTGGAAATAATTGGGACATAGCTGCAGGGAGTATGGTGGTTCCTGTAGGTCTCTGAGCTGGCAGAGGAAGCGGTCTTTTAATTTATTTATTTATTTTAAATAAGGCCTACGTGCCTTTCCTTAGGCCCAGTTGGGCAGCAGCTAATCAGCCCAGGTGCAGTGGACACTGCTCCCTTCCTTGCAGGGCCAGTCACTCTGTGACAGGAGCCCTGTTGCTCTTATCTGCTGTGACACTTAATCACAAAGGGTTGAATTCACCTGTGCAGAAAGCCATTATAGACTTTATACACCACTTACCAAGGGCTTAAGGGGAGTTTAAGTTGGTGCATAAGCCTTGTGCTGTTTCTCCCCACAGAAGTGAATATCACCCATATAGACCACAGTCAACACAGAATAATATCAAGAAACAACACTTGTAACACCACAAGTGTTCTGATGCCCCCCGATATCAGGAAATGGTCAGCAATCCACAGGTGGCTTTACTTTGTAATCAATGGGGAAAAGTGACAGAACCTTCAGAGGATCTGAAGAAGCGCTCTCTGAACAGGACTGTCATTAGCACTACAGGTGAAAAACCACCCCAGGACACACTCTCCTATTAGCCAGAGAGGAAATGGTAGCCTGCATTCTGACACATGTCAGCATCAAGGTTGAGCAGAAAAGCAGTGATGCACATACCAGCATGTGTACTAGCGGCGTGATTATCTTCACTGCATTTTAAATTTGGAATCAATTGACAATCACCACAACAGGGGATTTACGCACTGGGCAAACTGTTATCCTGCTGAGGTGATCTGTAAAAGGGTGGAATTGTTTGTTTTGAATGTTACTGTCACCCTTGTGAGTGGATTATGAGATTCTGCTCCCCTTTAGAAACATTGGCTTGCCTGTGTGTTGCTACGTAAATGGAAGGAGCGTGAAGCCGCTTTCACCCTATAGTACCAAGAAATGTATGTATCTAGATCGTTAAAAAAAAAATTTAGATAGGCGCGTGTGGAAAAGCCTCTTCCCTAGTCTGAAAGTCAGCTACCTCTCTCCCATCCACTCAGAAATTGTAACCCTTCTTCGAGCCTCAGACCTTAAAATCCAAAGCCCTTCACCCTGTGTATAAAGACATTAATGACTAGCAAATTCATCTTCACTTACTGTATTGCTACATTTCTGTAGCTCTCTCATATATGGAGGAGTAGAGGAATCACCATGTCAGTAATAACCTGAAATGCCAGAAGTATGTGTTTCCATACTGTGCCAGCTTCCCAAAGAACAGAGTTTATACAAAGAAGGTTTCCACATATGGTGGAGACATCCATATAATAAATTCCATTTATCTTTGCACTTCTTGACCATTTTCACTTTACTCGCCCACTAATCCATCTGCCCCCCAAACTTCTGAGCATCATCAAACAGCTGCCATTTAAAAAACACAAGACGACAAAACACAACCTGCCAGAGAAATGTTTCACCAGTGCTGTACTAATGATGTGTGAAGTGCTTTGGGATCCTTTAGAATGAAAGGGCTATTAATGAGCTAAGAAATTAGGCCCCAATTCTGCAAGGGCTTACACACATGCTTACTTTCACCACTGATGGTGGAAAACTAACTGAAACTGTCTGTAGGAGACTACCACAATAGTGAAGCTAAGCATGTGAATAAGTGTTTGCAGGATAAGGGCCTTAGTGATCTTGTGTGTGAGAGAGAGAGAGAGAGCTGGTATTTGAGCTGACTTCTTTTCTCATATCTCATCCTGCTGTATTGTAGGCTATGTTATGAAACTGTCTGTAAGAGGCAAGCACTTTTCTAAGACTCCTGCATTATTCAATCACAACGGAGAAATTAAGGATAAAAAGATAAGCTTCACTTCAGAATTTTCTTGCTTTTGTCAGTTAAGGTTATGGCCTTAATAGTATTTCAAACTTTTTTTTAAATATATGCAACATATTCTGGGCTTGGGCTATCTTATGCCTGACTGACATTTAGAAAACAACATGTCAGTCGTCTTTTAGAGAGAACATGCTTGCAGCATGCAGCGCAGAAAATGTTAGCATAGCAAAGAATGCTGTGAGCAATAGAACATGTCAAGGTCCCTCCTAAATCAGTTGAAAATGTTTTCCTGTGAGGAGGAGGAGGATCAGATAACTCTAAAGCAGGAGTAAAGCTAGTTAAACTATTTATTGCAAATAATTTTAATTGCTGATTATTCTGTTTGCAAATTATTTAATTTTACAAATTATTTGTGGTTTTTAAATATTCATCAGATTTTATTTCATTGCATTTCAGTTGCTGGTTTGTTCACTTCAATTATACAGTTAACCATTCACAGTGTGTGATTTGTCACCCGAGTCACATGGTGTTGTTACTGCTCCAGACTGGGATAATGAAAGTGGCAAATAATGATCACCACAAGTTTTGGACAAAAAAATAATTTGAAGAGGTTTTGCATTGGCAGACATTTGTAAATACCCAGTATACTCATAATAATTAATATGATACTGTGAACAACAACAAACTGAACTCATTTGTCTGAATTTACTTCATATGATACCTGACCAGCTCTAGCCAGAACTGATGGTCAGTAAGATAACAAGAAGTTTCAATTAATGTCATAACCATTACAGATAGGCCCAAAATACAAAGTTCAAGTGTGGAGATAAACTTTCACAAAGATCACCAGAGAGATGATCCGTTCAGATCCAAACTCTCAAAGATCAGGGTGTTCAGAACTGGCATTTTGGTGTAGGTATGTCACTATTGTTTATTTCTCCCCTTCTTCAATTAACTCACCTTTCTTTTTGACTGCCTGGTTTCTATTAAACCTTCCCGCTGTAGGTTTACCCTCATATAGGAACTTTTCCCTACCATGCTTTTCTAGGGGCTGGCTGGCCCTTTGACTATTGCAGAGAAATTCTCCTGCAGCCTTAAAGTGGCCATTTTGCCACTGCTTGCTCTTTGTTGCTATTCCTGCTTCCTGAGCAGGTAAGAATTCTTACTTTTCCATAGTTTTTTCTTTCTTCCTTCTCACAAGAGGACACATTCTCATAGCTCCAATGACCATTCTGGTGGCTGATCCCTAAAAGTAGTTCATCCTTCTCCTTGAAGGAGTTACTGAGGAATTATGTAGCTATACAAACATACTTATTGGGGAAGAAACCTGAATTTGTGGGTTATTTTCATCTCTATGGTGCTTCTGAGCACGGTACTTCCTCTTGGGGTGAGCATGTGGACATTCTTATTTACCTGTTTGTTGCCCAGTTGCTCTTGTCTGCTAAGAAACTTAATCATGTAGGGTCAAATTCACCTGTGCAGAGAACCAGCATAAGAATGATAAAAAAAATCATTTTTGTCATCTCCTTTACAAGTGTATGAAGGTGAAGGAAATCTTACTCATGAGGGAAGTGTGATGTGTACTATGGAGCAACATGATGAAAACCTTCAGGGTCTGGTTTACAAGTCACCTGTATTTTCCGGTTCTTCTATTGCTGGTGAATCCTGAACATACCTGCTCCTTTTATGAGCCCATAAGGATAATTTGCAGGCAGATCACAGCTCTATATTTGGAAAATCAAAGATGGAAAAGAAGCCAGCAGGTCTCCATTTCCAACTGTGCAAAGGGGAAGTGCCAATAAACAAGCATGGATCCTAAGATGGAGAGGGGGGATATAACAGGTTCCTGGCTGAAGCCTGTAGCATTTCCCATGGCCCTCTGAAGAGGGTAGCAAGGAACTAGAGGGTAGTGTCCTTTGTGGCATCGTATGAGGTAATCACCACCTTCCTGTTCTCAGTGAGCTAGATCTTCACAGAGCTGGCTAGAAAATAATCCCAGAATAATGGATGAGCTTCTTCTAAATTCCCAAAACAAAAAAGTCATTGAAAAAAAACCAAAAAAAAACCTAGGCAAAGGTTTTTTACGGTGGTAATAATACTTAGCATTTATGTAGCTCTTCTCACATTCAACTCATTTCATAAACATTGTGGAGAATCCTGCCTGCCTTATCACCTTTGTACAGTACTTAGAACTCTGGATAAGCAGTTTTTAAAAGATATGTTGAATGCTATTTATGCATAAGGCATCCAGAATTACACCTATTATCTAATGACTCCTTTCAGCAATCCTTTGAGCTAGGTACAGTAAGTATTATTTCCATTTCACAGAAGGGAAAAATTGAGACAGAAGGGATAAATAACTTGTTCAAGGCAACAGAGTGAGTCAATGTCACAGCTAGAACTTGAACTCAGCAGTTCTTAGTTCTTCGGAGTATATTCATACCAGTATACCTCTTTCCTTTACTTAGAAGGGAGGATGAAGGGAGGATTAAGGGAGAAATGAGGACTAACAAACTGAACACAAGTTCACCAAACAAGGCAGCTGAGAAGAAAGTCTGTTCAGTTCTGGGATGTGTACTTGCTGAGGGATCGTTCTTACCAATGCAATATAGCTTTTCTTGTAAGACTACACCTGAGATACTGTGTACAGCTTGGGTCTCCACATTTTAAAAAGATGCAGAGAAAACAAAAATGTTCAAAGAAACTGAAATAAGCAATAAAAGGGAATCAGATAATTTGATTTAGCTGCAGTGAAAAGTAAAGGGAAATGAATTCATTTAGCCTTATGGCACAATGCTTAAGGGGATAGACGTGAACTTTGTGTAAATTAGCTATCAGCGAACCTGTTTTTTAAAAGAAAAAGAAAGATAGTAGGATGGGCTGGGACAGCCTATCCTACTATCCTCTCAAACCTTTGCCCCTTTCTAGAACTGACCTGAACTTACCCTATTTGAAGGATCTGAAACGTTTGATTCGCTGTTTATCACATAGCCCCTCACTTCTGGGTTTTGTTCAGGACCAGAAAGGACAAAGTACCATAAAAAGGCAGTTCTTGAGTTTCAGGCCAGACCCCAGGCCTTTCTAATGAGACTGTAGTTGCAACCTGAAATCCCAGATATCAAGTCAGGGAGCTCCTGCTCCCATTAAGTTTCCCAAGTACAGTCTGTAGATACACTAAGATCAGACAGTTTGGATAAGATTCAGACAAACAAGTTCTTCTCCAGATGAACCTTTGAGATTTTCCCATTGCCATTATAAATACTCAATGCAATGGAGCAAAAAGAACTATTGATCTGATCATCAGCTGCAAGGGCCTGTTCCTTCGTGTCCGCTAGTCTCTGAACACCCATTGACTTTAGTGGTAGTACCTCAAACAACGAGCTTGTAGGTTTAGGTCCAAAATGAGAAGCAGCGGTTTTAAAGTAATTAATGTTTGTGAGGTACTCAGCTATCCTAGCTATGCATGCCACATAATTACCTAAATAAAGATTAAATTGCAGAAGAGATTATCTTATCTGATGTGGTGAATGTGGGAATTTTTGTAATATTTTTGTGAATAATAAGTGTGACTCAGTTTACCCACTCACTTCGTATTGCTAAGCACTGGACATGAAGGAGTTAATTTCCTCCTCTGAGACAGGGGAAGAGAAATTGGTGGATGTCATATACACCAGACTCAGCTGGGCCTATCAAGAACTAAATGGAATACACACATGTGAATGGAGGGTCCTGAACAAATAATGGAAAACTCAGTGCCTTACAACCAAGGAAGAACAGGTGGCCACAGACTGGTTGCTTCTGAAGACAAAAGCAACCAGTTTCGAGAAGTTTGCTGCTATGCTCAGACAGGACACAGATCCAAAGAGAGACTAAGCTGGATACCAGCCAGCGAACCATGGACAAACAGGGCAGTTGCTTCTGCCAATATAGACTTAATGGTAAGCTGGGCGTTTCCATGATCTAAGGACTCTCAAAGACTGTATACCAGTTGACTAATAATTGCTGGTTTGTTTCAAAAAGGCTTCCCTGTCATTGCAGCTACTCACTGGTTGCATTGCTCTCCGAAATGATTAAAGTCTATAAAGAGGGATCTGAACTCGTTGGGACTTGCTTCTTCTTAGCATATGTGCAACATGCCTCAGGTCCCATGTGACCAGGATTCATCACCAAATTTGGTCCACTGGTTGGATGATTAGCTTCCCCAGGTTGGGCCAGGTACTGACGGGAAGCGACGTGAATGCTGATCCATGCCCCCCTTTGGGACTTGATGTAGAGCCAGCTGTAGAGAAAAACAGGGTACTGGTGTCTGAAGGCATAGTCTGAGTTTTAGAACTTTAGGCTCATCCTTGTGAAAAACTGAGCTTTGAGCTTGGTAAATAAGTGGGGTACCTCCATAAGAGTGTGTAAAGGCTCAGGCATCAAACCCCTGACATTTCACTATTAGAAAAAAAACTTGGACTAATGGGACAAAGAAAGAGTGGAACAATTTGTCTAGCTGAGGCAGTTAAGGTTGATTCAATATCGATACACAAGTCAAGACTGGGCAGCTGTGACAGAGCCTTTAGACTTGACTCGCAAGTTTGCTCACCTCCAGTTCTGCCATACAAATGAGCTAATTTCCTGTTTTTTAATTCCTCCAGCAGATGGAGCATTTGCTGCAGGTGTGGCGGGACCAGGCTGGCTGAGCCCAAAATAATCCCATAACCCCTTGTTGCCCAGTGTGGGGTTTGTACACGCCATCACAAAGTATCAGACATAAGAGATTTATACACAGTAAATCTTCAGCCATATATCCCAAAGTAACAAGAGGGGCTTATGAGGAGAAACAAGATGCCTTCAAAATGAAAGTAGAAAGAAAGCCAAGTGTTAAGAATGACACCACAACTTCACCATTTTAAGAGCCATATTCTGCAACACCTCCTCATTAGGCCCCATTTGCCACAAAATGGGCATCCAGTATCGGTCATGGACTATATAGCACCCACTCAGCTTTTTCTTATGTAGCATATGTTTTCTCAAAGTATTAAAATTTCATGTTGTGTCTATTAAATGTGCCAGACAGTCAGACCTACATAATGAGGGCTATTTTCTACCAGCTGAAAAAGTACAGTACAAGCAATGACAGCAAAGGCCTTAGTCTAAAAAAAAAAGAGGGGTTGCCCATTAATTTCAAAATCAGTTAAGTCTCCAAACTTATTCCTGTCTTTTCTGCTGAGACTGCCCCCAAAGGATGTCTGCCGTGCTAGGGGGTGTAAGAGTTTGGTGCGGTTAGTTACCTGCTATGAACTGGACTGAGCTCACCAACACTTATGTGGTATTTTTTAAATGTACAGTAGTATTTTGTACTTGTATTTTGACCTTTTTTAGTGTAACTTTTTTATTGATTTCGGATATTTGAAAGCATTCCTTTTCTCTCTTTAGGACAATTATTCACCTCACGTTCTATCCAGAGATTGTTCGCTGGGGCTTCTTTGCCCCAGGATCAGATTGCAGGGGGCCATAGCATGCTACCGACTCCTAGGCTCTTGGCAAATCCATGTTCCTGAAGGAACAGTTAAGCAGACCAGCTGCTGCAGAGCTCCAACTTCAAGTCTAGGAACATTCTTCTTTCTCCACTCCCTCAGGCACCATAGAGCCTTAATCTGTCCATATTTGGTATGCTTTCCCCATAGTAATGATATAAGGGCTAATCATATAGGCAATGAGTGGAAGAGTCCCTGTGGTGGGCATATGTGAATTCTGTAGCCCTGTTCTTATGCTGTTCCTTCTCCATTATTTGTTTGGTTTAAGACAGCTGAGGGATATATGCAGTAGCCTTGAAGACGCAAAATGTTGTGCATGTTTCCAGACAGAGATCCCTACTGAACTGTGTAGTTGAAGTGCAAGGTAGACACAGCCAACCTTCATTCACTAGAAATACATTTTAAAAATGAATAATTATTGAAAATACTTTCTCCCGTATTATAGTCCAGTTTAAAAAGAGCACAAAACAGAGACAGACATAGGATTTGCTGTACTGAACCAGACCCATTGGTCTATCGAATCTGGTACAATACTCCTGGGAGTGGCTAACATCAGCTACTACAAAGGATGCTTCACTAGCGGTGTCAAGGCCATAAACAAAAGAAGCCCATTTGGCCCAAAACCACCACTGAATTCACCAGGAAATGCTCGTCATTTCTAATACTGATTGCCTTAATACAAGTTAGAACTGAGTTTACTTTTAAATTGTTTAATGGTAATTCACTAGTGGAGTAGAATACTCCTTTTTAGTAGCAAACAAGCTACTTCAATGACTGCAATAAGTCGATGTTCTAGACATTACAAAGAAATTTGTCAAAGCAATCTAGATTCACATACTTTTCAGGGCATTACATATTTTAATGTTTTGGTCAAATACTATAAAAAGAAAAGCCATACAGCAGAAAAGCCCCTGCTGTCCTATATGTTGCAAGCTTGTTCTGGAGGGAACGTTTTTTAGAAGCAAGAGAGTAATTCAATTTCATTCAGAGCCTGATCCAAAAGCCCACTCAAGTCAGAGGGAGATTGCATAACTTCAATGGGCTATGGATCTGACTTTCAATCATTTGACCTGCTCCTGCAAACCATTTCTCTGGCAATCAATTCAGAGTAAGATTTTGAAGGCTTGGGCTCACTGGCCTCTCGGTTGAGAGCAAGGGCATCATGTAGTGCTGAATGTGGTGAGATGGTGGTGCTTGTCCACTACAAACTGAATTAAGCCAACTCATTTTCTACACCCCACGTTTTTGAAAACATTGATCTGTTTTGTGATCTATTTTTTTTATTTGTTTGTTTCCAGTGGTTCCTCTTCTTCTGTTGCAGTCCCTACCATTTTAACTTGCTCATCTTTTCCTTCTTCAAAACAAGTATTGTCCTGTTTGGAACAAATCTAAGTGGGCTAATGTAAAGCTCCAGATGAGCCATAGCACTATGTGTACAAAACTCATTGAAGTCAATAGTAGTTCTGAGTATGGATCGATGGGCAGAATCTGCCCCAATAGCACTAGTTAGATGGGACAGGTGAAATCTTGGCCCTACTGAAGTCAACGGGAGTTTTGCCATTAACTTCAATGGAGCCAGGGTTCACCTAGAGCTTTTAGCTAACACAATTTTCTCTCCACTCCCACTTTTAAATCAGATGAAAACTGGAACCACACAGGATGTGAGTTTTAATGAAAGTATGGCTCTAAGAATCAATGGGGGAAAGGAATTAATCAATTTACTAGAGATAATGAACTCATTGATTTGCACAAGATTTTCCAGGGAATAGATAGATTCCCCACCCCTGACCCCACTCAGAAGTCTCTTACTGGTTAGATCAATTTCTTAACGTTTGTAATTGTGTTATTTGTCTAAGCACAGCAGAAGGAACCAATAGTATGATGTGATATGACTCATTGCTTTTTTACCTTTAGTTGCTCCATACAGCAACACAGTTTAAGGATTTCACAATAGAGTTTAAATTCTCAAGCTGATTTGAACTAACTCCTCTGAACTCAATTTTTCAACAGTATTTTACCACATACTGTAAAAATGTTATTTAAACAATATTCACCATAATTGCCACTAGTAAACAATAACTAACTGTAGCTTGCACATTCTAGATACTGGTTTTCAGACGATTATTGAAGTAATCTGTGTGAAATTTTGTGTTATGTTGTTAATACTAATATGTACTGGGCTTGTTTGGGTTTTCTCTTTAGTCTTCAGAAATTGAGAGTTTAAGAAAACATTCAAAATGCTGAGGATACACGTAAGTGAAATATTTAATGTCTGTCAGTATTCATAAAAGTTACATTGTTTACATAGGGTTCATTTCTATATAATAAAAATTTCATCTTAATGAAAAGGTTTTCTGGCAAGTCTCGTATATGTTAATTTGTTTAACATATGCTTTGGACATACAGCTAAATAGCAATATAGTTTAAAAAAAAACCTTTCTGCAAATAGTCCTTTGAACAATTACAAAACCTCATTACTAAAGAATTGGTTATCTTTACACTGGCTTGTTAAACTCAGCTGTGATTTGGAATGGGCAAAGATCAGTTCTTTCTTAACAGTTCAACAAATTTGTTCATTGCATAGTCAAGATGTAAACATCTCAGGGTTCCATAAATTATACCTCCGTATGCTAAAACATCATAGATGGTTTTGCATATTATGCCTCATATACTTTCCTATGCTGATTATACTTTGTTAGTTTTGTGGTTGAGGCTGATGGAATTATTATTAATTTTGTTTTAGATATGTCAATTGTACACCACAAAAGAAGAGAAGAAAATGAAAAATTTAAACACCAAAGGAAATTAGTTTACACTTTGCAACAATATTGCCACCATCATTCTTTTGGTTTTCTATATATAACATGATGGAAATGTACTGTACTGCTTCTTCTCAAAAAATGAGTTTAAATTAAGGTCAACAGTTATCTATGCGTTTACATAAAGTTAACTATGTTTGCATCAAATAAAATGTTTATTAATGAAAGCTAGTTATTGTACAAGAAACATCAAAGAGAAAATGCATCATACAGAAATGTACACTATTGGTGACAGATGGAAAAGTGCATGCAAATGTATTTGTTTTATTAAAAAAGAAGTCAGAAACAATCGTACTAAAATTACTGGGTTTTGATCCCTATGATCTGAAATGAGTGAAAAGTTTTTTCTCTCAATTTACAATATGCCATTTAACAGATATGACTAATACACATTAGCAAGCAGGTGGAATGAATGCATTTGGATTTTATTTTACAAGTACTTGTGCTTGACAAATGTGATTTTAAATTTGTTTTTAGGAAGAATTGTCTTCAAATATGGGCTGGGTTGATTGCTGCCAGGTTGCTCTGGTTTTATACACAGTTTCTCTGAATTTGTTTTTAATACCACACAAATTGTTTAAGCCTTTTGTTCTGATAATTAAACACCATAAAATAACATATGTTTTGTTAACATTCAGGAAATGACATTTGAGTCTTTTATTTTATTTTTTAAATTTTTTTGGCTCAATAAATTTTTAAATATATGATTATCATAACCTAATATTGTCTTTGTCTTCACTGCAGTGGATTTCCGATCAAACTTTTCCCCTTCTTTTAATACTTTAGGGAATTTTCAAACGTCGGGATGTTTGGCTGTAATGCCCCAAGATTTGTTCTCCCTGAAAAAAATCATAGTGACAATTTATTAAACTACAGAGCAACCTGGCTTTTAGGGGTCTGCAATTCTAGTTTGTGTTCAATATACCTAGCATTAAATCTTGATTAATTTCATCATCATTATTTGTTATATTTTTCATGCAATTACTGTAGCTGCTAGTTATCTGATTTTTAAAATCCTAAAATAAGGTTGCAATATCAAATCAGTGGGGCATTACTTTTCATGTGCAAAAAAAAAAGGGGGGGGGATTTAAAATTAACGCCTAAGTTGCGCCATCAATGGTAAGTACATTTACTATGAAGAAAGTGAAAACCTAAAAAGAAATCACATTTATAAGCTTGCGTTCCCATGTTTAACACCATTCATTCATTCATTCATAATAAAAATGCAGACACATAGATACAGGTAGACTTTAAATTTTAAAAAAAACTGATGGGAAATAAAACTCCTTGGATCCAAAATGATTTATTCACACAAATTTAATAGGATATATCACAATTGTTTGGTCCATAAATATTTAGGGGAAATAGTTTCTATACAATGCATTTATCAATAAACAAAGAAACATGGACAATTTTGCTAGACCACTTACTGTACTATAAACACGAAGCTCAATATATAAGATTATTGAATTTATCAACTATATCTGAAAGAGTGCACAACTGCTTTCTATGACATGTTTGTCCCCTCTAACAGGATACACCATAAAAAGAGTTTCAGAAATAAGAGGTAAAACAGTACAAAACTAGTGAGGTGTCAAAAGGGCTTAAAACAGTTAATTTAACAAACAACACATATATCCTGATTTTTCACAAACTTACTCCCAAGTTATATCATAAGGCACATAGTAGAACTGAGTTATAATTAGTCTACTTAATAAAGTAGATCTATAGTACCATATATTGTTCTGTCAAAGAACAAAATTTATAAGTATCAATATTTTTACCTGTAAAAGTGTATTAATAAAGATATCAGCCTTACCAAGGTTGTTTGGTCTGGTTAGTGGTAAATGCCCATAAGGTAATAGAAATATGAAAAGTCAAGATTTAAGCTCCATAGAAGATGATAACCATACTTGCTAAATATATAATGGCAAACACACCTTTCTTCTATTACAGTGTTAACATCTCTTCCATCATCTTTTTTTAAAAAATAAGCTACTTTTCTGTGCTAATTTTCTAAAAACCCTGAGCAAAAGTTACAATAATGCACTTTAATGTGGGCAGTGAACTGTCAATATGTAACCACACATTTATACAGCCAAAAAGGACACCTTTAAAATATATTAAATAGCCACTTTCACCACCAAAAGAGAGATTTGATGGGGTCTAAAAAGTGGATTCTATGTGCAAAGTTATTCTTAACAATCCACTAAAAGCAAGATGTAGATCTTGACTGTTTTTTTGTTTTTGTGTCTCAGACTTTCCACAATCTAATTATTTTTAACTGCAATAAAGGGGAACAAATGAACATTCACCACTGCCCAGACCATTCAGACTTTTAGTTTAATTAAAATTAAAAAAAAAAAGAAAAAGAAAAAAAAATGACTATTGTAAACTAGGAAATGTATTTAGATCAGCATCCACAAGGTCTTCTGAGTTTATCTGCCTCAAAGCTATCCACTGCCAATTCCAAATTTCATAAGAATTCTTCTAACGCTTTTTTCTTTTATACAAAAGTTAAAAAACTAAAGTATATATTAGAAATATTAATGTACTAAAGATTTAAGTTCATGTATTAAACAAAGTGTCTGATACAATCTCATGAAACATCTAAAATAAATTCAAAATAGCATGAATAAAATGTCCTAAAATCAGTTTCCTTAAACATCTTAATAAATTATATTTTGCTTATTTCCATCTTCCCTGAAAAAGTTTAATTCATTGAGAATTGCCTTAGTAATAAACATATGTATACTTTTAGAACTTTATCCTACACTCACTAAAGTTAATGACAAATCTCCCATTGGCTTTAATGGTGCAGGATCAGGGCCGTATAGAGTTAACTGTTTTCATTTATTTATTTTTTAAATTAAAATCAGTGGCATTGATGGCAGAGAGGAAAAAAAATGAAATTTTGCCTAGGCAATACTAAAACTTATATTGAATTATTCAGCCTGTGGCCCAATCCTGCAAACAGTCATGCAACAGAGTAACCTTACTTATATGAAAAAACTCATTGAAATCAATGAGACTCCTCATTTGAATAGTTCCTCTGGTGTATACCTTAGTGAGCCTCCTTACATAAGTAAAGTTACTCTGGAGCATAAGCGTTTGTAGGATTAGGGCCTTTGGTGTGCATAATGCAGAATTCACAGACTAAGGGCCTGATCTTGCCCTCCTTACCTACACACCACTCCCATTAAGCCTAATCATGCAAATCCTTCATCCGTGCCCCACTCCCATTGGTGTCAATGGACATTCCACATGGATGAATGTCTTGCAGGGTTGAGATTATTAACTTGTGTGGGAATTTTGGGTGCTCAATGAATATAGGGTCAAGCTCATAACTAAGATTTATACAAAAAGAAGAAGCAGCATTGACACTTGGAATGCCTCTGTCTATTCCAATTCCTAATTTGATTTGTTTTGTAGGTGTGAAAAATACATAGTATGAAACTTGAACATGTATTATAAAAATAAAATTAGACTTAGGACTCGGAAACTCCATAAATGCATATACAATCCTGGAGTAGCAAACTATTGGCTTTAAATGAACTGTCAGAGGCTTTCTCCCTCTCCTCCCCCCAAGATTCTGGAAATAAGTAACATACAATTTTAAGAGGCACTTATTAGAATGCTTCATAACTTTCCTTTCAATTGTCTGATGAATTAAAAAAAATCCAAATACAATTTATAGACAAAATATGTTCATTTATAATGGAGACATATTACTGCAAACTCATTTGCCAAGTGGCTGCAGATGCTACACACCAAGCTGTTTGTTTTCCCAAATATTTTGTGGGTTTGTTTAAAAAAAAAAATAAAGAGTCTTGTAAATAATAATAATAAAGAAGAAGAAGAATCAAAAAAAAATTCAAATGTTAGAAAAGGTTCGTTAAGGTAGTTTGTGAGGGGCTCCCGGATTCGTGGCTGTCCAAGTTAGAGGTCACTGATGTCACTACAGTGATAGTGGGATTGGTCAGGTCTGTTAAAGTGGTCGCAGTGCCGGGTGGAGTGAGAGCGCCGCTGTCTGCTGAGGGCGGTGCCGGAAGTGACGTGCCATCAGCTTTATCGACACCCCCATTCTCCTGCCGCAAAAGGTTCCTTCTGAATTTGGCTCTTGCGTTTTGGAACCAAACCTGCAAACCAATCCCAATTGATTTCTTTACCGATGTTTGCTTTTTGTTTTTGTTTTTGCTTTTATGTATTTTTTATGTTTGTTTTTTGTTTGGCAAATCATCTAAGTAACTCTACATCTTTGTTTACTACCAGTTTGCATCATTTCCGTCATACAAAGGCATCTGTACATTAGGTCCAGCACTGTGGGTACTGATTAATGGAACATTGAAGCCCATGACGAGGATCTCTTAGAGCAGCCTTGCAGAAGTCTACTCACCCACTCATCCAAGGAGAGTAACTTTTCTGCTGGGCAAGTGACATGTCCTTGGGGTGGGGGGTGTTGTTCCATTACCTAGGTCATCATGGTAAAGGATGCGTAAAGTAAAGATTTTGTGCTTGGGCTGGTAAACTTTTGTGACCATTTTTAAAGTCTGAAAACTTAAAAAGGGAAACTGACACCATCCCCTATAGCACTGGTTATTAATATGGGTTTCCTTCCCTATATAGCTGTGGGTTCATTTTAAATGTTTTAGGTGACATGTAACATGGACAAGCAATTAATGCTAATAGATTCTCTTTTTTCCTTGATCACTGCCTTCTCTCTGCACACAGCACTACATACCTCACTTTAATTTCACTGAGCTAGCACACAATGAGAGGGGATTTACAGTTATTTATTTTTTCAAACTGTGATTTTTGGGGGGAGTATCTTAGGTAGGGGAGTGACTAACTGTTGACTTTACTATGGAGGCCCTTAAGGATAGACATGGAGAAAGGGAGCAATCTGGTCCTGGAGGATCATATCAGCCAAAGCTTGTTTGCCATATCCCAGGGTAACCCAGACTTTGCCCAACCAAGGGCCACAACGACAAAGGGAGCCCAAAGGCTGCACCTCATTTGTGTAAAATGGAGCAGATTGCTTCTATCCCCTTAATATAGAGGTTACCACATAGAGATTACAAGTCCCGGGGTGCATTGCTTCCCTTGCTGGGGCTTGTAGACTCTGGAGATAGTTCCTGCATATCAAGGCTGAGGGTGATCACAAACCACATTTCAGAATTCTGTGGGCTGAATTTGGGTGGTGAGCTATACACTGGGCACTCCTGCCATATAGTACTTTACCCATTAAATTCTCTGCACACTCTCTAGGGACACAGCAATGTTATATTATGAAGAAGACTTTATACATATAACAGTCTAAATAAGGGAAATACTATTGTATTGGCAGGGGGAGGGGAGTTTTGTCAAGCCTGTAATGGTGGCTTCTTACCTGCAGAACTCTCTTGGTCAGGCCCGTTTTCTGGGCAAGCTGCTTGAGGTCCTTGGCATCTGGGTTGTGGTTGATAGCAAAGTAGGACTTCATGGTGCGGAGCTGGTGGTGTTTGAAGGAAGTGCGCATGCGCTTAGTCTTCTGGGACGGGGGGTAAGGCTGCTGGTCCCTGTCCAGGTGATCCGTCTCATTTTCATTACAACCTGATCAGTAAATAACATGACACAAGAAGGAGTTGGCTGTGATCATGCATCATACTGTAGTAAATAAAACTAAGGCAAGTTTCCAGAATCACACACTCTTTTTGGAGAAGAAAGAGGGGATTGAACTAATATGGTGTCGGGATGGGCAGGGAGTGGTATTAGATTAACAAATAAAGGTAAGGAGGATGGCCTTTTCCTGTTCTTAACATTTATTATATCCCTCAGGCTCACACCTGCTAAGGAAATGGTATATTGAGGGCAGACCTGCCAAGTTTCACTCCTTTGGCATTAATTTTCAGGTCCCTCTGGTGATGAAGGGTTTTGTTATGTTTCCAAAGAGTCATTTAAAATTTCACTCATTGAAACTGCCCTAGCTTGAGAGGAGAGTAAAGATCAAACCAACATTCTGAATCCTCCCAAATCACCAGCAGGCAAAAAAAGAAGCATTAGGTGGGAAGGCTTGTTTTGACAAGTATAAATACTGAACCGTTTGTTGATAAAACCCAAAATAAATGCATTTGAATTCTGCCTAAAATTTTATATGAAAAATGTTGGGGTTGGTGCCTGCAGTGTTACCACAGATATACTGGCACCTACATAGACCATTCTGCAGAATGGCCAACTACCAGACCACAGAGCTAAAGATGTGCCTTGATTTGATGATGTTTAAAGTTGTTAATGTGACTTTGAATGACAAATATATTACAGATTACTACCTCATGGGTGTGAGTTGCATACCAGGCCAGTGGTAGTGCTAGGTACCTGGTGTCACTGCCTATGCTTGGGACAGGAATGAGACAAATACCAAGAAAAATAACAAAGTCATCCATGTTTTACTTTTAGGCCTGAAAAATAATCTGATAATTTTCAGGATTATATTTTACAAAGCTAGCTCAATCACACAGAGGGCAAACCTGATTGTCACATTACAAAGATTATGAATTTTAAAAAATCTAATTTAAAAATTGTAAAGAATGTACCATGTAAATTAGCCCTGGCTTCATTAATTCTTCATTTCAATTTATTTTAGTCTACTTCCCTACAGTTGGATTTATTAACTAGTCTTAGCCAACTTCCAGTGTCCCCCCCAACCACACACACACACACACACACACACACACGAAAAGCACACAGTTAGCACTTTGCATTGCATCAGTCAATAGAACCTCTGAGACTTGCAGTGCTAAAAAGAGGCAAACCAACTTTCAACTACCCCAAAAATAAGAAGCTCAAGTCTTCTCAGAGCTTTGCTCCCTACTGAATTAAGAGACAAGTTAACAGTTACATATGGTAGCTGCGAAACACATAAACAAAGGATCAGGTGAATGTTCACTCAGGATGGAAGCGATTCTAGCTACAATTATAGTAATATCTGTACTTTCAAATAAAATAAACTGACAGCTCTGAAACCATCTGGAAGTAGAAATTACCTTGGAAGTAACTTAGGACCAGGTTTCCAATATTTTTACTCTTGTTGAATAACACTTTATTCCACATGCAGTCCTACTGCCTTCAATGGGACTGTTTGAGTGGTAAAATACTATTCATGGTGAACTAGGATATCAAAATTTGGCTCTAAGAAGTTATTTTAGCCAACTGCAGGCCATTTTTTATTAAAGCATTCTAGTTATGCAGCAACAATGCCTATTTATCTGATTGTCTAGCCTAGCCTCTTATAGCACATGGTTTCTGAGCATTTATTTATTATGGCTTGGCTTTTCCAAAAGTGGCTAAGTCAATGGGACATGGGCTCATAACTACCTCGGGTGCCTTTGAAAATCCCAATTTATATAATAATTACACCAGTCTGTTCTCTAAATGGCTGAAATAGCATTGTGTATCTTAAAATCCTACATTATTGCCTGAAAAACTAGTCTATAGCTAAAATGCAGGCAACACATTACTGCACGTTTCTTTGCACCATCTTTTTTTTAGTGGCCAGCACAATACACTTCCCATTACCAAGATCTCACCAAATACACTTTGCAAAGTTATTACATTTACACACCATAAGAGATTGAGTTCTTGAGCAATAGCTGTGCAAAACATTGCCCTAGGGAAAGAAAAATTGCCTTTACTTTGAGATAACTTACATTCTTCAGATTTGATGACCTTTCTGTCCCTTGGACAATTGTTCAACACAATTGCTCTCAAAATAGAAATTATTTCTAACATATGGTAGCTAATATGGATCAAATAAATTATTTATACAACACTTATCACTATAGTATCTGAGCCCCTCACAAATATTAATAGCGTTAGCTTCATAACCTTCTGAAGTATTGTTAGGTCTCCAGTTTATAGTTGAGGAACAGAGAAACAAAGAGATTAAGTGATTCATCCAAGGTCACAAAAGAGGACTGTGTCAGAGCAAAGAACAAAACCCAGTTCTCCTAGAGCCTACTCCAGTGCCTAGCCACAACACTATCCCGCCTCTTTATGTGTGCGTGAATATATAAACTATATACACATACATACACACATAATCTAAGCAATATTCATATAGTCTTGTTTGAGAATAAACTTTTTGTCCATTGTATGGTCAAATTGTTTGCTGAATCAGGGCTAGCAACACATTTAATTCAATTTTTTAGAACTTTGGGTTGTTTCCATAATGTCCTACACCTTGCAGCATAAATAGGATGATACATGTGTTTTGATTAAGAAAGTACCTTGATTTATTGGAAAGGTAAGTTTTTGCCCCTGTTCAGAGACTCTTACATCGTCAGTTACAATCTAGCTTTTAACACAACAAATGGATTCCTTTGCCTAGCTGCAGAGTGCAGTCCGAAACTTGATAAGTTTTAGCACAAATACATTATGAAAATGTTTAAGTTATGTTCTAGTGTTCAGAGATGTTTTCACGGTGAATTACAGCTAAGAGACAAAACAATCACTGAGCACTAGTGTCCATGTTTAGGAACCCATCAGGGTCTAAAATTGCAGTTAAACAGGTCTAAAGACAAATATTTTGACTTTAGTAATGATCAGGCTTCTGATAAACATAGTTCTTTAACGAGTTTTCAGCCTTTACCTGAGAAATACGCCTGTCTACAGATGCCACTAGGGGTCACTAACACATTCATTTAGCCGTTCGAACATGTTGGAGTTTGAAAAGTAGGAGCAGACTTGGAATTGCAATATTTTAGAGGTGGAAAAACTTACTGGCTTTCTTTCGTACAGAATTTAATGAAATACCACCAAAGTTGAAACACCTTTTTGTTGCGCTGCCACATACAATTGAAAGTGATATTTAGTGAGGTCCTTTAAAATCAAATCCATCCTGCCTGACAAAATACTTTCACTTCATCCTTTCTATCCTGTTGTGTTGAATTAGATTAGAGAATCAGTACCCAGGTTTCCAGCTAAACCGTTATTTACATATGCAAAATGCCAGCACATGTTGTGCCTAATATCTAAGAGAAAGATACCTTAGAAGACTGCCTTTTAGACTCTTTCCTGCTTCGGGAAAGTGTAAGTATTTAAACACCTGATCTGTGTATGTGTCCCACTTTTCCGATTGCTTTAAATTCACGCTTTGCATCCTCTATGTCTATTTCTATTTAGATTCGTTCCCCTTTGGAGACAGTTACATAAAAGAATAGTTCTCAATCCTGAAGCCAAAGGCGAACGAGGAAAAATGTATTTTTTTTAAATGGCTGCCCATTGCAGGGGTTTTTTTTTTCTTCTTCTTTCAAATAACAATTATATCTGCTTCATGTCATTCTATAAGAATCAGAGATTCTGTGGCTTTCTTGAGTGTTAAATTGGTCAATGGGTGGACTTATCAGCGCCAGACCGCCTTTAGTTTAGTTGTAAAATGTACTTGCTCGAGACCACGTGCCAGCACTGGCTTTTCATAGTCTTGCCTCACAAAAAACGACATGCTAAAGCTACAGAAATTATGGTGGCTGATCTCGACCGACTCGAAAGAAGCCGGTCCGAAGTAGCTTCGCTTTACTCAGACATTCCCCCCGTGTAAACTCTGCGTTCCCCTTTGGGTGAGCTACATTTTGTCTCCTAGTCCTAGATGCGGCTTCTTAAGCTCCTTTGCAGAGCGTGGCCCTGCTAACTAACTATCTGGGGATGAGGCGGAGAAAGAGAGAAAAGACTTTTTAACCTAACATGCAAACGCCACATTTGCCTTTCAAAAGGCGTTTCACTTCGTCCCCCCCCCCCCATTAGTATTCAAGGGGGTTTTGCTGTAGCCTTTTTTTTTTTTTTCGCCTTTCCCCGGGCTTCTGAGCATAATTATCACAGCGAATTGCTTCTAAATGTTTGGTTTCGAGAGGGCTGGGCGAGCTCGGGCGATTGTATGCGAATGAGGAATAACATGGGAACCAAAACTGAATTCCTGGCTCGCAATCCGCCCTTCGAAGCGGGTGACTGGGCTACAGGGTCCCCCTTCCGTCAGAGCCCATCGGGAATTGATTAGGGGCTGCTCAGTGCCCTGGGAGTCCCACGTCATCTTCAATTAGCAAAGAACAATTAATGCCCTGATTGCCCTGGCTCCCAGGTCCACGCATCAGAGGAGCTGGAATAGCCTCGCACGGCTAAGCCGCTGCCCACTGAAGCCCGCTTCCCCAACCGCCCCAAAGAGAAGTGGCCGCCCGGGGAGGACTGGGCTGTGCCGGCTGGGGAAGGGGGAGGGAGGACGCTGCGTCTCCGTGGCAATGGGTTGAACCCGGGGGAGGAATTCCAGGCCGGCGCTGGTGCGTGTTTGTAGCACGCAGAGCAGTTTCTTCAAACTGAAATCGCCGGGTCCCCTTTTCTGTGCACCCCTCCGCTTCCTTGAGCCAAGTGGCGCGTCCTCGAGCACCCCCCCGCCCCAGCACCAGGACACGGACCCACCAGCCCGAGCCTTTCCCCAGGCAAACTGCGGGTCACCGCCCAGAATTCAGTCCCCCCCCCCCCCAGCTCAACGGGGAGTTAAACGCCTTGGTGCCTACACAGGAAAACGCAAAGCTGCTCACTCTAACACCCCCCCCCCGCACACACACACCCCTTTTCTTTCCCTGTTACAAGGCAATTTCACGAATAAATGGAGACTCCCTACAAACATTCTTTTGGGATCGGTCATTTTTAAATTCGGTTTAAATTCGGGTAATTCTTTCGTCTGCAGGTTAGTGAAACTCCGTGTGACTTGCCTGAAACTATTCAAATCGGGCCCGTGGCGCTTTCTGGTGCAGAAATAGTTCTGATATTTGGATGACAAAGGGACTAAAGTTAAAAGCGTTTCAGATAATAACGCTGTTCCAGCTCAGCTGTTGTCCCTTCCTTTCATTGTGAACGGAACAGACGCGCCGTTTGTTAATCTGCTTGTTATTGCCCCGCTGTAGGGAGCTGTTGGCGGAGGAGAGGGTAAAAAACAAACCAACCGCCAGCAAAATAGGAAAATATCCAGCCTGAGGAATGAGTTACAATAACTGATAATCTACGGATTCATGTGCTGGCCTAAGGAAATCAGACACGTTTCCTCCAGAGTTATTTTCTGTTAATCCGTTTAGGTGGCCCTGAATTGGGGTCCGAGTGGTAGAGGGTTTGATTTTGAGACAATCAAAGCAACTACATCTCCCGCATTCCTACAGAGAGGTAGGGCTGGGTTTGGGGGGGGGGGTGTTGTCTTCACCCTGGGAAGTGACTGTCTGGGTATTTGACATTAATAGAGGAAGACAGCTTTTTAGAAGGGCTTCTGTTCGCTTTCCTGCAAATGCTCCAACCCTCAGAGGACTGTTTGTTTGATTTTCCAATGGTTAAGCAAGATTTGGCCTGGATGAGTTACAGATACACTGCCTGGCTGGGGAGGGGAGTCTGAGAAGGCCCCTTTCTGTGGAGTGGAAGGTTCAGGGCCCTGTTCTCACCTGAGTTGTAACTGACGATGTCCACTCCTAGAGCTGGGCTTTTTCTCTTCCTGGGCCTCCCTTTCTGGACTGTGCCAGTGCCATTGAAGTAAGGCAGTGCCAGCCCTCCGCTCTTGGCAGCCAGCTCAGTATAGCTCAACTGAGGCGGGTATTCGCCTTGCAAAAGGGTCTCGAAATGGGCCCTGCAGTAAACCAGGTTGTCCTTCATGCCAAAGTGATCCCCTGTGGTCAGAGTCTTGTTGCAGGTGGTGCAGGTGAAGCAGCTCAAGTGATAAACCGACTCCCTGGCTCTCATGACCATTTCAGAGGCTGAGATCCCAAGGTGGCAGCGGGCACATCTCTGCACGGAGAACCTTCTGAAGGAAACAGAAAAGTGGGCATCAACCAGAAAAGTGATAAGTCCTGCCCAGTCCCCGGTGCTGCCCAGCTCCCCTGACTTAAATCACGCCCTCTCTCCTCCCCCCCCCCCAGTTCTGTTCATGAACTGAGAGCCTAACAATATTTGCTCCCCAAATCTTGCAGCTGGACCCGTTTCTACCCAACCCTCAGAGAACGGCCTTCAACGTAGGCCTCTCCTGAAGCACCCCTCCTGGCGAATGTAAACTCTTTGGGCTTGTTAGAAACTCTGTGTATGAGAAAAGGAGAATGGGCCAGAAATAGTCCACTTCCATTTTCTTCAGGAAACTGATCTTTCTGCCGGGATTTTTTTTTTATTTGACAACTAAATAAAATTTGACAGTCTCGACTAGCGTTAATAAAGATAAACAAGCAGCACTGGGAGAAAACTTGTTCTCACTTCCCCTTCGTTCCTTAAACCCTAAATCGGATTGAGAGGCTGGGAGGGAGAGAGAACTGGGCACGGTGGGAAAAAAAGAGAAAATCAAAACAAATCAAGCAAGCCACGAAACTGCGCTCTGCTGGAATTCTGCCTGGCTAGAGCCGCTGACCGATGAGAATTCAAAACCTAGCCGTGAGCTGCAAGGAGTTGATTTGATTTAGCAGAAAGGATGGTTTGTTGTACCAATAAGAGCTGCCTCTGCTATTCTTTACAGCGTCTCTCCAAACCGGAGCTTTACCATTAGCTTAGATACCTGGCTAGTTCAAGAGGGTGACCCCTGCTCTTGGGAAACGGGAAAGAAATATACACGCTACAGCGAGAGCGAAACTTTTGTTTGAAACTTAGGCAGCGATCCCCCAGCACCTGGACTATGTGGGAGACTATACCTTACCATGCTTTAACGTCGTGTCTCTTGAAAATGTCGATCCGTATTTTACACGTGCGAGATTTACAAAGGAGGCACATTTGATGTACTCGCCCTAAAGCCGCGTGTATAAAATGAGGAGTCTGCCTCTAAGAAGCTATCCCTAGCTGGACATGAGTGGTTTGGCTGCTGCCGTTCTGGGCAGGCATGTGCATTTGAACCGGTAGGGACTGAGTGCTGTACCTGTAATAATCCTCCTTGCAGTAAATACTGCCGTCCTTGGCAAAGCAGGTGAGTTCTGACTCCAAAGCCAGTTTACATTCACAGCATTTAAGACACCTGAGGTGCCATTGTTTGTCAACAGCCAGCAGGTAATATCTGTCTGAGATCTTCCCTCCACAACCAGCACACAAAGCAGGCTTCTCGGGGCTCATTGGGGGCATGTTCTGCAAAACAACCACACAAATGTGGATGAGAAAACAAATCAAGACAAGCGGGCCGTGTGATGCTTGAACTGGGACTGCCGCAAGAACCAAAGCCTGGGCTCACAGAAAGAACCCCCCAGCTGTTTGGAACCGAACTGGCTGCATTTGCTCTGGCCTTTGAGGTGGCCAGACTGTCTCCCCTAGGGGACACGACTTGGGTGTTTAGCCCATCAAAACTTCTCTAATAATGTAACTTAATTTCAGTACCTGTAGCCCGGTGATTAGGCCTCATTAGGACATGAGAACTGATTGTTTTCTAGTCCTGGGGAAGTTACAGAGTTGGCCGTGGCTTCCCCGTTAGCTTTAAAATTGCACCTTTTGGTGGTAGGAAATCCAGACTAGCGAGTATTTTGTAAGTAGGAAAATATCGCCTTGCTGCCCTGGAAATTTGCATCAGTGGAGACACTCCCAATTCGAATTCCTGTTTAAATTTGAATACCGCTTAAACTATTTAAAATCCCTCCTCTAAATGCAAATAGGCCACTTAAAGCAGAAATGAAGGGAAAATAGTCCATGAAGAATTAATTGAGAACAATCAAAATGTTGGAGAGTGATCCTAATGAAAAGAATGCACAGGGAGGGTTTTTTCCCCTTAAAATTATTGCCTTTTCCTTTCATTAATAAACGTTTTCAAGTGTCTGTTGGCCTGTTTTCCATAAGAAGTCCCACTAATAAGAAACGGAGATGGAGGAATAGGGTACATACCAGAATAACCCCCAAACATGAACTTAAAATAGTTGTTTTTTGTTTTGTTTTATGAAAAGAAAAAAAATCCATCTGTTCTTATCATCGAATTCTTATTAGCTGAAAATGCAAACGTAGTTCAATGTTTTTCCTTTTTGTAACAACTGCGATAAGTTGAATTAACATTGCAAAACCCTCAGGAGTTTATTTAATAGGAGAAGAGGGGGAAACCCAATAGCTCAAAGCAGTAGAGCAGTTCCCCAGGCGGTTACTTTGTGTTTCAGTGCTCCACGGAAGTCCTACAAGTAGGAGAAATGCAGAAGCTCGCTCTGCAGAAGATACCGCATGAAGCTAGGGGACCGTTTCTCCAGACGTGGGGTGTTATCATTGCTAAGGTTACAACTCGTTTGCTAAGAAAAGAGATATTATTTCCAGACAATGTAGCGGAAGAAATAACATTCAGCAGGGCTGCTCCCTTTTCAAACATTAAAGCTACATTTTTATTTTAAACACCGCCCCTCGCCCCGAAGAAAACAAACTATTTTGCAGCGAAGATTTCTACAGTCCACTTTGGAAAGTGCCAGGGCTGCTAAGGGTAAAATGCACCTTTCCAAAACCCGGCCTGTAGCCCCTTGATAAATGAGAAAGCAAGGCTCCCACTGCAAACTATGCAGGAGTCAGAGGTCTGCTTCGCTATAATGAGTTAAAAAGTGTCCCTCTTATGAAACTTTAAATATTTTCCTTCTTATGACTCAGATGAACACACACACACACACAAATATTAGACGAATGCATGGCTCAGCCTCCCAGCATAACAGACTCCATTAGAGAGCCTTTGGTTTTTACGTGAGCCTCAGAAATATTTCTAAACTTAAGGGGTGTAAGGGAACGGGGGAGGGAGGGAAGCAGAGTCTCTCTCTTCCCCCAGACTGTGTCTATCAGGGTGCAGGCTCGTATCTTGCAGTGATTCCCTTTAAAGGGGTGCTAGCTTCTTTCTTACCGTTTCCCGGCCGTTCATTTGTCCGCCTTTGGCCAGGCGGGACTCGGTCTTGGATCTCCTCTCCATCTCCTCCATGATTCCTTGGATGTGGCCTCCGGAGATTCCGTGGAAAAGCATGGCTGGGGGACGGAAAGGACAAGTATTTTCTTCTGCTCTGCACCCCACTATTTCCATATACAGACCCCAGAGTCTTTAGATCATCCAAAATGTCTACACCAAGGCGCACGGCGCAGGCAGAGGGAGATTGCAATAGTGGCTTCTCTTTGCACAAGCACCGAGGGCTTCCTGAAGATGTGCAGAAAACAAACAAGGAGGAGAGGAAAAATAATATAATAAGAATAACAAAACAAACAAAAAACCAAGCAGGAGAATCTGTTACTGCGGTGGAGAGAGGGGGCTCCTGACTGAAGAGACTTGGAACTAGGGGCAGCCAAATCGGTCGGGAAAGGAAATAGTTTTGAACACAAAGAAAGCAAAAAGAAGTGCTATTTTCAGCAGTCCCTGATTGCTTTAAAGTTCCCAGTGCCTGTAGGTTGGATTTGGGACTGCTGCTTTCCGGAGCTCTGTCCAATTTGTTAAGAGACTAAAGCCAGCCCATTTTTGATAATTTAGTAGGAGGAGTTCTCTCCCTAGAGCTGCCACTGATTTTTATTCAGACAACAAAGACCTGTCATCCTCCTCTCAACCCCCGGTGATAGGCAAGCAGTGACAAACATGCCAGTTGGGGATGGTGGGATCTATACCCCCACCCCAAAAACACACACATACAGAAAGAGAGAGAGAGAGAGAGAGACCCAGGGAACGAGTGTTACAGGGACAAGGGAAATTCAGAGCATCCTGTGCAGGGTTGGTGAGCTGAGAATTGCGGCTGGACTGTTTTGGTGGGTCTCTCCCCTCTCGCCCCCACCGCCCCCAGCTTTACCCATAGAAGTGCAGGATCTTGCAGTGTTTATTGTCTCCCCTGGTGGTGCTGAACGGCCAGGGCCGCCTACAGACCCCAGATTCACCCCCATTTGGGCCTTTGGTGGAGGCAGAAAAATGAGAACACCTTTGTAGGCGTAGGGTGGAGGTTACTATCCTGGGGAGCGGCTGGACCTTGCTAGAAGTGTAATTAACCAAAGAGCATTAACCAACCCCGTTCCCCCAGTTATTGTGTCCACAGAAATGATGCTGGCTAATTAGCCCCCCCTCGTGTCAGGTGGACCCCGGCTCCCACGTGGAAGACGTAGCCGCAGACATCACACTCTGGGGATAGCGCCAGTCACCTTGCTCCTGCCCAGCCGCCGGGGGATCAGTAACCCCCCAGCACCCGCTGGTGAAGTTTAAACTTCCAGCCATGTTAACTTCCAGCCGGGCGCAGACCCCCGTCCTTAGCCCTCAGCCTCGCAGTGCAAGCAAAGCCCAGCCGGAGCCCCAGATTGCCCCGTGAGCTGGGAGGTCTGGGGACGGGAGGAAGCCCGCGCTGGAACCATTCCTCGGCTGCGGCGCTGCTCCGCACACCACAACCCCCGGGAGAAGCGGGGATTTCAGCTGGCTGCCCCGGTGTCAGCGAGCGCTGGGCAGGGGCTGGGTGGGACAGCCAGTCTGGGCCAGCTCTCGCTTCTCCCCACTTACTTTTAACACCATTCTCCGCCTTGCCTTTCTCTGCAACAGCTGCAGGCTGTTTCCTGACACCTCAATCCCTGCTGCAGGATCTTCCTGGCGGCGGTTCTGCTCCCCTGGCTCCCTTAGGGGCCTTCCGCTCTAAACTCCAGCATGACTCGTGAAAACACCCCCTTCAGCCCCCAGTTCCTTTCGAACAGGGATTCCCCGCCCCGGCCCATGTAACCCCCAAATCCTCCCTTCTCTTTCGCCCCAAGCAGCTGAAATGAATGTTATTTGCAGATTGAGTGTTGCAACATTCCTACCAGTGCCAGAATACAGCTCATAAAACACAATTTCACACAAAGATGGAGCCAATCAAGTGAAATAAGCCGGTATTTTTTCTCTGTTGGCACACTAGATCCTGGACAGCAGGGCTGCTATTTACTGTAAGTAATGTAATTAGCCCTTTTGGATGGAAATCAATTTTTTTTTTTTTTTTGGTTTTGTTTGGTTTTTTTAATAGGAGAGTAATTGCTATAAAACGATACGGAAGACACAAAAGGGTCAGGCATTCTCCCTTAAAAATGGGTAGGTCCTCTCACAAATCTCAGTTTCCTGAAAAGCAGTCAACGCCTGGAAAGAAACGGGGGTGGGGATGTTCAGAGGGGTAGGGTTCTCCTTGGAGAAAACAAGTCAATTAGCACAACAAGCCACAAGAAAAAGGTAAACACGGCGATTCAGTCTGGGTTGCGGGTGTTGTTTGCAGTGGAATTTCGAAACTTTAAATGTATTCATTTATGTATTGCCGTGCTGCCCAAACCAGGCCAGAAAATGAAAAAGTTGCCCCCCCCCCCGAAAAAACCAGTTGGGGAGAAAAAATACACAAACCAGGATTGCACAGCAAGTGTGGGTAGATGAAGTTTTAAGAAAATAATCCAGAAGCAACGGCGTTGGTGCCTAATTATAAAGATTGTAATGGAAGAGAAGAGGGCTGATGGCTGAAAGGAAGAGGACGAACTCCACTCGCCGCAGAGATTTAAACCGTTTGCAGAAAGTGTGTGTGGATACGTGCACACACCGATTCGAGAGGTTCCGTGTGTGTGCCGTATTGTAGATTACAGAGCTATTTTGGAAATGGTTAATCTATTCTAAACAGATGGATGATACAAATATCCCTGTTATCGTTGTAAATCTAATGCATTCGTCTTTGCCTAACGTGTTCCTTTATCCCCTTCCAAATATTCCCGGAGCCGTGGTAACAAGCCATGACCTAACTCACTGGCTTCCCCGTGTCTTCGGGTTTATGAGAACGATCAAGATTGCCCCGCAAGGCCCTATTTTCCAGAGCAGAAGCTGTTTGCGTTTGGAATAGATACGTGCTCAAAATGTCCCCGGACTCAGCGTGGAGAGGACCCTACTCCGATGTGTGTTTGTTTCTCTCCTCAGCTGGGACCGCTCGACCCCTGTCCTGTGTGTGGCTGTTCCCTGCCCACCTGACTGAAGCTGGGACCGAGCAAACTCATCGCCTGTGCCCGGAGCCTAGAGAGGAGTGGTTTGGGGAGAGCGCACCTCTGGGACCGCACTGAAAATAAAAGCTAGTCTCCGTGTCCGGAAACGAGTACGATGAGCTGCAGGTTTCCCTCCACCAGGGCACTCATCCAAAAGTGGCTTCTTCGTGCCCTCTCTCCCTGCCAGCCAGCCCCAGGGAAGCGGGGTTTAAAATACCAGCTCCTGGGCTCTTTCAGGCAAAGTGCTCTTGAAAAGTTGAAGCGCCCTCTCTCCTTTTCTTCCCCATTTTGTCTGCTAATGGCTTTTTGCTGGATTCAATGAAAAACGTGCAGGTGCGGGGGGAAAGCTTCTGAGCCAGCCAGGGCGTTTGAGAGAGAGACCAAGCGAAAAAAATATATACATATCTCATTTGTTACATTTATATCACTATGTTAGCTCAATGGCGCTATTAGGAATAATTGGGCAGATCCCATAACAAAACTCAGAAGTGACTAAACCCCTTACAATTGGGCGCACTTAATTAATTAGAGCCCTTTCTTTCTGCTCCATCAGCTACGGTGAAGGTTACACTGGCTGCTCCAGCAAAGAAGGCCAGGGATTTCTTAAGCCTTTTCTCGTTAACATCTTAATGTTGGCAGACCCCTCCTGACCTAGAGCGATACTAAAAGTTTGTTGCTAGCATCAAACGTGATTTCTTCATTTCCAAAAGGCCCGCAGTAGACCAAGGTAAATCGGTTTCAATATTCTTAAGATTTCATTTCTCTTTGTGCATTGTAACTCTGCTGCTCTCAGGCAGGTTGGTGGGCGACAGACAGCTGGCTCCCGGTGGAGTTTTGTTGATTTGGTTGGGTGGGAGAGAGAATTTCATCATTTAAAACCAATCCGATAGGAAATTTCACATCCAATCGAACGATTCTCCTCTGGGGATCGATTTATACCAGTGCCCCACTGATTCTGAATTTGGTTTCTCATTTCACACGGCCTTTCTCCCCCTCCCCCTCCTCTCTGTCAATGACATTTTAGGAAGAATACAATGGTGCTGAGTAATATCCAGGCTATGTTCATATCGTGCTATGCGATTTTAGATTTTCCCTTACGAAGACAGAGACAGGGTGCGGCTTAGACTCCCGGATTAAAGGGATGAGATGGATTCTCTTGTTTTTGAGATCATCCCAGCAGGTACAATGTTCCCTGTCTCTGTATCGCGACACTGAACGCACCTCCGCTTCAGCGCTTTCATGGACCCTTCCCTGCGATGGTTGAAGCCACTTCCAGCTTTGCAATTAGCATGCGCCTGGGGCAGATTTCGTGCATGCGAATGCGATCATTTGGATCCGTTTTGCTATCGAGACCGTATTCTTTTTGCCACGGGTTACTGCCTCAAGCCTGTTAAAGCGTGAACGGATCTTGTGTCTAGTTCTGAGGATTTAGGACAAGGTCTACATACAAATTAATAACTGACAAATAATAATAAGAAGAAGGGGGAAGGTATTCAAGCAGGCGGGTTCTTTCAGCAGAGGAGGTTTTGCCTTAGTCCACCTTAAATCAAGCGTTTGCTTGTTTGGGGAGAATGGTACCGTGGCAATGCCAGAGGGTGTGTCGGGCTGCTTAGCGCTACTCTGGCGAGCCGGATCAAGGGTCGGATAGCTGACCACAGACACAAAACCCAGCAAGACGCGCACCGCCTCTTTCACGTGCCCGAACTTTTCCTGCAATTTCCAATTTAATTAACTCAGGAAAATTAAATACATTAACAAACAAACAACCCCCCGAAGCAGCAGTACCATTGATCCTGGTGCCTTCGAGTGAGGTGGCTACAGTGAAATCTATTTTCAAATCCTAATGCTGTTTTCTGCCCTGGAAGGTAGTGATGGGATAAATGCTTTTAACGATCAATTTAATCACCCCACAAAATCCGCGGCTAATACAAGCACTTTAGGCACAAAGGAGGAAAATCTGAACGTTGTTACATCCCTTCTGCAGTGGCCTCAAATGTAGCTGCTTTCAGCAGTTAAAATGCATTGCATTTTAAGGAAACGATATTGTCGTGTAAATATCCGCTTCGATGTCAGAAATAGCCTTTCTGCCAGCACCACCTTTTTCCTATCAGGTGAAGTCTGCTCCGATTCCCATAAATATTCTGCGGGCAACTTTCGAATGATACAGAAATGGAGAAAGCTGGTGCATTACAATCTCAGAGAGTCACAAAATCAGCTTCCCTTCCCCAGGCTGGCGGTACGGTGGCTCTTGGTCTTTGAGTAACACAAACACGGATTATCTTTATCTACAAAAGAATTAGAGGAAAAAACCCGGCCAGAGCAAAGTGCTTGTATCTCCCGGTAACCTGGAAATGTGCATGTATTAATTGGCTTGAGGAGAGGTTATTTTAATTACAAACAATGCGGCACAGTAATGCCAAACACATAGCCAAATGGGGAGTAACCACAAACACATAATCACACATCCAAAAGAAAGAGGCAGAGCAAGATTATAGTCTAGCACCGAACTGTGTTGAGCAGCTCAGAACTGTTAGCTTGTTAATTGTTTTCTATGAACCTTGTATTTGCACCGCACCCTGGTTGTAATCAGAACAAGGACGCACGAAGCTTCCCAGGGAACTGGTCATATTTTAGTGTATTTGGTAAAGAAGCTTTCCAAAAAAACAAAAAGCAACCAACCAACCAAAAAAAAAACAACAAAACACCAACCAAAACAGCCTCCCCCCTCCCAACCTCTCTTTTATTAAGAAGAATGGCTCAATCTTCGAAGGTTGCTATTTTCTAGATTAAAACACACTCACATGCACCAAACGTCGCCTGCGAATACACCTGGGGAAAAGACCATTCTGTGCGGCTCACCAAAAAAAAAAAAAAAAAAAGCAAGCAAATGACATCGGTGAGGTCTAAACAGCTGTATTCTTAGCAAAGACTCAGGCAGGTTCTTACCTTAAGACCTTAGCAGTTTCCCCCCAAACTGTTCCCTTCCTAATGAGTGAGGAATGGGGTTTTGGAAGGAGAGGAGACGTAGAGATCTAGCCAGTAGATGGAGGTTGTTCCTTGTTCCTAGCAGAGAATCCCTGTGTTAATTAAAATCAACAAGCTGCTTGGTGGAAATATATTTTCCTCTCCCTGCCCCACGCCACAGCCTCTACCACAGAATTGACGTGAATTTCTAACCTCTGACCTCTTACCAACAGACACTTTATACCTGCCCTTTACTTTTGTGTTTACTCTTCAAAATGTTTTTAAACAAAACAAATAAACAAAAAAGCGTGGAAAAAAAGAAAACCCACCTCCCCAAGGCAGCTGGTTTGCGGGATTTTCCGGGCATAGCTCTCTCAGTAATCTCTCCTGATATAGCGCTCCCTCCTCAGTAATCAGGGGAGGTGCTAATGGGGAGCGTGTTGTAAATAAAACTAGTAAAGCAAATAACATATTAGGGTTTGTTTTTTAAAAAGCAGCCAGGACTGGAGGGCTGTTAAAATATTGCACTATTTCCCCATCATGTCATCATTTCGCTCTTTGCCTATTCACAGCTGAGCAGCTGCTCCTCTGTGTTGGGGCCACCTCTGTACTTTTTTAAAAAATCGTCCCGAACCAGCCCTGGAATGTAACAACCCTTCCCACTTTCATAAAAACAACCCCTCTCAAATGGAGTCTCTAAACAGCAGACTTCAGCCTCATGTGATGTGATATGATGTACGGATGTATGGAATAACCTCGCATTGCCAAACCTGATGAAATTGGGAGTTGTCATACAATACAACGCAGCCAAAGCTCGGATAATTGTAAAACTGAATCTAATTTAACCCATTAGAATAAAATCAGATGCCAAGAAGAATTGGAATCATTGCTTCTTAGGTGAGGGCATGGATGACAACTGATCCACTGACTCAAAACAATAGAAAAAATATGGATCTGAGAGTCATTTTTAGGAGTCATTCTCCTCACAGGGCCATGCAAAAACCCAGCACCGCCAGGAGCCCAGGGGTTTCAACCATGCACTTAGGGGGGAGCAGTAAACCCGTCTTTCTCACCAATTATTTACAGAATGGTTTTCCTGGAGATGGGTTTCCTGTAAGAATCTTAACTGCGGGGGCAGTTGGTTCTGGATCAGGAATACTAGATGATTCCCCTCCACCCTTCCGCCTGTAACAGTTTCAACTCCTCTCTCCTAAGCAACGTGGTCATTTAGTGTTTGTAGCCAGCGTGATCCTTTATTCCAAACAGCAAAGAAAGTTAATGATCTTACAAAGTCAAAAATAACGCTTTTGTGGTACAGTCATCGACAAAAATCTGTAAGTGTCTGAAAGCAATTAATCCATCACGTGTAAGGAAGGTACAGCGCCAGGAATGGGCTAGGGTTGATGATGCACTCTTTGGCAGTTCAGCAAGTTTCCCCTAGTTTGGCTAGACTCTGGCAGTTGTGGTAGTTGTCAACAAACAGCTGCTGGTGTGAACCAAGTTCATGCTGCAGACAAAATAATAGCATCGTGTCACTGAAGTGTTCCTCTCCCCGGCAGGACTTTCAGGATCTCGTCAGTAATCCCACGGTTGGTGAAGGCTCCGCTCCTGCTGTATCTTTTTGCGAATACAGACTAACACGGCTGCTACTCTGAAACCTGGTGTATTTAATATCTCTCTCTCCGGTCCTTACAAATAGCTAGATGGCTTATATAATAATGCAGGAAAATGTCATGCTGAACGCTTGAAATCAGAGTTTCAGGGGTGACATTCGGGGAAGGCTTGTTAATTTCAGTTCCCATAGTATGTTAACTTGGACCTGCAGTAAATACCACGATCTCGTGTTACAGCAATTCATCTGAAGTGACTGATTAAGCAGGTGTCAAGGAGGGAAAGTAATTAAAGTGCTATAATACTAAAAGCGCCGCAATCTTTTTGTAGGATGGGTATTTTGTGGGCGGGTAATAAAAAATAAATACAGGAAGTTGGACTTTAAGGAGCTGCAGGTCTATTTTACTTTCATAATATGCATGAAGGTGACACGTTTTTAAAAAGTTTTTAATCGAATCCACTTACAACCAGGGAGCTTAAAGCCAGCCCTGCCAACTGCAAGAACAATCCTTAATACTGAATAGCTTTAATCACAGCACCGGCATCTCTGTATCTGCTTTGAAATTGGCCATGTGCACGAATAAATAGATAAAGGTATATCTTAAATAAGTGGGCTTGTTCTATTGTGAAGCTTCTTGGGACACTGCACCTTCTGTATCTTTTCTTTTCTGTTTGCTTTGAAGGAGCCTTTTTCTTGCCCCATGACAATACTATTAATGCATTGCTGCTACTGCCAGGCTATGTCTGCATTAGCTACTTTGGCAGAAGCATTGTTCATCTCACAAAATTGAAAGGGGGCAAAGAGAGATTCCATTCTAAAGTGAGCTCCCGCTGTTTATATGGCCAGATGTATTGCCCTTTCCATACGCAAAACGCACCCAAAGGAGCCTTCGATGCATTTTCCCTATCTAACAATTTCGTTTAGAAAATATCATATATAGAATATCTTCTTCCAATTACTGACGCCCTAATGGGAGCAAGAGGCCGAGAAATATGCAATGCTTATAATAAGCTACTGCGTCATGCCTAAATAATGTCATGTTTTATGTCATTGTTATTATTGCTGCGGAGATGACATAACTAGACCTTACACTGGAAATTCTCCTGCTAATAAGATAACCAAAGCCGATGGATCCCCCTATGTTGACACAAGGCGAACCAGTTGCTTGTGGGTCCTTAAATTCTAGTAACTAGCATTTGATTCCCCGAACCACAACACTGATGAGATTCCACCTTTGGATACTTTTAAATGCAGCAGATCAGTTCATTTAGGATTTTTACGCTTCCGTTTCCCTGCAATAAAAATCTCCCTCTATGTATTTGCATGCATATATGGGGCTATCTAAACACCCCTAATAATCCTAAACGTTAAATTACTATTTGCTAGAATGGTGATTCCAAGGACTTTCAGCCATTTGCACACATTCTGTTTAATGTGGCTTCAGTCTATTTACTTGCCAGACGTGAATGTTCATTTAGATCCAATTACTAAAACGAGGCAAATGGAATTTAGCTCCGAACTGCTGCTCTCCCATCTTAAGGCATAAGGAATGATATTAATACGCAAACGAAGTCCATTTGGATGTTTAATGTTACCAGAAGGCTGCGCTGACGTTCAAACGATCTAAATCTTAGCATCTGGGAGGCTGCACAGGGAGCTTTCTAGGATGGGTTTCAAGACATTTCCTTCAACCAAAGCTGAAGTGGACCAAACTGGGACACCAAACAACTGACAATAGTTTCCAGTCTAAGTAGACTCGGGTGCTCCACAATCCATAAATGGGGAGGGGAAGGGAAATCTTTCGGTTTACTACAACAGCTAAGGGTAACCATATCTCCCCCTCCTGCCCTTTTTCTAAGATGGAAGGTCCATCTTGGAGTTCTCAGATAACATCATGATAGCTAAATGCTCAATCACTGCCTACAAATAACCCAGCTCGCACATCATATTTGAGGGGAGGTAGGTAGGAAGGGAGCCACCTCGACCTTAAAGATATTTGTCAGGTACCTGGTGGGAGTTTGTTTGTTGGAAACATACAATGATCAATGGAAACCTTAATCAGGCATATCTGGGGACTATTTACTCCTAATGAGAAAGAGACAAAAAAAATTGCAATAGTCAAGATACCAACAACGTTCATGGGAAATAGAACAGGACTTTAAAATAAAATTAAGCTGAGATGTCTTAGTGAAATGTCTTCTGTCATACAACAGTTAAGTACCTCCTGGGTGCTCATGAATATTTGTAGGATATTTTACATTTCATTTTATGTTTGCAAACATAGTTCTCTCCTCTTTTCAAAGGCACTTGCTAATTTGGACAGCAAGCAGACTGATGTTCAATCAAACACACAGAAGTTAAATTATTCAGAAACTCAAACGCATCTGTGGGACCCCCACTGCCCCTCCTTTCAGTTCCAGAGATTTTTCCTTGGAATGAGTCTGTCAGGAAGCCTCCTTTGATTTTTACCTCAAGGTGATGGCAAAAACCACTCCTTTCCATAGAGGTGGAAAGATCGATGTTTGGTTCTGTGTGTGCTTTGCCACCCTTAACGATGGCAAAGAAAAAAATTGAATGGCAGATGGACTTGGTAATGACACATTTGTCCTCGTTCTCCTTGGACCAGAGTGGCGGAGGAATTGATGGAGGTGAAAGCTTGATGCCGTGGTTCGATCTAGGTTTAATGCCACTCTCGGTGTCAGTGGTACTTCAGTTCAGACTAATTTTTTTAATGGCCTATCTAATGATCTTCGAATGTCAGCACGATGTGATAAAATAGTACGGGCCGTACTCAAAACAGACTTCTCTAAAGACTTGTTTCGATTCACACAACATAACGCAATACAAATATAGGTCTTTTAAATTCTTACTGCTAGAATAAAACCGTTTTGCAATGGGATTACATTTCTTGGGCATTCTTGTAGGTTACACATGGCATCCAGTGATGTAAATAATAATAAAAAAAATCATTGAAACTCCTCGATTTACTACCAAAATCAACAACATCTCTTGAAGTGATTTACGGTGTATACAGTAGCAGTGTTAAGTAAAGCGATGGTAATCTGAGTACTACCTGCACCCCTATTCTTGATTTTACAGCGAAATTAATTGTGGTCTCAGTTTATAACGTGTGATTTATAACGCTAAGGAAAGGGAAAGGAGTATCACTAACTATGTAGCATCTGAAACACCCAGGCACACACGGTTTAGCTTGTTTTTTATTACAATTGAAATGTATTCAAATAACCCAGCATCAATAACAGGAATGCTAATATTCATGGAGTCGAAGCCACAAAGAACTGATCCTGGCTTAGGTTTCTACAGTCTTCATCGTAGATGGCATACGGACTGATCGTCAAGTAAAAAAAAATGAATTGAACCGCTTCTTTTTGGACGGGTCTTTTACGTTAGCTTGATCATATGGACACTGCAGAAGAAATCAAACAAGTCATTGTTGCATTACTTAGCAATCAGTAAGAAAAAGCTCAACCCTGCTACAGTTAAAGAAGAATTGTTAATTATATTATATAAATCATTTGATCTATTGTGCCCTCCAGACTAACAGGAAAATAATGGCAACCCCAAGCAAATGGTCCTAATTAGTGCCCAAGAACCATTTCCTAAATATGGCCTTCCAACTCGAAGAATTTGACTGACCAAAGCAATCTCTTCCCCCCGCTCTTAAATTTCTTTAGTTGGTGCATTATTGCAAAACGTTCTGCATAAGAGAGCTCCTAGCAAAGCAAAGGGGCAGACAGGACAATAACATTCTAGCCTTTCAGTGTTGTCTGTAACAAGTGTAAACATTTCCTGATCATTTTACACTTGTTTTCAAACGTCTTACCAATTGACTCTCTCTTTATAAATGTACTTAATGAGTTTTTATCAAAGAGTGGGTCTTTCGCATCATTACTCACGTATTTCACACGGCAATAGTGGTACAAGAAAACTTTTTCAACTAAGAAGCCAAAGAGGAACTAGAAGTGAGCAGTGGACATTTGAACTGTAAATTACCCTGTTGTTTCCCCCCTTTCTCCTTTTTTCGTGCGCTGTTCTTTAAAGCATGTTCTAATAACTACATTTACTAAGGGGAAATATACGTTACTCACCTGGGGCGTCAAACACTACTCGCCTGAGTAAAGTGAAATTGATCAACATATTATTAAGGACCTGATCTTGTCAGCCATTGAAAGCTACGGGACTTTTGCTATTTATTTCAATGGAAGCGGGATTGTGCAGTGTGTGCAAAATACAAAATATCGCCTTCTCACACTGCACAATTTCGATTTTCTAAATGGTATTCGGAAAATACCAACACTAAGTCCTATTATTTTAAAAATCACACAATATTCCACCATATCCTACATCTTTTGATACTTTCTCAGTCAGACTGGAAAACAGACCCTTCAACATAATTCTAGAAAACTAAACTACATTTGTGGCAAAATATCTAGGTTATGTTATCTCATTTCTTTAAAAGGAGAAAGTTTGCTCGGAATAGACTTTCGGACATGCTGGTTCTTTTCACAGGCATCTTGCACTTAACAAGGAGAACATAACTTATATAAAACAACAGTCTATTAAATAACTCCTGTGAAATTCTCCTAGCAGTTCAAGGAGATAATGTTAACCTGAAATGTTGCAACATTCTATTTTAACGTTAAGAAAATCCCTCAGTGACCTTTCCTGGACTCACTGTCCTTGGCTAGTCTAAATTTCACAGTGAAACATGCCAGATAGCTTGCTAGCTTTTCCTAATGCCAGAATTTAAAATATTTTTCAAAATTATTTTAATGCTGCAAAGCAAGGATTTCATACTCACATGTCTGCATGCAGAACCACAGCATTTACCTCTCTGCAAGTGGGCAACTTTGGTGAACACTAAATAGCCAGTAACTGGATCCACATAGTTTTGCAGGCCAGCCTTAAAAAGAACCACCCAAAACAGAGTCAACCTCAATTCTATATATTCTTCATCTCTTTGTGATTTCAAACTGGAAGTGCTTTGACATTATCTCCCTAAAATCCAACTGCTTAACTGAAACCAGTTCAACTGGTGATTCATGATTAAATGCATTAATACCACTGTTATAATCTGACCCTTATACTCTGTAACTCAGACAGAACTGACATATAAAGAGTTTTGAGGAAGTAATAGAACATCAACAGTGCATATTTTAACATAGCCACAGATCAGCCTTTGCCATTCATTTCCTTAGAGATATTTTATATATTCTCTACATTATTCTAAGCTTTTTAGAAGAAAATGGACTTTCACTCCCAGGTTGCAGATCCATTTACACTTCGAATTATAAGAAAGTGTAAATGTATGATGCTGTGTTTATGCTTCCAGAAAAGGGTCTAATCAAAGAAGCAGCCTCTCTTGGAGAGAGAATGTGATATTTACGCTCTTCCTGTTCACTTTGGACATTATACACTTTTGGACTTTTTATGCCACATTCTTTCCCCTTCCTAAATGTTCTTGAGTTTTGATTACATTGTAAATGATTTTTTAAAACGGTTATAAAATGTTGACACCTTCTGCTGCTTTCAAGTGCTGCTTGATCAAAAGCAACTTTCATCACGCCAGCTTTGACGCTAAAAACTATAACGGCAATTTGCAAACATGGTGCAACTGTTAAACTATTTTATACTGGAGGGAATGTAAATACTTGGCTGGCATCCACCTCTGCTGCTGGACAAGGCTGTGTGGTAGCAAGATATCACCTTTTAATATTTATTCACTTTTTGATTGTCATTTCCAGCAAGTGACCTTTGCAACAATGCTTATAGCGAGCGGAAATGTTAAGATGCCAGGGTTTTGGATCGTGTCTTTGCCGGAATGGACATAACTTTAAAATGTTCGACACCAAATACGTCACTCCTACGTTTTGGAGAGCAAAGATAACGCTCCCCGAGTTAAGCTGGAGCTGCACATTTCAAAAGTGGTAAGCGAATCCTCTCCTTTGCTTCCCTGTTCTGTTGCGCCTGTGCATCCCTAAAGGGACACGTTCCCTGGTGTTTGCCTGCAGCCCCTGAAATAGCGGACGGACTAAGACAAAGAAGCGCAAAGGTATTTTTAAAATTGGGCCAGAAAACCTGCTAAACATCAGCCATCACTAGGGGCGGCAAAGGCAGAGAGCCAGCTGCCTGCGACAGGGAAGGCAGGTGGGAGATCTAGCCGGGGGACAGTTCCATGCCCACGTTGAGGTCATTTACTGTAACCATGCTGACTGCCCACAACTGCCCTTTGACCTCCGGCGGGCAGCTGCCTAGGAATGGGGGAATTCCTCAGTCCACTCCGGGGCTGGTTGGGAACCTCCTGCTGGGACCAATCTCGCTGGAGCCAACGGCAAAACTCCGCAACCGGAACAGAATCGGTCGGCCCATGGCTGTCCGGGCAAACGCAGCGACTGCTGGCGGCGGAAGAGGGGCGCGCAGCACAAGGTGCTCGGAGATGCACATCCGTGTGAGGAAGGGGAAGGGGCCAAGCGTCGCCCTGCCGTGCGATCAGGGTGCGGTGTCTAGAGCAGGGGGAGAGGAGGTGGACGCCACTTCCTGCTACAGACAGTATGTACTGCTGGTTTCTCGTGGGCCTTCCACGGTCTAATGTATGCTGTTCCTACCGCTAGTGATGAGCTCCGTGCACAGTTACAGCAGGTTGCTTCCATCTCTCCAGAAAACAAAACAAAACAAAGCTGCCCCGCTTTCCTCCGCCCTGCGGTATGGGAGCTGAGGTACCAGCTCTGCAGCTCTCCGCGTGCAAAGGGGAGCGGAGCGGTTATTAATCATGTCAAAGCCGGAGTTGGAGATGGAAGGAGAGAATCACTTAACATGTCGGCACCCTCTCTGCCTGGAGGCTGTTATCGGGACATATTTCCCTTCCTGCAAAACACTCGTGCATTCCATAAAAACGAGAGTTTGTCAGGCCCGAAGTCTGGGTAAATTACCGTAAATGCATTTGGTGTTTAGGCTACCAGCCCTGGGCAGTTTGCCGGGCGTCCAAGAGTTGCACTGTACCGGCACGTTGTTATTTTGGGACGTATTTCTCCCTGACATAATCAATAACTAAGGTCTAGTGCGGCACGTCCCCAGTGTGCACGCAGCATGGCTCCCTCAGCCTCTGCATGAGCTTTCTGGCTGGGGACTGCTGCCCCTCCCCGGAAATAATCACAGGTTTCAGAGTAGCAGGCGTGTTAGTCTGTATTCGCAAAAAGAAAAGGAGGACTTGTGGCACCTTGGAGACTAACACATTTATTAGAGCATAAGCTTTCGTGAGCTACAGCTCACTTCATAAATTTGTTAGTCTCCAAGGTGCCACAAGTCCTCCTTTTCTTCCTCCCCGGAAAGATTTCGCTTTTGCGGGCTCAGTTGTTCTCTTTGTCCCAGGCCTTCCGTGACTTGCCCCAGCCCTACAGAGTGATGGGCCTGGGAGCGCGCCGGGAAGGCTTCTCTGGTTTCCTGTGGGGTTTTGGGGACTTTATTCTCTCTACAGTTCCCGTTGCACCAGGCAGCGTCTTGTGAGCAAACGTCCATCTCTGCTCGCGCAGAGGCACGTGGCCATGCTTCTGTGCAGAGCAGTCCGGGCTAGAAAGGCCATCGCTCTGAAATACCCCAAATGGACCCCCCCCCCCGCCCGGCCCCAGCCAGCCCCTGCCCCGGGGGACGCTGGAAGGGCAAGACGGTGAGCGATCGTCGATGTGGCACAAGCCTTGCTGGGACGCGGAGCTCCTGTCACGCTCGGTGGCGCACGTCCACTTCTTCCTTGGGACCGCAGCCAGCCCCGGCAGCAGCTCGCGGCGCTCATCCAACCGCCTCCCCCACCCCTCCTTTCCCGGCACCCCCAGGCCACGCGCCAGTGCGCGGGCCGCGGCGTTGGGCCGACCCCGGCGCGCCCCCGGCTCGGCCTGAGGGAGAGGCCCGGGGCAGCCAACCTGGGGCCGCCCCGGGCCGCCCATTAGCCGCTGCAGCCGGGGAGCGGGTCCGCAGGGAGCCACGCCGCCTGGCTGGGGCGCCTCCAGCCCCGCGGGCCCGCCTGGGAGCAGCCCGGAGCGGTGAGGCGGCTGCCCAAGCAGCGCCCCGCGGGCCCGAGCGGGAAGCGCGGGCGACTCACCGCGCAGGCGTCCCGGTGCAGCGCCACGATTCGCTTCTCCGCCGCCGTCAGCAGCTCCTCGCTGTCCGGCCGGCTCGGCGGCTCCCCGCCGGCCCCCCCCGTGGCCCAGCGCACCCAGGGGCCGCAGCCGCTCCGGCCCCAAAGAGGCGCCCAGGGTGGGGAGCCGCTCGCAGCGGGGCGCCGGGGACGCCGCTGCCATGGGCCCAGCCGCTGGAGAGCCCCCGCCAGCTGGAGGGCCCCGTTCCTGGCGCTTCTCGCCGGGGCGCCACCCACTCCCGCCAGCAAGTCTGGGTCCCGAGCCCTGAACAGCCCCAGGCTGGTCTCCCGTTGGGGGCTCGTCCGCCTGCGGAGGCCGACAAGAAAAGAACCGAGATTCTGCTCCTGGGGCTGTCACCTGTCGCCCGCCTCGGCTCTCCCCCGCTTGTTCTTCAGAGAACTCCCAAGGCGATGGCGGGACTCGAGCGAGCTTTGGATCGGGCCTTAGCTGCTTGTCCGGCCCCTAGCCCGCCATGCCTCCAGCCCAAGCAAGGCCTCTGGAAGTAGCGTAACCGTGTAACTTCCTCAGGGAAGTTCTCTTTGTTCAAGACCTCAGAATCAATGATGTCCTTGCCCCTGCGGTTGTGTTAGAAATGACCCATTCTGCGTGGACAAGGGCTTTACAGAAAATATTTAATTTTTGCATGTTTCTGCTACGTAGACCAATAGTTTCCAGTACGTCCCAGCCAAATCCTGCTGGCACGGGCATATGTGTTTGCAGGCTCAGGCCTTAAAAGGAAAATACTAAATATGTCTGTTTTTTATTCTATGTTCATTCGCTTTTTAATAGCTGGGTTTCCTGCCTGGGCAAGGAAGTGAATATCCAGATCAAGAGGCAAATAGCCCACCTTAATCGATTGGTCTCGTTAAGAGTTGGTATGGCAACCCCCCATTTTTTCATGTTCTCTGTGTATAGATTTATATACATCTATATCTATATATATCTTCCTACTGTATTTTCCACTACATGCATCCAATGAAGTGGGCTTTAGTCCACGAAAGCTTACGCCCAAATAAATTTGTTAGTCTCTAAGATGCCACAAGGCCTCCTCGTTCTTCCAGCATGTGTCTCAAGCTGCATGTACATATAACCAAACGCTGTGCTCTGCACAGGATGAACCACTTTCAAATGGTCACAACATTGTTAAATCATAACTAACTTATTTTCAACCCCAGTAAAGATCCTACTCTGCACTGAGGACTATTCATCTGCCGAGTGTCCACATCCGTATTTCAGTCACTTTTGTATTCTCGGTTGTATTCAAGTTGAATTGAATTGCATTTTTCTATTTTATTTGAAAATAAAAAGTATGGCATAGAAACTTATGAAGATCTTATTGTTTTATTCCACAACATAGGAAGATGTTCATTGTTGGTATTGTCATCTCAGAACATTGCTAAAAGTGCTCCAAATTGTGTTTGTCATATTTTAAAACTTTTTTAACATTATTCAGATAGTACTGTATGTGATGCTTTAAAGTAGCAAGAATATACATAAAATATTGCACCTACCCTGAAAAACTTAGTTACCTTCTTTCCTTTAGCATTCTTTAATTTCATCAGTAAGATGAGTGCAACGCTCTGTATCGGTTATATAATAGTTATAGCCCCCACAAAAAAACCTATAACTAATTTATAGTTAGTTGACTTGTAGTTCATTTCCTATCAAGGTGATCAATAAAAAACAAGGAATTCACCAGTTAGATAATACATGCTCAATTCACAGGCTTTCTCACCCACACATCATGATAGACAAACCCACTGGGCTTGTTTCTCCTCTCACTAACACCAGTTTTGCACCTGTGTAACTCCATTGGCTTCAGTAGCATATTCTTGATTTACGCCATTCCAAGTGAGAGGGGATTCAGCCCTACAGACATAGCTCCAAAGCTAAGTGCTTTTCAATTGCAGCATACCCCAATACACGTATGCGATCCCTCGCAATCACACACACACACACACAGCTTGATCTCTGACCTCAGCTAAATTAAGATATATTCCCTATACACAGTGATGAAGTCTATAGTGTGTTATTTGTATGTGAAAAAGTGTGACCTTGGCGTTAAGGCTGTGCAGTTGAGTGTGGACGATGGAAGCAGGTAGTGAAAGTTGAGATAGGGAACTGGTAAGTGGGGTGTTGAATGACTTAACTACTTGTTTGTTACAGTTTGGGTTGGTGGGTTATGCAGTTTAGCAGTATGAGTTCTAACAATTTTTTGTATAGGGGAATACCTATATATATTACAATATTCAACAGCTTCACAAAATGAAGATCCCTGCTGAATATCCTATTTCAAAAGTGTCTTTGTTGTAAATATCAGTAAAGTATGCTCATATTTGCAGATGTTGGCCCCTATCCTGCAGTTCTTGTCGGATTTAACGTGTCTTTCAAATTTTGACCGATAAATTCCTCATGAACTTCTGCTATGAAATCCTGGGCACAGCCGGAACCAGCCAGCACATGTATCTTTAACTTTTTCGGTGAGGATTTTGCAGACCATGTTGTGTAACACCTTCCTTCGTTTGCCACCTGAAAATATTGCCTGTGCAATGAGAAACCCTGTCACAGGCACACATTTTTGTGGAATATAGGCATAACCATGTATCTGCTGATTTCAATGACTTCACAGCAGGGTGAATTTTGCTGATTAAAGGTCAAGGTGTATTAGAAGCACAGAGAGCTGAAGTCAATGGGAGCAGGTTAAGGTCTGGAGTGTATGATGCTGCTCTGTTATCATTGCTAAAAATAGCAGTTTTGCCTGTTATTTGGTCCTATAGAACAACCAGTTCTGACATCTAGGCTAGCACCTGCCTTTGGAAGATTGTCCCAGCCAGTATATTCAACCTTTTTTCAGTTTTAAATTACTTAAGCAATGGGACTTTTGCTGCTTCCCATAGGATATTCTTCCACAGCCCGCTGGAGAAGGTTTGCCTGTTCTCATCATACAGTGATGAATCAAGGTAAGATGGCTGCTGCTTTTCAAGGAGCCTGTGTGGTGGAAGTCGTAGAAGCATCTGAGAGCAGAACAGTAACTGGAGTTTCCAGCAGTGATGGGACAATCTGGAGAAGGGATTGTCGGAACCTTTGCAGAGCTGGTGTGACCAGGGAAACAGGATGTTGGTGGAGTGATTTGAACCACGCAGCCTGGGACGAAGCCCGAGGGTCCCAGATTACAGCTACCTGGAGAGTTTACTCCCAGGCTTCAGATAAGCAGTTGGTCATAACAGGAGTGACAATGAAGGGTTGTTTGTAGGAACTAGAGGGGACTCAGTAATAGAGATCCTGAACCAAAGTGTGCTGGGGCCTGGGTGCCATGTGGTTGCTGATGGAGATAGGTGGGGGTGTTGGGGTATGGAGAGCAGCAGGAAAGGGGAACTGTGGAAAAGGACCAGGAGGTTGATCTCTACCAGCAGCTGGTCATTCTTCCTGGAAGGGAAAAGCTGATTGTTAAGGGGATTTTTCTGTTCATTTTTTATGGGGGGCATTTGTTCTGAGATGGGAGGAGTATGATTGTTCAAAGCCCTTTGGGTTTGCAAGTGGACTGGCTTTGAACTATGGTCTGGGAACGGTGTGGGAGTATAGTGAGGAAAGACATTAGTCAATGCCTTTTTGGTAAGCAAGGTAGGTGGGAGGAGAAGATAAAGCCATGTGTAAAAGACAATAAGAATGGAGGATTGGCAGTGGCTAAAGTAGACTGAAGGGGGGGGGGGGGAGCTCTCACTGTACCAGGGGAGATGAGGGAAAACTGGTTACTGAAGCCTTCACTCCTAGTACAGGAAGGTGCCCCTTGCTTTAACATTTGTGGATGAGGAGGCCTGGCTTTCCATCAGAGTTTGATGTCAGTATAATTTCTGATTGTGGCTGTGCCATATAGGATGGGACTTTGAATGCCCCGAATATTAGTGGTGTCAGATCTCAGGCACAAGTTT
The DNA here is from genome assembly GCF_009764565.3 of Dermochelys coriacea. Taxonomy (NCBI): domain Eukaryota; kingdom Metazoa; phylum Chordata; order Testudines; family Dermochelyidae; genus Dermochelys; species Dermochelys coriacea. Next base: position 64,622,822 of record NC_050075.1, on the reverse strand, counting down.
GAGATTTTAAATAAAGCGGGGCAGAAAGGACTAGAAAAGAGTTTGAAATACATTCCCATCCCAAATCTGGATGAAAAGTCAAATCTTTAAAATTTTTGTAAACCTAAAACCTACAGTTTGTTTGGTTTTTTTCAGATCAGGTAAATCAAAGCATTTTGTTTTGACTTTGTCTTTTTATTTTTAACCTTAAATTAACTTTAATTTAAAAATGAAAGTCAAAAAGGGAGCTTTTCTGAAGCTGTATTATTCAACAATGTTTTGAAGTGGGAAATTCATCAAAACTGACTCTTTCCTGTGAACGGTTCCAGTTTCTCTGAATCAGCAGTTTTGGTCAAAAAAGTTTAGTTGAAAAATTCCTTACTGGCTCTAGTTTTAAAGCCTTTGCCACTGGATGTCACACTTCTTCAACAACTGCTGTTTGACTCAGCAATGGGAATGGGTGCAGTAGAAAGAGACTGGCATGTAGCATCTATTGGGACAGAGGCCAGTGACAGTATAGGAATATTGCCTTGCTCCCACTAAATAACATGCAACAGGTTCAAGATGCATCAAGATGGGACAGTTGTGAGCATAACACTTGGGGCCGGATTACCAGGCCCTGCCCCTAGAGTAGACGCTTCTACAAGTGTAAAGTGAATGTGAAATGCTACCATTCTGATTTGGTATAGCATTTTATGTTTGGCTTTGTACTGGTGTAAATGACTCCATATGGTGCAGGGCAATGGAGGACCAAGCCCCTGGGCTCACATACAGAACTCCTATTGATCATTTGTATGGCCAAGAGCAGGAGGTCACCAGAGCTGCAGACTTTAAATTGCAGTCTGTGGAAATCTCTGAGGTGTGTGGGGAGGTCTCTGGATACATGTAGTTGAGTTTTGGTTGATTCCAATATGTGGGCTCTTAGACGCTGCAGAGGTCACTGATACTGTAGCACCTGGTTTTATGTAAGCACCCAGGCTGAACGCAGTGTCCTAGGTATGGTCTTTCCAGTGTCGTAAGAAGAGGGGCACCCACCTTCCTGATTTGGGAAGTGTTGCCTCTGCACATGCACCTAACCATCCTGAGCAACAAGCAGAAGCAGTCTGGCAAATCAGTGGTACTTTATTGAACTTGTAGCTGCCATAATTGTGCAGGGCACTGCTACTATGTATTACACAATCACCAGACTTGGTAGTTTTACTCCATATTTCACAGTGTTTATAAGGCTTCCTTGCTTGAAACTTGTACGCTGTAATATGTGGTACAACGCACATTCTTACCTACTTTTCTTGTACAATTGGTTCTTCCTTGTTCAGGCTCCCTTACCAGCACAGCAGTCCCTATATGCGTCCATGTTTCAGCTCTCTCCTCCCCAGACGGTTAGAAGCATTTTAGCTATGAGTAAGAGAAGCTCTTCCTGTAGATTTACTACTCATCTAGCAGAAAAGTATATTTTTCCCTTTAAAAGCGTGGCAGTAATTTGTTTTGGTATTTCTTCCTGTGTTTTGAGGAAGAGCAATCAGTATCTTCAAAATCACACTTCCAGACAGAGAGCCATCTGTGAGGGGCATATGGAAACGATTGTGTATATCCTAGTGAGTGTGTCTTTTAGCAGACTCTGCTTTTCGGGTATGAGCTAACCTTTCTTTGAGTAGGAAGAAGACAGTTTTTCTGAAATGCTGTTCAATGAGCTCTTTTGCATTTTCAGCTCTCTAAGCTTCATAGCACAATCAAATGGGAGCCTAGAAATGCCACACATTTGTGAGTTCAGAAATGAAAACAGCCTTTCAGTTGCTATTAGTTGGTATGTAGCAAAGTCATTTTATGATGCTTAATGGACTATATCTACCCCTAGTGTTTTTGTAGCCAGCCATACTCACGTGGCCTCAGCAAGTGATTATTTCCTTCCTCCTCTCCAGCCATTTCTAATATGTTTCTGTTTGCTACACATCAGGTTCTTCTGCTGCAGCAACTGCAGTTATGCTCTGGTTGAGGATCCTTTTCATCCGTTTATTTTACAGCCAGCAATTCCTCCCGCTTTAAACTCTTTGGAATTGGGACTGTCTATACATTTGCACAGTGCTTAGCACAATGGGGAGATTTGCGCTATTGAGCACTATTCTTATATAAATAAATAGTAGTACTACTAATAAAATATAGATCAGTATTATTTACGCCCCAAACTGTTTTATTATCTTTGCTGTGAAGCCTTATTATAATTTGATCCTGAGTTCTCTATGCATGATTTCCATAATATCAGTATATATCTACCAAGTGAAACTCAGGCAGTTTGGAGAATACAAGTGCCTGATTCTCATTTACATTGGGGTTGCTTTATCCTGCACCGCCAGAGTAGAGTAAAGCAGTCTTAGCATATGTCTGTACTATACTCGGGGGGGATACAGTTGCAGCGTGTGTAGCCATACCTACACTAGCTTTGATCCGGCTAGCTTGCTAAAAATACACATGTAGCTGCTGTGGCATGGGTTAGCAGCCCAAGTACAGTCCTGCCGAGGTACATACTGAGGCAGCTAGTTCATTGTGCTACTGTGGGGACACTGCTATTTTTAGCAAGCTAACCCAATCAAAGCTAGCTCGGGTATGCCTACACATGCTATTCAAACTGCAGCATAGCCATACCCTGAGTGTAGATGAGAATCAGGCTTTGAATTTTGGTGTTCTTCTAGAGAGCGGAGTAGAGAGTTAAATGTTTTAAGTAACAGATGGGGATGTACAGTGTCTACAAAAAATATTTGGGACCAGAAATGTTTTCATCTATTGGAAATTTTTTCTGGAAAATAGATTAGGAAGTGGGAGCAGTTTGAGAAACTAATCAGAGTCTGGATGGTCTACGGGGAGATCCTAAGAATTGTCATTGTAATGCTCAGAATCTTATTGGGGTAATATCCAGTGTGCTTGTTACAGAGGCAGATCAAGGAGAAGGCATGTGCAGAATGGGGAGATCAATATTAAGTATGTTATTCCTTACAGTTATCCCTTCTTCCTTCCCCTATAGTTGCACATGTTATGTAAGCTCATCTCCTCTGCCGTTTAAATTAATACAGAATTTTGTGATGGTTGACTGTTAATAGGAGAAGTCACTTTAAGATCTGAGGGTAATTAATGAATACGGAACGCCAAATTGCTAGTTGGTGACTGCTGTAATTTGCTATTACATATTGCATGTGAGATTCCCTGTGGTATTACAGTGTTGTCATGTTAGTGACATGGACTAATTACAATGGTATATATGATAAGTACCTGGTGTGGGAGGAGTAGCTGGCACGTGCCCTATCCCTTCTTTGAGTGCCTAGCCTTATATCTGGACATAGGTGTGGAACTAGGGGTGCCTCTGAGGCTGCTGCACCCCCCTGGCTTGGAGTGGTTTCCATCATATACTGGGTTTACAGTTTGGTTCAGTGACTCTCAACACCCCCACTATACAAGTTATTCCAGCCCGCCTGTATCTTGACAGTTTTTATGGGGTTGGTTCTCTGATCCATTTTTCTATCTCTAGCAGACCTTTCTATACACACCTGGGCTATTACAACTCTTTCCTTTGCTTTGCCTTCTTTTGCTTGTACTCTTTAGGAAGACTTCCTCTTGGGAAGGCATGTGTTGTTACCTTCCTTTTGAAGGATGGTACAGTGAATGTGGCCCATGCAGAATAGTTCAGTTCAAGTCAGATTATAAGAAACCAAAAGTATTTAAGAATTACAAAATGAGAAAACAGAAAGTAAACAGCACTTTACAAGTTAACTGCAATGCATATGAACGTTTATAGACTTAGTAGAGTTATCATGCTACTTTAATATCAATAAGGAAAATAAGAATTATTAAATGCATTTAGTAATGTTTGCTAGGAGTTAAGGTGAGCAGAGATCACTTGCATTGCTCTTCAGTCTGCTTCAGATTGGATTTTGACTCTTTATTGTCTTAGTACTGTTTTTTCCTCTATACTATTGCAAAAATACTGCCCAGTCACTCTGGGTAAGAGGAGATGAACTAAGAGGAATCTCCTAATCTGTGATGTGAAACGGTGGTCAGTATAAAAAGATTGCTATATACCACATGGGCAAGTAGTCCTCTCTTATTTTATACTTATTTGTAAACTGTTTGTTCTATCTGTTTGAATAACACTTAGCACAGTGGGGCATTGGTCCATGCTTGGGCTCCTAGGTGGTAATGCAAATAATGATGATTATTATTAATAAAGTAATTAATCTTATACTAGTGTTCATGGTGTAGGGGGATACAGCAAAACATCAGGGGCAGGTTGATTTATTAGAAGCTTTACATGTCATATTTTACTGGTGACTGCTGTAAGAGATGTATGTAACCTACACAAAATTGGTTGCGGCAGCCCAATTGGTGCACCATGAAGTCTGCGTCCCCTACAGTTTCTTGCTTGGAAAAGCTGGCTGCCAGCATGTCCCTTTGCTCCTTATTGAGGTAGGAATCAAATTTTTGTAATGATCAATTCATAGTGTTCTTCTGTTGGCTTTACGTACACTGAAAAATGTAGGGGAATATACCAGTATAGCTTTAGCACTTGTGCACCTCCACTAGTGATACCAGTAGGGTGAGCTCTAGTGTAGACAGAGCACAGGTTTTTTTTTCCTCTTTGTCATCTAACCTCTTTCAGAGCCCGTTTACACTAGTGCCCTCACTGTTGCTATCACCAGTGGAGCTGTGTACCAGTGCTTATGCAATGGAGGACCATTTAAAAATATTGTAGCATAGAGAAGGCCACTGAGGACAAATTCATTTCAAACCCTTCAGCAGCATCAGGCAAATAGAGCTGAATGACCCTGCATTATTTCTTTGTTTAGTCTACTTACTAACCTTGTTTGTGCTAGAGAATGTTGGCATTACAAGCCCCTGTTGCATTATAATTCCATTCCATTTCAGCTCCACACACGCAAGGGCTAGCAATGGTGCACAAGAATTGCTGATATCACTGCAACTACATTTTTTTAGAGCAAAGTTCACCACTATCGTGTCCACCACAGAATCATTTTGCATAATTGGTTCTGGAATTCTAGGTATACAGGTCTTGGTTTATGAGGTGCAATGCAGCAATCCTGAGCCTTTTGTTATTTAAAAATAAGAATATTTTGTCGCTTAATTTTACAAAATACATGTGATTTTATACATGGAAAATTCACATCTAAAAGGAATGTCGGCACAATATCTCTCAACTGTGAATTGCTATACCAACAAATACCTGCTTCAAGAACTTTGTGTTGAGAACTGGGGGATAAGTATGCACAATGAACTGGTGTTGCAAAGATGGACATGTACTATTGCCTGTTATCAACATTTGTTTGAAATACAAGTTGTAAAGGTGCAATTCTCTAGTGCAGAAAAGATGGAAGGGAGCAGCCATGGTGTAACATACTTTATGAGAAGTATTATAATTTTCCATTAGCAGACATAATAACAAATATATAGTTAAAAATAAGTACATCTAAGGAATAGATACAGGTTAGTCACACTTGGGATAGTAAAGTAAAACACTGGTGCATAGCAATGAAATCTAAGTTATTTTTTATCACTTGAGAACATATGAAGTAATATCAAATGCATTAGGAGTCTAAAATGATGCAGACAAATGTGTGTAACTTTGTGCTAAGTACAGAATAAGAACAGAATATTTACATACAAGGATTGGTTATCCACAGAAGAGAATGACTGACTGTTTTAGAGCAGAGGACCCCTACTAATATGGTAACCTGATCCAGTACAGAGATGTCAATACAAGAGTGGAAAAGTTACAGCACTTTAGAATCTAGATACATGCACATCTGTTTAGCTGTGTAAATGCTCTTTGAGAGAGTCCTGCAGGGCTGGAACATCTTATGAATTAGGACTTTACTCCAGTTTCTATGTATTTAAAATAAAACCAATGTTGTTTTTGGAAGTCACTTCATTAGGATTTGCCTTCATCAACTCTTAGGGTCAGGTGGAATGGAAGTCCCAGATTTTTTCAGTACATTGAAGTGTACACACTACAATTTGGTTAGAAAGACTTCTAGTGATTTTTGTCTATGGAAATAATGTCTTCATTATGGGCCACGATCTGCAGGCCTTGCTGACATAACTAAGGGATGCTGGATTGGCTGCTAAGAAGGTTTTACACTGTGTGTTTGGATACACAAAACCAAGTTTATATACAATCAGAGCTGTTCACAGAGGCAGAAGCAAAATGACTTAAAAACAAAACACAAATATTAAGTGGGGAATGGGCAATTGTTTGTATCTCTAACACCTTTCCTGTTTCCCCTGACTGAAGAATATCAAAACAGAGCAGACCTAGTTAGGCAGCCTGGTGATGGCAGAGTATAATGTTGCCAGAGGGCAGATCCAAGTTTGGGGCCTGAGCTTGGCTCTGCCCTTGTATGGAGGCAGAAAATTTCTCTTTACCTGCTGAAAATTCACTTAGAGGGATGCTAAATAATGGAATTGATTGTTTCCTGAGGGAGCTGAATCCAGCTGCCTTCTAGTAAAGTTACTGTAAATATGATAGTATATGAGAGAAACCACAGTAGGTGGAGAGGAGCAAAGCGGCGGGAGTGCGGTTGTGTGTACTTGTTCTTTCCGGAAGGTCTTGGAAAATGCCTGGAAAAAATAACACAGTTGCATCATTTCAGGTAATTTCTTTAACGTCTGTTGATAAAAACGTGAATTGAGAGGGCTGTGGTCCAGAAAAACCCATTTAAAACTGGCACAAAAATGCTACCTGAAGGCTGTTCAGTGATCTGGTTAAAAGGAGTTGCTGGTCGTGGCTCAGTTCTTGGAAGACAAACATCTGCATCACAGAACTCCCAGATGTGGCTCCTTCCTTGGCAGTCTCAGCAGAAGGGCCAAGGATCTGGCTTCATCCCTTGGTGATTGCGTCCACCCAGGGCTGAGGTATACTGGCAGGGTAGTACGGCGTACTACAACCATTCACACTGACACTCTTTAGTGGATAAGGTGGGTAGGAAGCATGATCTCATGATTCAGGCACTGGATCTGGCTCTGTCAATGACTTGTGACTTTTGGCAAGTCACTTAATCTACCCTATGCCATAGTCCCCATCTGTAAAATGAGGTTAATCCCTCCCTATCCTATAGGAGTGCTGTGAGGATAAAATCCATTAACGATTGTGCTGGACTCGGATACTACAGTTATAAGCATCTGAGTACCTAGGTATCTAGAGAGCAGAGTTTAGGTTCCAGTGCTGATATTCTGACACCTATTATGAGCACTACAGTCACATACATACAGGCTCGCTGATGCCGGGGGGCGGGGGTGAGTTGTCAAAGGGGATAATTGCCCAGGGCCCCAGGTGATTTAAAAGGGCCTGGGGACCCCTGGCTGCCACTGCTACCACTCCTAGGCAGCGAAGGCAGCCAGGTGGACACGTGGAAGCCTTGGCCGTGCTGGAAGAGCGCACCCCACAGCGCAGCCAGCAGCAGCAGCTCACTGGGCACCAGCAAGCGCAGGTGCAGCATTGCCCAAAGGTCAGGCGGCCCGCATCCGTGCGGGCGCAGCTTGTGCGTGCCGTGTGCACCAGCCGCCGCACATGGTCCAGCTCTGTGCCCACGGGGCGACGCCATGCTGCGCCTGGGGGGCCCTTTGACTGTTCCGCCCTGAGGCCCGGAATTGCTGTCGCCAGGCCTGCATGCATACCCTCCCCCCACAAAACATGGGTCCCTTAAACCTACAGTAGATAGCCAGTGAAAAAGGACTATGGCAGTTGGCAGAACATCAAACTACCAGAGGTGCTATCAGAGCTGAAATGGGGGAGGGGGAGATGGTGGTACCCCTTTCAAGCTCCACCCAAATGCTAGGCTCTCCCCCCTTCCTGAGCTCTGCCCCTCACTCACAGCAGATTCTGCAGATGTTGAAACTGTGATCCCGCGGGTTCTGCTGGGCTTTCTGAGTGATGTTAGGATACTCCCGAGACACAAGAGGCACATGCTAATCTCTGGATCCCAGAGTCTTGTGATGACATCAGAATCTAAGATTCATTTAAAAAGAAAAGTTTCCAGCCCTCATGGTTGCAAAGAAAAGCTTGAAAATATGAACTGAGTGTAAGTGGTGCTATCTGCCTGAGTCTGCAGGCAGCCTCCAGCAGAGGGAGGAGTAGCAGTCACTAGGGTCAGGGAGGAAGCCCACACACCGTCAGTGCAGACTTGGCCCTTTTTACGTCTTCCGTGGAATTGTTTCCCCTCTGGTGGGGCTTGGATGGCCTTTGGGCTCTGTGGGATTGCCTTCTCCTTGGTGTGACTTAGAGGCTGCACTTGGGCTCTACTCAGCCCCTTAGGCCACTTAGCTCCATGGGGCACATTAGGCACAAGAAATGCTGCTGCTCTCCCAAACACCATCTGCTATTGGCACCAAACTAAGATGCTGATGACATAGAGTGACCACTCATGCATTCCCAGAATACCAAACGTTCCGGTACCTCTGCAAATGGTATGGGCCCAGGCCCATCCCAGCCTGGGTGATCCCACTACATCAGAATGACCTTGCAGTGGACAGGACCAGGTGCTATTCAAAATGGAACCCCATCTGATATCAGACAAAACCACACCCATTTTTTTTCTCAGTATCAGATGGAGGACAGACCTTAGGAAAGCAACACTGTCCATCTTAAAACCCGATGAATGATCTGCCTACACTGACTGTAGATTGTGCAGATCTGTGATCCTTCCTCTCTTTTCTTCCATGCTGTGATATCAATGAAATAGTTAAAAATGTTGACATTTAAATCATCATTGGACATTTGAGTTTCCCACCATCAGGTAATTGGATGAATGGTGCAGTTCACACCTCTCAGATCTGTTGTTTCAGGTTTGCTGCAGACATTGCTACATCAATTTACACTTGTTTCATGTTTCCTTGATTTTTCTCTGCATCCGTAAGGGTTAGAGACTTTTTTAAAAAAAGAAATTGGGTCCCGGAGAACAAGACAGCATCCTTAAAAAAAAAAAAAAAAAAAAAAAAAGTGCGGGGTTGCTAACCTGGCACAACCTGCCCCAGTTTGAGGCCTTGGTGCCATGATCTGATCCATCCACACAGTGGTTAAGGAGAACATTACTGTCAAAGCTATAGAAATGCACTGAAGCACAGCGTTTTTATCACTTTCCTGGCATCACAGGATAATCAAATGCTCTTGCATCTTTTGTACCTGGGGGAGCACAGTTTCCTTTTTGTGTTTGTTTACAATGCTTGTGATACTGTATTGTAAACATCAACCCTCTGTGCGAGCTGAAATAATGGATTTATTAGGATGAACATTGCCACACAGGTTGGACAAATTGACTATTTAAGTGTTTGCTTGTGCTGTGGGATACTGTGAGAAGCTCTTGAGAAGGGAAGAGTTGTGCTTGGTTCATATATGTTCTTGACCACCTCAGATTGAGAAGAGAACACTGGAGGTTTGTTTGGGCCTTTTCTTAGGAGCCCTGGGTCATCTGTTAGTGTTAAAGTGAAGAGTAGCTTAGTCTTGGAAGGAATGTTTTTGTGGTTCATTGATTTTTCTTCACTGCTTCCTGGGTAGTGCTGTTAGTGCCTTTTCCAACCTGCTTTTGCACATAGTTGGTACATGGTAGAATAAAAAAAGTGCCCCTTTTCTGGGGTTTGGCTTTATCAACCCAAAATGAACAATGAGATAAGTTTCAATCCCTGCTTTCTCCTCATGACTTGGATGCCCCTGGGGCTCCTTCTCCTAAACTGCTCAGCTCACATCCTAGATCCTCTGTCTCCAAAGAGCCACTCTCACCTGTCCAAGTGGGATAATGAGTCACCTGCTTTAGTGAGTCAGTGGAATTCACTTAACTCTTTCTCAGCAGGGCCAACACTTGCTAGCAGTGTGAGGCGTTTCAAGTGAACATTGCTAGCCTGATACAGGATCTCTTTCCTGTTTTTTTCTTAGGGGGAATATTTTGGTGTGGTGAACAGGCATTTACACAACATTTCCAATTAATTTTAATGGATTTGCCTGGATAAATCCATGTGCAGCATAAGATCCCTTATTGCATGTGTTAATGAGCAGCCCAGAATTTTTGTCATAGAGCTTAAGAAGAAAATAGCCTATGTTTCACTGCAAAATCCATACTCCTGTTTTCCCAAGGAGCACAAAACAATACCTTCTTTTTGTCCCCATCCCTTCTCCTTATGCCCATTGTTAGATCCATTTTCATACATATTTGACAAAGTCCTTTAAAATGACGGAAAAATTTAAACTCCATTGCATGGATTGGATGGCCAATAAGGAACAGCGTTTCGTTTAGGATTTGATAACTAGACACTAATCTGGGATTTTTGTGCTGCCTTCATTTATAATTTATAAGAAAAGATACTACTCAATTGAAATTATTATTCACATTTTAAATATTTTTTAATTCTGTAGACACAAAAAAGATGCTACCAAGGGTTTTAAAAAAATAGTCACTTATTGACTCCCTGCTTTTTTTGCCTGTTGAGTTGGAAGTATAATGTTCACACTTGTTCCCTAACACAAATTTTGTTAATTTCCCATGATTAAGTCTAACTCGGAGTCCATTAAAATCAGTGGCAAGACTCCCATTGACCTTGGTGGGCTTTGAATCAGTCCTTGTATGAGAAAGGAGGCCTTATAGCTAAGACATACAGCTGAGTCAGGATACTTGGGTTCCATTTACTGCTCTGCCAAAGACTTCCTATGTGATTTTCGGTGAGTCTGTCTTTTAGTTCCTTATCTGTTTGGTAGGAATAGTGCTGCTGTATCCGCCTCACAGGTATGTTGGGAAAATAATTTAAAGTTAATAAAGCCCATTGAGTACCACTTAGTTGCTAAGTCTTGTTAGGTATGTTCACTAGTTTGATATTACAGGATTGTTCATGAGTGTTAAGGCTTTTTTGTTTATATAGAATATTTATTAAGGGGAAAAAAAACTAGCCCTGGAGCATTTAAAAATAACAAAGAATTACAGCGTTTGCAAAAGGTTACAAAAGAGTGAAAATACACCAAAGTTGGGTTGGAATAATCTTGAATCTAGCCCTCTAGTTGTTTAGGAATCTGTTGTGCTTGTACTGATAAAGCTGTTGGCTTATGTGAATGTGCATATTTTATAAACTCTCTCTCTGAAAGAGAAACAAAACAGAATATTATATGATAGTGTAGTGCTTTTACACCCAATGTCTGTGGCATAAACTGCTTTTCCTCCTGCAGAAAGGGGAGTTTTGAGCTGCACTCCAGTAATTATTAAAATGATAGTTAAAGTAGATCAGTCTCAGAACTTGCTCTCTCGCTCTCTCTCTCTCATCCTTGCCATCATGACTGGTTCCTGCGTAGAAGATGGCAATTTATTGAATGTAGTTAGCAGGCCACAAACACACTGAAAGATTTGCTACACACTTAAAATTAAATTGGTGTCACTTCTGCTCTGCATATCCTTTCTATCTCTTTCTATTGTGTGGTTACTTAGTACCAAAGCAGAATAATACCCAATGAAAAACGTCAGGTGTGAACATGACTTTTCCAAAGTCAGGAGAATATGTAGGGTGACCAGACAGCAAATGTGAAAAACTGGGACAGGGACAGTGGGTGGTAATAGGAGCCTATAAAAGAAAAAGACCCAAAAATCGGGACTATCCCTATAAAATCGGGACATCTGGTCACCCTAAGAATATGAGACCAGGGATGGGAGACTCTTAGGAGTTTGGATGTTATTCTGACATTTGTATCTGAACTATCCAAGCTTTTGCATCTTAAATTGGACTCAGTCTCAGTGAACAAGCTTTCATGTGAGATTTCTAGCATTCCCACACATTAAAGCATAGCAGGAATTGAGAGATGGGTGGGGTTTTTTTTGGAGATTTTGGCACTTCTGCTGTGCAGAGGGTTGTCTAGGGACTTGGTTGATCATTTCTATAACCAATTCCCTAAGGTTCTGAAATGTGTGAACATTTTGGGAGAAAGAGGGTTCTTAATTAACTACCCCATTTCTAAATAAATTAGAGGTAAATCTCATGAAGAACCTCCTCATTCCTTCCTTTAAGAAGGAGTAAAGCAATTGAACAAATACAAAATGGAAATGGCTGCCTAAGAAGGAGTACTGCAGAAAAGGATCTGGGGGTTATAGCTGATCAAAAGCTAAATATGAGTCAACAGTGTAACACTATTGCAGACAAAGTGAACATCATTCTGGGGTGTATTAGCAGCAGTGTGGTAAACAAGACATGATAAATAATTCTTCCAATGTATCCAGCACTGATAAGGCTCAACTGGAGTTTTGTGTCCAGTTCTGGGCACCACACTTCAGGAAAGATGTGGACAAATTGGAGAAGTCCAGAGAAGAGCCATAAAATGATAAAGGTCTAGAAAAGATGACCTATGAGGAAAATTGAAAAACAGTTTGTTTAGTCTAGGGAAGAGAAGACTGAGGGGGACATGATACCTGTCTTTAAGTAGATGAAAAGTTGTTGTAAAGAGCAGGTGATAAATTGTTCTCACATGGACAGGAGTAGAAGCAGTGGGCTTAAATTGCAGCGAGGGAGAGTTAAGTTAGACATTATGAAAACTTCCAATGGTAAGGGTAGTTAAGCATTGGAACAAATTACCTAGGAAGATTGTGGAATCCCTCTCAGTGGAGGTTTTTAAGAACAGGTTAGACAAACACCTGTCAGGGGTGGTCTAGATAATATTTAGTCCTGTCTCAGTGCAGGGGACTGAACTAGATGACCTCTCAAGGTCCCTCCAGTCCTACATTTCTATGATTCTGTGTCTCTGCTGACAGACTTGGAGGGATTGATGATTTGGGGAAGGAAAGCCTGCAATCCTCTCTGCCAGTCTGTTAGGAGTAGATGAGGTCAAGTACTTAACAAGATGCAGATGAAAAGAGAGGGAACTAAGGCTTTGTCTACACTAGCACTTTTTTTCGGCAAAAGCTTTGATGGTCAGGGTGTGAAAAAACACGCCCTTGACCGACATAAAGTTTCACAGACAAAAGCGCCAGTGTGGACAGTGCTGTGTTGGCGGGAGATGGTCTGCCACTGACATAGCTATCACCACTCAGTGGGAGTGGTTTACTTATGCCAGTGAGAGAGCTTTCTGCCACCGGCATAGAGCAGCTACACAGGAGACCTTTCAGCAGCGCAGCTTCAGTGGTTCAGCTGTGCCACTACAAGGTCCATAGTGTAGACATAGCCTAAGTCATCAGCATAATATTTTCTCCAGTGCAATGAGCAAAAGTTTCCCTCCAGATCTAAACACTAGTTCTGGCACGAGAGCTTCTGTATCAGAAACTACCATGGCAACTCAGTCACACAAGGGATTGACATCCACGGAAGAAACTGTCCAGTGGACAGAGGCCCTCAGCCCAAAGGGCTTAGCTGCAGTCAGTGACTGATTTTGAACCAAATACATGCATAATGCAACAACCAACACACCTGCAAATTATAACAAGTTTCAATAATCTAAAGGGAAAAACGAAATGGAACAATTGGCTAGCATGAGACCATTTTTTTAATAGTAGAGGGGAAAAGGAAAGAGACCAAAAGGTATAGGAGAAAACTTCCTACACCTGCCTCATGAACCCGCCTGCATGGATAGCTGTCACTCAATTCCAAAAGGGAAAATAGATGGGCCCCTCTTCGGTCTCTGAAGAGTGACGTCAGACTTAGGCTGTAAAATACTTCCCTGTGGAACTGCACGTGGGGAACACCCACAATGTACTGCTTTAAAAAGCAAGTTTTAGTCCTATCCCTTGATGATCTGACTACAAAATTTGGGCCCAGTTTTGGCTTCATTATAATTAGTGGCAAAATGTCTATTGACTTCAGTGGGAACAGGATTGGGCCCCTAACACTGAGCTACTTTTATAGTCAAGTGCAGGGAGTGCCTTGTCCCACTAAACAATGAGTATGCTCAGACTGCTGTCTCTATAGAAAAGAATAATGGCTGTGACTTTTTCAGTTCTATGGTCATGTCGAGACTTGAAATATAGGTGGTGTTTTAAAATGTGTCAGCTAACAGGACAGGACAAGTTGTGCTCAAAAAACATGCTAGCTGATCATGGTCAGCCATTTTTTTTTAAACATGACTTGCCAGGCCTCCATTATTATTTATTTTTATGCAAGTCCTTTAAATGTTTGGTAACATGTTTTAAAATAACATGATGTAATTTCCTAGTCTAAACAAGGTTAAAAGGAAAGTGAGTAGCACTGCTTTTCTGTTCCTACCACATTGTCATTGGAGCAATGTTCTCCAGCCCAATTCAACCAGAAAGATGGCCAGGGGATGAAAATATAAATTCTATCTCAGAGAGCACTTTTCTTTCTCTTGGGTAAGCTAACTGATGTCAGATTTTAAGGAATCTAATTTTCTGCAAAGAAGATTCCTTGGGATGACGTAGCCTGCATCCTAGTCATCATCAGCTAGCTGATTTCTGTAGGTGTCGCAGTGGAAGTGGATCTTGAGAAGGGATGTGAAGGAGAAGAGGGTACTGGTCTAATGGGTTAGTTTGGAGAGGGCATTCCGTGCATGAAAGATGGAAGTGGAAGCTTTTATGGGACAAACAGGCAAATGGGTGTTCAAGGTTGATATCATTAGGAAAAGATTACATGATGGAAATTTGAACTTCAGGCTTCTTCAGTTGTGTCCTCAAACATATTGTTCTGGCATGGGTTGTTTCATTTTTAATACCATATGTAGATCATATGTGTCCCTTGATGAACAAAGGACTTTAATGTAATCAGATTCAACAGGCAGGATAAACCCTCAAGAGCATGTAGTTCAAGCTGTTAATAAATTGTTGAAGAATCCCAACATAAAACCTAAGGTTGGTATCTATCTGTTTAATATAGAGGAGAATGATGACTTACATGTTTAAGGAAAGCTCATAAGTGATGACTAAAGGAGTGCAGGGTAGAGGTAGAATATTACTTTCTATGAGTTTGAGCCATTTGGAGAGAGGATGAGCCAAAAAGTCAAGACATTTTTCAAACTTCAGAAGGAAAAATTTCAGACAACATAATTTAAAAATCCTGGTTTGTCCAACTTTCCAGAAACTTTCATCCTGAATTGAGATGTGGCATGAAAAATTTCAGGGGGATTTTTTTTGGGAGGAGGAGAGAGTTTCAAGACTTGAAATCAGGTTTATAATGGGAAGTCAGCTTCAACCTTAATTATGGAATGGCTACTACACAATTTTGCTCTTACAGTGGCTCATCTTCTTTTATTCCCCCTCCTCCCCCAACTATTCCTACTAGTGGACCTGTACCTATTTTGTTCAACTGTGTGGTACAAAGACAAGGGGGCTTTGGCTAGTGCTGGGTTAATGCAGTTTACTTTTTGGCCATGCCCACAGCATCTTTGCTCATTGCTGGATTATAAACCCATGTAGCTAGGATGGGAACATTGCCCATTCATATTTTGAATGATAGCTTCATTGTGAAATAAAAACAACCTGTTTCTTCGGTGAGATGTGTCAAGGTTTCTTTCAATTAAAATCAAATTCATGTTTCTTTCTGTGCCAGGATGTACAACTTCTTGCATAACAGAAGGCTTCTGTGTTGAAGTATAGTCAAAGACTTTTAAATGGTGTGAGGTTTAAAAATACTTCATGTGAATTTTGTATTTAAATCACCACATTTTTGTAACTGGGTCATCTACCCATTACCCATCATGTTCTTTATTCCTAAGTGATGCAATATAATCTAGATATTTTACATAGTTTTAATCCTCTGTAATATGATTCTTTTTGCCTTAGAGAAAAAAATACATTAAACATTGTTGGATTCATACAAAAATATAGTATAATTGATAATGTGATTAGATGGTATTTCATCTGGTAATGGTGCATAGTGGTTACTTTGTCTTCATACTCTTTATTTTAATTCGTAGAGAAAATATGTATTATTAAACAACAATTAATTTATCCTTTAGTATCTTTCCTTTGACAGACCTCCCACCACCTTGTGCATTTTCAGTAACAGATTAACTACATCTAGGCAATAATTTGCATATGGAAATTATACATGCAATTATTTTATTTTTTTGTAGTCACAACAGACGTAGATGACAATACACTCCTTCAGTTTTTGCCAAAATGTAAATCCATCCCCAGATTGAATGCAATCTGCAGCTGCTGAGATCCAGTGTGGACTAGGAAAACTAGGGTGACAAAGAAATACAGACATGGGCAGCTCTTTCTGTGATGCTGGTAAATATATGTGTTCACTACAAATTCCCCCTCTGACTTGATAGTACTATCTAGTTCTTCACTAATTCATGTGCAATTAGTTTATCTCCAATATATTTACTGAGATAGTACTATAGGCCAGGTTGTAACTTTGGGCCGCAAGAGGCACCAAAACTGGTCAAAAGAATAACACTAAAATGGGCAAGCATTCCCCTGACTATGTGGCTTGTGGGTCAAGGGAGGTGAGGGCTGGAGGAGAGAGAGGGAAACAGAACAGCAGCAACTTCTTTGAGGCTTTAGTGCAGAAGTAAGACCCTGGATCTATGGAGAGATGTTTCTTCAGCCAAGAGAAAACACAATCCTCCAACATGCAGTGTTGAGCCTCTTGAAGAGAACTAGTTGTGCAGCTTGTTTGCCTCCGTGGAAGTCTGATCATATAAAGAGCCCTGTCACAGCTCTGAGAGGTGTTAGGAGAGTTTCTGATTACAGTTTTTCCCTCACAGTTACCTCAGAGGGAGGCTGCTGCAATGAATATGGAATTTGGGAACAGTGTTTTGGTACACGATTTCCTCATCTGTGAATGCCGCGGTTCATCAGGATTGACCTTGGTGAGCTGTGTGTCCCTGATATCATTCTGCCTGTTCTGGAAGAACTGTCACTATATTCATTGCCACCCCTTCGTGGGATCATTTTCTGGAGACCAAGAAGCCCCAGACCTGTGAAGACTTTGTTCAAATTTCTCTGTTGATGTAAATTGGTGGAGCACCATTAGCTTCAATGGATCTTCTCCAATTGACATGACAGCAGACATGTGGCCCTCAGCATGACCTGGATGCAGACAAATGGCTTAGTGGTAGCCACCACCCACAGCCATCTAATGATAATTCGTTGGAGTGCTATGGACACATATTGTAGCATCAGGGTTGTTTGAAGAATGAGGCCAGACCAAGTTGTCCAAAAAATTAAACCAACTTAATGCTGCCAAAGTTGTCAGCAGCACCTGTTTCCCGATCCAGCCTCTTGAGTCTCTCTTTTGAACCACACTCACCTGCAACCCAGCTAATGGAGGGAGAGAAGTCCTTTACAATATATGTAAGTAGAGAGGGAGAGAGAGACCCACACTTGGGCCATCATTGAGGTTTGACCTTCAGTGCTAAAAACAAGCTTGAGCTAAATAGTAACTCTTCTAGCTGGTGGTTGGAGTAGGATTTTATCCCATATATGAACCAGTCACTAGAGCAGGACAAAGGACTACACTCTCCTAGTGTGGATTACACATGTAACTAGTTAACTGGCTGATTACAGTAGGGACTTCTGGGAGAGGGGCAATTGGAAAACGATTTCATATATTGAAATCTTTCAAGTGTTGGGTCACATTTTATCTTGTCCCCTAATCCTTTTACCTATTCCCCTATCTTCCCCATTTCTCATGCTTCTGGTATCTTATTTGTAAGATGGTTCTCAACAAGCGAGCGAGTTTTCTTTTTTGATCATTCAATCATTCCAGGGTGACAGTATTCCTGCCAGTGGCTGATCCAGAGAAATAAGTGAGCTGACGTCCTGGGGACCATCACTAAACCAATTTGTCTCTTGAATCAGGAAGGACTCCCTGGGCTCAATCTTGCAAGAAAAAACTAGCACTTACTCCCAAGTCTGTAGGATTTGGCTTTGCATGTGCTGAATTTGCTACATTCTCCAGGGACCAGGGTCCATATATAGGCCTTTTTCAAAATAACTGAGAAAAAAAGTCATTATGCAATTTATTAGTGATACGTAAACGGTAGGTAATTTTGATGACCAAAAGTTGCAAGAGAAATCATAATGGCAAATCTGTTTCAGTGCTGGGCTCTACACGTCAAATGGGTAAACAGCGAAAGGCTACAAGAGTTTTGTTTGCAGTTCCAAACCTTGTTTTTTAAAGTTGTTGGAAATCCAAGAACATGTTTGTATGTGAGTCTTTTCAGACCTGGGCTTATGATTGCATTATCATTCGCATGCCCCTGGCATGCTTTAAGGAACAGTTGTTGAATCCCATAAGAATAGGAACATTTTAAATGGCCAAAAGGCATGTCAGAAAATATATATTTTTCATTTATAATGGAATAATTTGTCTAAGATTTGGACATAAATGATAGAAATATTTTTTACCAGGCTATATTGCTAATGCAAGAAAAGTAGGCCTAAAAATGGATTTTATACCATAGTAATAAAAAAACCAATAATTTTACTTTAACATAAATTGTCACAAATAGACAAGAGAAAGCATGCCAAGGCCGTTTGAAAAGTCCAGTGCTATGCCCATATCATTAATTAGGATAGCAGTGTGGTCTAGTGGTTTAAACAGGAATCTGTGAGCCAAGATTTCCTGGATGTTGTTCCTGGCTACACCAGGGCTGCTGTGTGTCTTTGGCACATCTTGTAACCTCTCTTTAGCCCTCAGTTTGCTCCCTCTGTAAAATAACACATGGAAGAAATAGGAGTTTTTTGACGGTGAGCTAATACTGGTAAAGTTTTTTTCAGATTCCTTGATAAAAAGTGCTATAGAGATACTTAGTGTTATACAAACAGACCACAAAGCCGTGTTATAATGAGAGGGTTAAGGATCCTAACTTTAAACTAACGAAGGAAATTTAGAATTAAGTCTGGCACTTCCATGTAGAGGAAACACAGTGAGTTCGCACTAAGTTACCACCAGTATCACTCTATTGGATTTGAATTAGGAGTTGTTCTCTGCTTCCCTGCAGAAATAGTAGAGGGGTTGGCTTGCAGAACCTGTGTGTCTAAGGGGAACCACTGAAGGACAGGGTCATGGATGTGGAGATCTTGGGCCTACATACTGACTCCTGGCCCATTTGATACTCTTTCTGTGCATGGTTCTTATCTCAGGACTAGAATTTAACATTTAAATACATATTACTTGCTCAGATATAGTCACTCCTCCAGAAAAACTGGTTGTAGACAGGAATATTCATTGCTTTCCTATGGCCTCTTTAACAGTCTCATCTCTATTAGAGGTAGACTGTTGACTTCCCAACTCCTCCCTTTGAAATGTCCTGTGTAACAGCAGAGTAGACTACCTCTCTGCCCAGGTTATAGTCTTGGCTTTGCTGCTACAGCAATAGAGGTTTTCTTCAAGGACAATCTTTCAAACAGCATATAAAAGATCAGCTATGCAAAAAGTTTGGTGCTTATTTTCACCAACCAGTATTGAAAATATAGACATGTGGACACTAACCCCAAAATTTTCCAGGGCTATTGTTAAACCCTTTTAAGGTACAATAACAGTTTTCCCTGAAACAAACAACCCCCAAACAAAACGCAGCATTTTAAGGCAAAACAAGCCTTGGGCAAATCTAAGCATAGCCTCAGCATTCATTATACATTAGAAAGCACTCACTCCTGTAGCTGCAGGTAATCCAAATACACCAGAGTGACACTCTTTCACAAGAATTTCCATTATATATTGCACTATTAAAAGGAGAATGATCATTGCAGGGAATCTTCAAATACTTCAAACTTAATATATGTGTGCCTACTAGAACTATGGGAGCTAAAACTGATTTTTATAGCTTGATGTTCTGGCAACAAAGGTTTTTAGCAGAACCAACCATCAACATAATTTATCTGACCACATAACATATATATTGGGGAAAAAGAGAGATACACATAAGGGAGGATTTCTTGTTTTGGGAAATTTAATAAAAGGTTTGAATTTAAGCCTTCAGGTAAGACTTCCTGTTAGAATTAACATCTTGATGACATATGTTTTATTTTTTGCTTTAGAAATAATGATACAGGTAATATGATACAATCTAATAAGGGGGGAAGAAATACTATAGTCAATGCAAAGCTGTTGTTAAAGGAAAAAAACACTTTGGCTCAGAAACATGAATTATACATATTGTCAGCCAACACACTAAACAAAATTCTCATTCTTAGCATTAGAAAAATCAGAAATTATAGAGCAGCTTTTCCTAGAGGCCAAATTTAAAAAATTGTGAAGATCAGAACATCAAATATTAAGGTATATGATAACAGAAACCCAGTCAGTAAAGAATGTTCATGTCCCAGTTACTGTTCCAAAGCTATATATTTACCAAGGAAATCTAAAAGAAAGATCATTCGCATTTGGGAATAATTGCATTTGAAAGTAAACCTTCCTCTGAATTATCCAGATGACTTTCTGACCAGATTTCCCCCACTTCCTTTTTTAAATTGCTCAGGTAATCTTTTTTTAGCCACTTCTGAAGTGAAATAACAGTTTATGAAAAGAAGGTTGGGGCTAGATTCTCTGCTGGTGTAACTCCACTGACTTCAATGCATGTCTATTAGGAGAGAGTTTGATCTCTCCTTGTTGCAACTGGTGGTGGAATTGTGGAGAAATAGGACACAACGACCCAAACTGGAATTTATCTAAGGCGCCAGGGATAAGGCCATAATCTTGCAAGTACCACTATGACCACAAATGCCTCAAATCCTGTATGATAAAAATAAACTTCCTTTCCCAACAGCACATTGTGGGCATTAGTTCAATAACAGACCCACTGGGGGAGACTTTTATTAAGCACATGTGTAACTTTACTCACTGAGTACAGTTTCTCACCTGCTGAAGTATTTGCAGGATCTGGCCCTTAGCATATGTTATCTGACAAGATCACAAGTTGAGATTTGTACGATGTAAATGGTTTGTTTTGAAAATTTCCATTGTGCAGACTAGCAAGCACCCATCTTTCTCTTCCTGGTGATACAGAGGTCCAGTACTTTGGTTTCAGTTTGCAGTTACCACAGAAGACTCTGATTAGTCAGTTTTACCAATATTTTATATTTTGAAATATGAACTAATTCTGTAATTGAAAACTGCTAACATGATCAAGACCTCTTCATAGCATGTGAGCCAGCAGGTCCTTTCCCAGTTCTTTGCCCAATGAACTTATTTTGTGTGAGTGTGTTTTTGTTGGGAATGGTTAACTGTAAGTTCTCCTGTTCACTCCTGATTCATATAAATTTCTTTGTTTTATTCTCTGGAGGCAACAAAATACTAAAATTAAAGAAGAAAAAAGCTTCAAGAAAAAACTATGTTGTGTCAACATCTTGGAACTGATCTTAGAGAACGTTTTATTGTAAAAAGTTTTTAATAAGGACTTTAAAATACTAATAATTTATCTCATCTAAACACTGCAGATAGTAATCCTGAAGTAAAGCTCTCTGGGTGATGAATCAATATATATACCCACAAGGCAAGAGAAAGTTCCATATGGGGACATAAACTGAATAACATACAAGGAAAACCCATAGTTTTAGCTACACTTACATCTCTGCATTACAATAAAGATAGACACAGGGCACATTTTGCATTCTTACACCCGCAGGATCTCACAGGGGTTATGTGGGTGTAAATCAGCATAGAATTTGGCCCTTATTTCTCCTGTGCCACAAATTTTCTCTCCATCTCATGCCTGGAAAAGCAGCTAATTCTCTCACTGTCACATTAAAAATAACACTTAGAAAAGCAAAGTTTATGCTCAAAACATGAGTTAAGCTTGATGTGAATGCCCCCTACCAACAGCCTTAGCAGCATGGAAGCTGGAGTGCAATCTACAGACTGCATGTGATAACCAAAGATAGAGGATTTTGAAATGACTAGTAGGGTGGCAGGGCATTCTTCCAGGATCTATTGGCTCCCTACAGTATTAAAAGAAACACACAAAAATTATATATGGAAACTACCCACAAAGGTAGCTTAGAGATCCATTGGTGCTATGACTGTTGCTAGGCATAAATCTGCATCCCAAAGCAGCCATATTTAGGTTCTTTAAAAGCCATGGATTCATAGAATTTTAGGCCAGAAGGGACCACCAGATCATTTAATCTGACTGCCTGTATATCACAGGCCACCAACACCATTCAGCAGCTGCACACTGAATCCAGCAACTGAAATTAGATCAATATATTAACAGTCCTCAGGAGACCAAACCAATACGTGTCACAGGCAGAGACTAGAAGGGACCCAGATGGACCAATGCTCAAGGCCCTTGCAATGGCAGGGAACTGAGATATTCCAAGATGATCGTGGCAAACAACTTGCACACCAGGCTGCAGAGGAAGATGAAGCCCCCAGAAGGTCACTGCCAATCTGATCTGAGGAAAAATTCCTTCCTGACCTCACATATGGCAATCAGTTAGACCCTGAGCATATGAGCAAGAACCAGGCAGCCAAGCACCTGAGAGAGAGAAAATGCTCAGTATCACATCAGAGCATCAGCACACCTCGTACAATGTCCAATCTCCAGCTATGGCCAGATAATATAAACTTGCCTGACACCATGTTCTGACGGTCAGTGAACCTGAGATCTGGCAGACTGCCAAGGGAAGCTGAATTCCACAAATAAGGCTACTCTGTTGAGGATCCCCATCTGCTTTTCCAAGTGTGCTCCATGTCAGGGGCATAATTTTGGGAAAAAATATATGGGGGCTGGGGGGCAAAGTTGTGTCAGCATATAGAACATTATATGCGATTATATTATATCCCTGAAATATATTTATAGGGAGGGCACAAAGTAGAAAATATAATGAAGAATATAGACCTATGAAAATTCGGGAGGGGCAAACCGAGGACTGGGGTCGGCAAATGCCCCTCTTAACCCATAGCACATGATACCCCTGCTCAAGTGATGTCTGTGTTTGTTATAAGGTACTTTTTGTTTGTAACACTTTCTTCAAAATAAAAGGTATTTCTTTACTATTCTGTTTTCTTTCATTTGGCAAGCCTGGTTCCTCCAGCTTCTGATGCTCCACAGGAACTCAAATCCCTGTAGTGGCCACAATTTTGTAATGATCCACCACCATGGGTTGTCAATGGGGATTGAACCTGGGACCTTTAGCATCAAAAGTATACGTCTCCACCCCTTCAGCTAACATTGCGCAGAGTGCTGCGTGCAGTGGTGAGCTGGAGCCGGTGCTCACCGCTTCACGCGAACTGGTTGCTAAATTTTGAACCAGTTTTAGAACCGGTTGTTAACCTGCTTCCCTGCAGGGGGCGCTGAGGCTTTGATGGGCTCCGGCCGCCAGGGGCGCTGCGCTGCGGGAGCCATGTGGGCTGCCTCCTGGCCCTGGGCATAAGCCCTGCTGCTGTTGCTGCTCCCCTGGCCCTGGGGCTCCCGATGCTGCTGGTGGGTCCCTGGCTGCTCTGCTGGGCCTGGGCTGTGTCCTGCTGCTCTCCCCGTGAGTACCCACCACACTGCCCGCAGCCAGCCCCTGCCTCCAGCCAGCCCCTGCCGCACGCACCCCCTGCCCTGCCTCCAGCCACCCCTGCACCCTCTGCCTGTAGCCAGCCCCTGCCATACCCCTTGCCCTCCCACAGCCAGCCACCCCGCAACCCCTGCTTGCAGCCACCCCCACACACCCTGCCTCCAGCCAGCCCTGCCGCACCCCCTGCACCACGCACCCGCACACCCTGCCCGCAGCCAGCCCCTGCTGCACTCACCCCTGCCCTACTTCCAGTCAGCCCTGCACCCCCTACCTGCAGCCAGACCTGCCGCACCCCCTGCCCTGTATCCAGCCAACCCCTGCCCCACGCACCCCCTGCCCTGCCCACTGACTGCTCCTGTCTCCAGCCAGCCCCACACCCCCTTGCCTCCAGCCAACCCCGCACCCTTCTGTCTCCAGCCAGCTCCGCACCCCCTGCCCTGCCCGCAGCCAGCCCTGCACCCCCTGCCTCCAGCTAGCCATCCCCCACGCCCCTGTCTGCAGCTGGCCCCACGTCCACTAGTGCCCTGCAGTTCCCAGGGCAGTAACACTGCACACCTGCTTCAATGAGGGGGGCAGGGAGCAGCTGGTACCCACACATGTGCACACCCTGGGATCACCAGACAGCAAGTGTGAAAAATCAGGATAGGGGTTGGGGGATAATAGGAGCCTATATAAGAAAAAGACCCCAAAATCGGGACTGTCCCTATAAAATCGGGACATCTGGTCATCCTAGCTCACCCCCTGGGAGTGGCGGGGATCCACACATGTGAAACGGAGCTCATCTCTAGTTCAGGCCCATCTTTTTAAAAAAGAACTTTAGGCAGGGTTAACATACATCCGTATTTTCCCACCAGGTCAGGCTTTTTGGTTCTTAAATCGCCATCTGGGAGGAATTTTTAAAAATACAGATATATGGTAACCCTAGTGTTACAAAAAATACATACTGGGGCACATCCCTTAAATCAGAACTTTTTATAGGGAACTGGTTGTTATCATTTTGGCAGCCTATCACTGGCTGCATGCTCACACTGCTCGACAAACTCCTGTGTGGACACTCAATAGGCTACCTTTAGAAACCTACACATCGATATTCCGGTATATGGAGGCCTCTGAAGCCATGGCCAACCTGTTGCATTAACTTGTGTTAATGGAGGATTAACATGTGCAAAATGATATTAGGTATGGCAATAAGCCAGGGTCATTCAGCATGTTGGGGCTTCCAAACTGAAAGGATAGCCTTGTCCATTAGGGTGGGGGTGATGCTGAGAAAGTGAGACAAAGGCTTTCTCTGAGAGACCTGGTGGCCCTTAAGTCTATGTTGTAATTTCCCTATGAAGGGACTGGAGATGAGGAAGCCTTTAGCCATTTCCACAAAGGGGAAGCCTCAGGCTTTCTGTTAAGGAGAGAATTTACTCTATTGAGTCATTGGGGAATTCTATTATTGCATATGCTTGAAACTGGTCCATGTGGGTGGAGCTAATGTTGGCAATCTCTCTTTCAAAGTCAAGTGCATCACTGTTTGTTCTCTGCCTCAAATACTGGCTCTTCTTTGGTTGCTGGGTCACCCACTCTAATTCCAATGCATGGAGATGGCCTCTCCCTGGACTGGATATTTTATACCTGCCAAAGCCATACCTACCTTGTATGTGCCTAATGTGGCCCTACATAATTCTAAGAAGGGGTAGTGTATTCCAGTCTCTGTAGCTGCACCTATTAGTGCATGCTTACATTTTGGAAAGCAGAGGTCTTTCACATGCCCAGACACCCCACTTTGAACATTCTGTAATTCTGTGCATGCCTATATTTTGATTGCCCAGCCAGATTGACGCACATGCAGGCTTTTGAAAATATGGCCTGAAGTTCAGGTCTGGCTTTATCCTAAATGGGGAGATCTTTGGAAAATATCCTGCGGTACTTAGCAAAACTGTCCTTTCTCCAATACAAGCTAGGACCATCCCACAAGGTACAACTTGGGTTTTCTTGACATAAGGGCCAGTGCTTTATGAACACTGTGTTGAAGAGTGTGTATGTGAGAGGGATCTTGGAGAATATTCAGGGTGAAATCCTGGCTCAATTAAAGACAATGGTAAGACTGCCTTCAGTGAGGCCAGGGTCTCACTCTAAATGGTTGCAACTTACAGTAAGTGGTCTGTCCAACCATATTTAGCCTTGGAGTTGCTGAGTGCTGGAGACTGTGTAGACTAATCCCAATTTGCTAGGCCAAATTTAAAATGTTCCTGCTGTTTGGTGGCCTGAGTGATAAGCTTCTTCCTCCAGGCATTGCTACGTATACCAGCTGCACATTTTCTTCCACTATCGATGAGGAAGCGGAGGCCAAAATACATTTCCCTTGGCTGATGTTAAGAACAAATGGTCAGTCAGCCAAGGAAACACTGAAAGGGAAAAGGTCCAAAGATTTTTTTTTTAAAGACACTGAAGCTCTAAAAATGGTGCAGAAACCTCCCCACATCATTTGATTGTATTAAGTTATGGGAGATTTAGTTCAAAGTAAGCCTAAATTCCTTGTACAGGTTCATAGGAGATTTACTCCTGGCTTTAAAATTCTCTGCACAGCTGTGGAGGGGGAAAAGAGAGGAAAGAGTTTAAAGTTGTGGGGCACCTCCTTCTCTGTGTTCCAACTTGGTGCTACATAAGAGAAAAAAGTTATTTTTCATTTCTAGAGACTGATCTCCCTACTGAATAGGTTGGCTCACTATAGATTCTTGATCCACCCTGTTGAGCCCTAAGTGAGTATGCAACTGCTAAAACCTTGTGCAGTATAAAGTCAGTATCATCAACATTTGGCAAACTGGCTTCATATTGGCATATTTATATTCACATTTTTATAGTTATGATTGTTTAGGAATAGGATTAAGAAATGGATATTGGAGAAGATCTTTTCAAAAGCAGAGGTGTCTGAAACAGATGAAGTGATTCTTCAGACCAATTTGTACAAGTCAGGGAAGGAGAGGAATAAAAGGGGAAAACAGTTTATAAGCCAGTTCAGGGAACGTAGGAATAAAGGGGCCAGCAGATGCATATGACAATGAGAAAGCTGAATCTAAAAAGCTCAGTGCATTATTTTGTGGTGGGAAATAATATTTCAGAACTCACCAATGAAGAGAGTCTGCTACCCAGATGTAAGTACTGTAGTATAAAAAAGTCACAGTCCAGAACTACCAGGCCTGTTGGACTTAGAGAATAGATTGGATGCCAACACAGTCACTCACTGTGGTTCCACACTGGAAAACTTGGCAAGAATAAAGCTCTTTTAATCCAAATGGCATGGCTGCAGTCCCTGGCTCTGGTAGACACCCAAAGAAGAGGCTGATTATTATTTTCCCTGAAGAATACACAGTCTGGTAATGCACAGGGAATTAATTTATTCTTTAGGGTATTTAGAAAAAGGAATATGCACCTAAAATTGCTATCTCTCCATTGGAAAGCCATCCACAAATGCATCAAAGGGCAAGTACTGCGATATTTAATAGCACCAAACTTATGGATAGGCCTGTCAAGCAAGACAATGACTAAAGAAAGATGCTTGGCTATTTGTTTTTCTATTAAAGCAGGCAAAACCAAGGATGGTTAAAGAAAATAAGCAGGTGTCCATTGGTTTGGATTTGTCAGGAGACAGTGGGCTGGAATACTGTGTGGGAATGGCATTTGCCTGATCCGGTGTTCTAATCACATCCCTACCTCTGTAAGCTTGGGCAAAATATTTCACCTGTCTACCTCCACAACCCTGTCTGGAAAATGGGGATTAATAGATACCTAACTCACAAGGGTAGCCAATTGGGATTAGTCTCCACAGGTGACAGAACTCAGCATCTGAGAGGATTAATTAGTTCAGGGGTTCTAAACATGAGAGTTGCAACTCCTGAAAGAGAGATCAGGGAGAAGGGTGACTACCTTCCCTTTTTTTAGGATTAGATGGAAAAGGGGAGCAGGGGAGGTAGGGTCCTGAAACATTTTTCTGTATTAACTGGGGTCATGGTATGGAAAAGAGCTGAGAATCAGTGAATGAGTTACGATTTGCTTAGCACTTTGAACATGTAAAGTGCTCTATAAAGGTTTTGTTACTAATGACAAAACAATCAGAAAGTTAGGGTTCTAAATGGGAACTGATGATCAGCATTACACTCCACGTACAATCAGGCAGCCATATATCTAGAGGTTGGGCTCAGGTTCAAATTTTAAGCCAATATTTACTGGTACAAGTCTCCCAGAAAACATCTACCATAAATGGTGATTTGTATCAAACCATCAGAACAATTACTCATGTTGTTCCTAGTTTTCATAGTTGCGGTTGTCATCTTTATATCCTTTCTAGTCCCACTGAGTAGCTGTGCAGTGTTTACTACCTAAAACATATGTATAAGGGGAGAGGAGAAAACACTCCAAGGCTCTCTGGCAAAATGGGCTTTTCAATTTTGTCAATGATTTGGAAAAGAAAAGCTGGATTTTCCCCCGGAAAAAAACAGATCTTGTATCATGGTCTGTGTGCTATTTTGCTCAGTCTATCTCTGTATGTAATTCTGTAGGTATATCATCTTGTGACTTGTGTGAACAAATCTAGATGGCCCTAAGCTTTTGATCTTGATCTTTGATCAGTGTTTATGTCTGGCTGTACTGCCTATGCTTTATTTGTTAGAAAAAACATTTAATAACTGTGCCTGCTTGGCTCCAGTCTCTTGGTGATCTGTGACAGTGGGGTCTCTTAGAAGATTTTATGTTGTTTTAGCCATAAGACCCTGCCAGCCACCAAAAAAGTCTTTGGGTGCTTTGTGAAAGAGGCAAATACAAACTAGTTACTAAAGGTAAGAATTACTAAAGGTAAGAGTCCCATTGACTTTAATGGGACAACTCCTATGCTTAAAAAGTTAAGCATCTGAATGTTTGCAAAGCTCAAGCTATCAAGCTTCTATGCTTGCTAAGGTCCATCCCATGACTAAATTCTTTTATATCATGCTGAAAATGTACCCAAAGCTTCCCATATGCTTGATGCTTTCTAAGAATATCTTTGAAGAGCTCAGTATAGTCTCAAGACAGTTATAATGGTCTGTATTTGATTTACAACATGCCATTGAATTAGAAGGAAATTTGAAGGAGGATTTACTTAAAGCTCATGAAGACAGCGATTTAGAACATGGATTGTGGCCATCAGTGTGGGCTGAAGGAGAAAAGTTTATTGCAGAAAACAGCTTGCCTCCTCCTGCAGGCAAAACCCAGAAGTAGGAAGTTTAGAGACTATCAGATTGGCTCAATGCATCTGTCAGGGAAACACATGCTTCTTCAAAGGAAAGATGGCTTTCAACAACACCTCATGTAACTAGCGCTGGATAGAATCATCAATGAGCTGGAATTGTGATTTGGAATGGAGAACCATGAAATCAATAGACCAGCTGGGATAATGCATCCAAGAAATATAGATTTCTTGGAAAGTGACTCAGCATTCTGGCAGTTACTGTTATAAATTAGTATAGAGTTCAGAATCTGACTCTTATGAGAGAACTGTTTCTGCCAAATTCTTCAACACTAGTTTCATGACTCCTGCATAAACACATGCCTCGGCCTTATTAGTAAAGATTTTGGTCTTTTGAATATATTCATGAAATATTAAAAGAATACTCTGTATTTTTCATGAATCTTAAGCATTAAGACAATGTAATTTTATAGTTTCTTATTGGAAGCTTAAAAACGAAGGACAAGATTCTCAGATGGTGGAAATCAGCTGACTTTCATGGAGCTATGCTGATTTACACCAGCTGCAGATCTGAGCCAAAATCTGTTTTCTTCCCAACCATTCTCTTCTCTCCCTTTCAAGCACAGGCCATCGTCTTTAATGTGTAGAGTTGCTCATGGGTGCTGCATAGCTGGAATGGATTTTAAAAGACATGGCATTGAAGCAATTGTTTTGAAAAATAGAAACACATTATGAACATAACCCTGCACTTTTCAAATGGATGTAAGAAATTATTTTCTTACAAACAAAGAGAAATTTTTATTTCAGATTACTGAAAAGTAAGGAGGAACACATATAAAGTCTCCATTGAAGCAAGAAAACACAGTAACTCCTGTAATCTTCTGCATATGAAATTAAACTAACTGAGTTTCCTGTTGCAGCAGTGAGGATGGTTACTCTGTGTTTAAAGATGCACTACACAGAAAAGAATGACACGCCTAACAAGTTCAGATTAGAGAGCTATATACAAGCAAACAAGTAGAGTAGTTTGGCCTTTAGATTTTTCAGTATGTTGATACTAGGGAAACAAACCAGTAAGACTCCTGAAACAAAAGCTTAGGACTTGATGCTGCCATTGACAGTGTGCGCTGTGATGACTGCACCCACAAGGATTCCCATAGACTAACCCTAACTCTGACAGTCTAAGGTCCCAGGCCTGTAAAGATGTAAGCAAACAGATAATTTTACTGATAAGAGGAGACCCATTTGTTTCAAAAGAACTAATCTCATAAGTAAAGTCACATGTGTGTAAGTCTTTGCAGGATCAGGCACTAAGGGCACTGCTGCTAAAACATAATGTAGGAGAAACACCAAGAGGAGAGCAGTCTATTCAGTGAAATGGCTAATGGCACACACTAAATGGACTAAAAATTGGCTAACTGATAGATCTCAAAATGTTATTGTAAATGGGGAATCGTCATCAAATGGGTGTATATCTAGTGATGTCCCACAGGGATTGGTTCTTGACCTACACTATTTAACATTTTTATGAGTTACCTGGAAGAAAACATAAAATCATCACTGATAAAGCTTGCAGATAACATAAAATTGGGAGAGTGGTAAGAAAAGAAGAGGACAGGTTACTGATATAAAGCAAATCTGAATTGCTTGGTAAACTGGGTGCAAGCAAAAAATGTGTTTTAATATGGCTAAATGTAAATGGATATATTTAGGAAAAAACAAAACAGGGACTACTTACATGATGGGGACTCCATCTTAGGAAGCAATGATTCAAAAAGATTTGGGGGTCATGGTGGATAATCAACTGAACATGTGTTCCCAGTGCAATGCTGTGGCCAAAAGAGCTAATGCAATCACTGGATGCATGAAGAGGGGAATCTTGTGTAGGAGTAGGGAAGTTATTTTATGTTTGTAATGGCGCTGATGTGACCACTACTGGAATTCCGTGTCCAGTTCTGGTGTCCACAATTCAAGAAGGATGTTAATAAACTGGAGATGGTTCAGAAAAGAGCTATGAGAATGATTAAAGGATTAGAAAACATGCCTTATAGGGATAGGTTCAAGAAGCTCAATCTATTTGGTTTAAAAAAAAGAGATTAGTATATAAGTACCCTCATGAGAAACATCTATAGTATTTAATAATGGATTCTTCAGTGTAGTAGAAAAAGATATAACATGATCCAATGGCTGGAAGCTGAAGCTAGACAAATTCAGACTGGAAATAAGGTGCACATTTTTAACAGTGAGAATAATTAGCCACTGGAACAACTTACCAAGAGATGTGGTGGAGTCTCCATCACTGACAATTTTAAAATCAAAATAGGAAGTTTTTCTAAAAGACATGGTCTAGGCATTATTTTGGAGATGTTCTATGGCCTGTGCTCTACAGGAGGTCAGACTACATGTTAACAATGGTCCCTTCTGGCCTTGGAATATACAAATCTATGAATCCCTGGAAGTTCAGCAGGTATTATTGGCCAGTGCTCCCTTGATTCATTAGTATTCCATTTGTGTCCTTTCCAGTATAGCTCCAGGACTCAGATCTTCTCTCTAGGTTCCTCCAACATTTCTTATGTAGTGACACCCATGGGAAGGTTGTAGCTCTGCCTTTATCCTAGGCAAAAAAATGCCTCTCATTGGCAGATTTACCTATGTACTGCAGACTTACATCCTTAATTTTCTGCAGACTTTTTGGCTGTACAGGGAATATAGACTACTGTCTTGGATTCCAAGATGTGGAGAAAAACTGGATTATATACTAATTTCATCCCCAAAATGAGCTGACACTTGATAGTGCCCAAAGTTAAGCATGTGCTTAAGTCTGCAGGATTAGGGCCGGGGTTCTTATATGGCCCCTGTGACAATAGCATGTGAGGCCTTCACAAGTATTTTAAAATAGAAATAACAATAATGTGCTCTTTCTTTTTCTTCCTTCCCACCCTGCAGAAGAAATAGCTTAATTAGCTTATCGTGTTGTTTAATATTGTTGTAATATTGTTTAAAACATAATTTGTAAGTGTGGTGTGTATGCGTATACAAAATACTTACTATGGTAAGCTAAGTTGAATTAATGAGTTTTTCAGGTAGTTTAGAAAGCAGTGAACTTCACAGGTCATTCTTAACTCTTGTGGGAGTGAGTTCCGTAGACTTGACCCAGCTCCTGTGAAAGTTCCATCTTCCACACTTCCTGTATTGGTCAATTGTTGCATTGTTCCAGTGGAATGTAGCTGTCATGGAAGATAATAATGGCTTTCAATCCTTGTGCTCCCAAATACCTGCAACCAAAATATGTGTGCCCTTTTAAGATGCACTACAATAGAAAGGCTTTTTGAGCCCTCTTCTGATCTCTCCCTCCAGCACATCCATCCTGGAGCAGCCAAAATGTAGTACTCTCTCTGTGCCCTACTTTATCAGAGGTGTTTGAAGATGAATAGGTTAGTATGAGTAACCTAAGAATTGCACTGAGCCTTTGCTCAGAACCCAATTTTATTCAAAGGTTTATACAGTTTTTTTTACTTTTTTGTTTCTATTATTTTTTCTTTATCATGAGCCTCTGCTGGGAAAAGACAGGGAAGTGAAACAGTCTCTTAAGAAAAGCTTTTCATGATCAATCTCGACTTGACCAGAGGCTGGGAGTAACAGGGAATCTCATATAATATAATTTCTGCTGAGATTTCTTCTCAATCTTTCAGATTCGAGAGGGTATGAGAGGTGGAATAGTCTTTGGAGAAGCATGCAAACTCTCGGGCAATTATCTGAATCAAAATGAATTTCCAAAGAGAGTAGTTCTTACAGAAGTGGAGGGATAAAGAGGCCCTTGTAGGGGGCCTGTGAGTATGTTCTTCCCT
The DNA here is from genome assembly GCF_009764565.3 of Dermochelys coriacea. Lineage (NCBI taxonomy): Eukaryota > Metazoa > Chordata > Testudines > Dermochelyidae > Dermochelys > Dermochelys coriacea. The sequence goes on along the minus strand of NC_050075.1, from coordinate 64,590,363 downwards.
TTTTTTAAAACGTACACAGGCATTGGCCTAGTTAACATTATTATTTCAGTAGTGTCTATAGGCTCTGACCCTATTGTGCTAGGTACTGTACAAACATATAACTGAGACAATCCCTGATTCCAAAAGTTTACAGTCTAAGGCCTTTATCCTTCAAACATTCATGCAGCTGTTTAATTTTACTACCATCAGTAATCCTGAGAGTAAATGTTTGTAGGATAAGGGCCTTAAAGTAGCATCTTTCATTCTATTACCTTTCGTTGCTCAATCATCTACACATTTTTCCCTCTACCAAATAGAAAGACTTTTAACAGGAAGAGAGATGGAGTTCTGAAAAAAATGTATTGCATTTCAGAAAAAAATAAATAAATTACACAACACCTTCCATTCTGAAGAGTTTGCCAAGCTACATAGCCATCATTTCATTCTCCACTACACTGTTTTTGCAGCCATTTCTAGGTTGATACTTGGAAACTTTTTAACTTCACACACTACTACACAAGAATTCTGGAACAAGACGTGAAGAATATCTTATTCAACTGGAACTACAAAGAGAATTTGAGGTAAGCAAAAAGGTACCATAATTACCCCAGATTGGAATCTATTCAAAGACTTCAGCGCTAAATCACCAACCAAGCAATACCAGCAACATAGTAGGGTTTAGCTGAGCTTAGACTTCAATGTGGATTTCAAACACCAGCAAAGTGCAAACCCTTCTTTGAAGCAAGTAAGGCAATGTGTAGTTTTAATAATTATTTGGCACCACTAAGTTGTTCTCCTTTGATACATACAGAGGAACTTGTTATTTTATATTCTTGTATTGAAGAATTGCCTCAACAATCTGCTCACTCTTGGATGCCACAGAAGCTTTTGCTGCATCTTAGGTAATATATCAAGGGCCATATATGCACTGGAATTTCACATGTTAAGTTTGGCAAAGTTGTCTTACATTTCCAGATCTTACAATTACTGATGAACAGGAGTCACCAAGTCCTACTGGTTGCTCTTTGACTGTAAAATTTGCAAAGGGAAATCCAAAAAACCTTCAGATGTGGTTTTGGAACAAAATCTTCAGCTTCATCACATCCTGTCTATTCTGTGTGAGGAACTAGAAGTGAGATTTCACAGGCATTGCCAGCAAACTTCCCCTCGGAAAAAAAAAGTGTAAATGGGAGACATGCTCAAAGAAGAGAGACATGAAAAAGCATTATTGCATTTCACAAATTAATAATTTATGTTTAGTGTTGCCTTCCATCCAAGATAACTTTACAAATTTAACACAAACACACACATAGAAGAGTCTCTTCCCTCATCAGGGAAACGCAGCCATCTCTAGGGTGGAACTCACCAACTCTTTGACAGTACACAGCAATGCTACAAAACAACTGACGACAGGAAGACAAGAGAAATATTGCAGTTAATTAAAAGTGCTGAGGGCATTTAAGTAAACAAGATGGAGTTAGCCATATTGGAATGTAGCCAGTGCCTCAAGATTAATGGTGATGGGGCTTGCTCCAATTATATCTTATGTTCCTAAAGCTCATGCTTCAGTCTTCCTTGCCAGTGGCCGGCTGGTCAGGGAGGGACTCTCTCCTCCTGTCAATGTATTCTGAGAGGTTTTATCTCCTTCCTCTGAAGCATCCCAGATGGCCCCAGTTGGAGATAGGACAGTGGGTAGGATGGTCCAGGGCACTGAGCATTCTCTCACTCTCAGGTGCTTGGCTGGCTGGTTCTTGCTCATATGCTCATGGTCTAACTGATCACCATATGTGGGGTTGGGAAGGAATTTTCCCTCAGGTCAAATTGGCAGTGACCTTGCTGTTTTTTCACCTTCCTCTGCAGAGTGTGGGTGCGGGTTACTTGCCAGGATTATGTGGGTACATCTCATTTAATCATTTTCCTGTCATTGCAAAGGCCTCAGGCACTGGTCTGCCTTGGTCCTTCCTATTCTCTGCCAGTAGCCCAGAGTAGTCTAGTCTTCTGGGGGGAGGGTGTTTCTCATTTACTTTGGTCTAATTTCTGTTGTTGAGTTTAGTGTGTGGGTGCTGTGTGATGTTGGTGGCCTGTGATGATCTAGTGATCTCTTCTGGCAAAAGGTGCCTGGATTCCTTAATGACAAAAAGCAGTAGGACCTCCGTCTGAAAAATGGCATCTGACAAATAGCAGTGCAGTCTCCCCTGTACCAAGTTGTGGCATTGGCTGAGCATTGACTCAGCAGAAGGAGAGCTGTTAGGTGTTTTCACACCCAACAAACAAAATATGCATTCTTCAGGCTCTAGACAAGTTTTTTCACATTAAGGAAAACAACAACACAAATGAACAAATATATTCACCAGGCTCTCAGATGTGAAAGAGTGAACACAGGTTCTCACTCTAACATTCTGCATCTGTTCAGAACCCAAAATGATAGCTTCCTCAGTGCTGCACCTGTAGCAGGCAAGAAAACTCCTCTGCATCTGAAGGCATAGTGCATAGACAACAGAATGATATGGCTTGTTGGTTACTTAGCTACATAATCCACAAAGGCCACCAACACAAACTTCCTGCATCACCTTTTTAGCTTGTGTGATTTGACCAGACAATAATTCAAGATGTTGAAACTATATGTAGTTTCCATCTGCCCTATACTTCTTGAGCAAGCTAAATTGGAGTGGATTAGAACTTTCTGGTTCCGTTGTGCTGCTTGTATTCCTGCTTCCTCATTTCTCTTTTCAGTTTACTTCCTTTCTGTCTTCACTGTATGAATCAATGACTACACATAAAGCAAAAAGAAAAGGAGTACCCGTGGCACCTTAGAGACTAACAAATTTACTCCTTTTCTTTTTGCGAATACAGACTAACACGGCTGCTACTCTGAAACCTACACATAAAGCAGTTTGTGCTGATGAATACCTTAAGTGGATACCAACCTCTGCCATATGACAAGGGCATTGCCATATGGAACCCTCAGTCATGTATTTGGGTTCAGGAAGTAAATATCATTCTCCTAAATACCAGGCTCCTAAGCATCAGGCCTTAATTATAAGGCATCAGCAACAGACTAAATCTTTAGTAAAATTGGAGCCAATGAAGCTACCTTAGTCTGAAAAGTGATCAGGTGGAGAACTGTAGGAGGTGGTTTACAGTACTTCTAATTTACATTCTGTATGTTTTATAGTAACTGTGTAATGACACGAACAGCAGTATGTTAAGCTACATGTTAGGAAAAGCTACCTAGAAGGAAAACAAGATGAGAAAATATTATATAATGAAACAAGGTTGAATTGATGTTGCTGTTGGTCGTTTCCTGACTTTTACCTGTGTAACCTTAACATAGCTTTTGGCATTTAGTGCAAGATCTTCTGCTGATATAAACTGGTAGAGTTCTTGTAGCTTTAGCTGGATGATGCTGATTTATACCAATTGACCATCTGATCCTTAATTTCCTAGGTTGTTTTTGAAAGGGGGAGGGATAGGGAGGAATAGGAATGAATAAATGGAAACAAATAAGGTAAACAAAAAAATGAACAAAAATGCTCACAGAACACCCAGGCAGCTGTTAGATGTTGGCCACAGTGGTGCATAATTTTTTCTTAGTAAAATGGAAAAGAAAATGTGTACAAGGGTGAAATTCACATACTGCTCCAAACCCTCACAAGGCCCACATTAAGGGCTTCAGTAGGACATAGGTGCTATGGAGGAATTTTTGCAGGCCTTTTGCTTTAGGGTTAATTTCACCCACATTCAACAGTGCATTTCTCCACAAATGCAAATTCTCTCAGACTTGGTGATTTTTTTCTACTGTGAATGATCACTATGTAATTCTGAAACTTCAGAGCTTAGTGTCCTGCAAACACTTATATGCATGTTTAATTTTCCTTTCCTATATAGTCCTATAGAAGTTAGTGGGATTCTTCATTTGAGTAACATAAAATACAAGTGTTTTCAGGATTGGGCTCAAGTTTCAGAGTTCAGCTCTCTTATGTTATTAATTTATGAAACAAGGAGGGGATTTTGCCATGATTGTTTTACATCAGGGAAAATGGTGGTTTTGGTTTTAAATAAACATACACAACTTAAGATGATTAAAAGGATTTTCTCATATATATATATATATATATATATACACACACAAATCTTTTTTTCCCAAAGATGAAGCTGTCAAAATTTCATCCCAAATGGAGAACTACTAAAATCAATGCAAGTGAATAGAGGGTGTTTATAGCTGAAACTCTTTCCCAAACTTCAGCATAGTTGTTACTACTAAACATACATGATAACAAGAGAGTAATTCTCCGAGACAATGAAACAAAAATAACAAGCTGTCTGAATAATACTTGGTTCCCTGGTTAACTTGCCTTCCTTTATTGTAAGAGGCAGTTGTATAAACTGAGGATTAGTTTAAGAAAAGAATGGTAGAGAATGTGTAGTAGAACACAATATTGCAGAGAGTGATGGGTTAATTTGAGCTATAAGGATTCTGTATGGAACAGAATTCAAGTGGGTGGACTTGGGAGATGCTAACTAGCTGCATCAGTTAAAGGTGAGTCATGCTGATGGTTTTGTTTCGATGAGTCAATGAACCTGGGTGATGCTTAAAGGAAAAAAGTGAAGTTGAAGAAGGACAAACTACATCTTTTATATATTTAATAGCAGTGGCTGATTGTATCCTGCTATTGTGTAAATAAGTGACTAAAGGAGACTTGCTGTGTCAAAGCATAATGGCTATATTTGTTGAAAATGTTGTTGGGTGACTTGTTAAACAGGTTATAGATCAGCAAACAATTGGAAACATGAAGAATAGAGTTTGCTGGTGCTTCAGCAAATTATTTCTCTTGGACTCTGCTTGTGTTCCAGACCATGGAGGGCAAAATAAGGCTATTGCTGTTTCAAGTTCAGGAAACCACGTAAGAAATTTAACTTAATTAACAGCAGGTTAATGGAGACAGCCTTGCAAAGATACCAATGGGGGAATCATGAAAAATTTGGGTCAGTTTACATATACTATGATTAGAATATTACAAACATCTTTAACCATGTCTGCTACAAAAATAGCTCCTTCATACTGAATAGGTTAATAAGGGAACGTTGTACAACACTTACAATTGTAATATGTATTTCAAACTACCAGACTGGGCAAACACATTGTATCACATCAGAAGACCACTATAAATATGGTGTCAGACTAAACTGGGATATCTTATTAAAGTCTTGGCCAAATCAAAATATGCTTCATTCACACAGCAAGTACCTTGCAACATCCATTTGTTTTGCTAACAGAAGGAGATAAAGTAATTGTTTATTCTAAACCTATTTTTACTATCTACTTTGGATTATAGAAAGGTCCCATTCTGACCCCAAACTTATATATTGAAGGAAGAGACCTACAAAGGGAAGCTTCTGATTGGTTTTTCAAAATATATATTTGAAGGACTTTCCTATGGGTTACATCTTATGAGTATGGTAATGGCAGACATATGTTCTGTGGAAAAGTAAAATTATATTTTATTTTGTGAAACTAGTCCCTGGACTTCTCCTGTTGCCAAGCTTACTATGTATTATTGGCGGGGGGAATGACATGTGCAAAACACTTTGTACTTTAAGAGAAGAAGCAGAACAAATGACTAAAATGGATCAAGATATTATGGTTCAATAGCAGATACATTTAAATATTGGTGCCAGCAATAACTATTAATATAGTGAAAACATTTTGACATGGCAAACTTTGGGTTAACTGAACTAAGTATTTTGTACCCTGTCCAATGTGATTAATATGTAAAAACACAATGTTAGTAACCAATGTCAGCTAAGACAAGAACAGGCCATGAAGAGCTGAATTGTAGTACACATTTTACATTACTTTTGAAATCAGTGTAATTTTGCTTTGTTACATGGGTAACAAAGGTGTTGGGAACAAGTTATCACTTTTAATGGTTGACATAAAATGGACCTACGAGATGTTAAAGCAGAAAGAACATGTCCATGGAGGACCATTAAAAAACAACCACAAAAACCAAAACACTGTAATTACATGTTAACATATGCTGTGACCAGATATTCTCTGAGGTTGCAAGAAAAATAAAACACTGACACTCAGAGATGGAATAAAACCAAATTATTATATTTTAACATATCCCATCAGAACTCTCACCTTTGCTAATGCCAGTATTTGGATAGGAGACACCCAAGAATCAATTAGCTGTTGTCAGAAGCGATGCTAGTGAGTTTGTAGGTAACACTACATCCTCAGATTTAGGACTGAACCAGTGACTCAGAATAATGCTAGGGGGCACTGTTTTCCTGGAAGACCCAACTTCCTGACCATTTCCTATTGAAGAGCAAAGTAAGAGATTGAGAGTACTGAGCAAAACAGACGTTACACAGGAATGATGACTTTCCTCAACTTTCTGTGCGAGTCCCTAAGGACAATAGGGACCTGACACTGCTGCAGTGTGTTAAGCCACTATTGAGAGGTACTGAGTACCCTAGGTTTCCACTGAAATAATGGATGCTGAGGCTTTCCCATTGGTTGGTCGTGGTCATGGTTGCTAATCTAGGTGCATCTTAATCCCCTCTCTGAGAGCAGCCCCTCAGGTGTCAGACTTTTGTCTTTACCTCTCCTGAGGTGGCACCCTGTGATTCACCCACCTTAGACTGGGCCCTAGGCTACATTACCTTTATCAACCATGCTTACCCAGCAGGTCCAACTGGGTTCTTTTCTTCCAGGAGTCTGTGACTTCTGGGTTGACTAGATAGCCCCTTAAACCAAAGTATCATTGATTTTTACAGTAGGAAGAGAGCATAAGAAAAAGAAAAGGAGGACTTGTGGCACCTTAGAGACTAACAAATTTATTTGAGTATAAGCTTTCGTGAGCTATAGCTTCTCCTTTTCTTTTTGTGGATACAGACTAACACGGCTGCTACTCTGAAACCTAAGAAAAAGAAGAAGAAGAAGAAAGAATGGGAGGAAGTTTAAACCAACAAACCATGCACACACCTGTCCATTTTATCTAACACCCCCAATAACAGCCTCCCCTGTATAGGGAGTCCTTTTCAATCCAGCTAGGGCTCCTTTGTTCTTATCAGTTCCTGGGGTTTTTCCTTGCTTCTCCAAATCAGTTCTATAAGATGGCGGGAGCCAGGAGGTAAAATCTTAAGAGGTAATGGTTTGGGCAGTGTCTCTTAACAACCCTGAAATGTTTACTGAGGAGTGGTTTAACTTGATCTATTGATTCCTTCCAGCCTGTTTCCTTACAGCCAGTTATTAAACTAAACCAGAGGTTCTCAAACTGTGGTCCGCAGACCACTGGGCTCTGTTCAGGCAGTCCGAGGATAGTTCCCTCTAAGGTATGCACCTGGGTGGCTGCATGTGAGAGAATGAAGGGCCACCCACCTAATTAGTGGAGCTGTGCAGGTGTGGCTCCACTAATTAGGTGCCTGGACCCTGGAGAAGACACACATGTAAGGTGAGGTGATGGCCTTGGGGAGAATAGGGGGTAGGTGGGAGGGGAAGTGGGGTGAGAAGAGGGGGTGGAGGGAATTTGGGATGTGCAGGGCTTTAGCAGCTAGTGAAAGAGGTGACTTTCCCCAGCTCCAGAGCTCTGGCTGCTGGGGAAAGACCACCCTTTTTCCCAGCCCCAGCTCTGGGCTGCCATGGCAGGGGAGAAAGAGCACATCCATTGCATTAGAAAGATAAGACTACTACTAGATATTAAAATATGAGTTGTGTGCTTTTATTTGTAGAACAAAAAAGTTTATTATTATTAAGGAGTTTTTTTTTATATAGTGCTTTTATCCAAAGTGCTTTACAATAGTTAGCTAATGGTACAAACAACATTTGGAAAGATCATTAAGTGGTCTGCCAAGACCTTCAACAATTTTCAGGTGGTCCGCAAAAAAAAAAAAAAAAGTTTAAGACTACTGAACTAAACCAATCTAGCCATACAGGAGACATTCCAATAGCTGGGTCAACATACAGTATTCAAATTATTATAGAGCAGTTCCACATCTCTCAAAAGCTGCTTAGCACCTTGCAGTGTCAGGCCCCATAGAGAGTTAAATGGTGGCAAACGCATGCACTGAGACAAAACAATCTCACAAAGGTAACTGAGTAGATTGCCCTACTATCTTAGAGTAAAGAGGAGTGCAAAACTGCATTTTGTTTTAAGAACATCTTGAGATCCTCATGCATACCAAGCAGTTATTACAGCAAAAGCATAGAAATACTTATTGTACTTTTTATTTGGATTAGGGGTTAAGACAATGCATAATGGTACCTTTTTTAGGTTGTGGAAAAATACTCATTAATAGATTTTGTCTTATATAAAGGCAGCTTTCTGTAGAAAGGGAGAAATGTTGGGATTGATTAGCGGTGCAATGTGATTGGGGAAGTACTGGTGGTATAATGACCAAGAGGCCAAACGGAGACAGTTATTGGCCTAAGATCTTTTTATGTTATTGGACCAGGTCAGTTATAACCCCACTCAGTTATGTGTCAACTAGAGTTGAGATGGGTAAGTACTATGAGCATCAGGATGCTCAGATAAAAGCTAGACACCTGAGATGTTTGTAAGCCTTTGGTATGCAAATACATGTAATGGTAATGGCAACTCCCTCTATAGTTGTAAAATGAAAACTACCTGTGTAGAGCTGAGAAACAGGTTTGTGTTGTGCAGCTAATTTCCATATGTAACTTCCACCAGTAAACAGTCCCTTTATGTACTGACACCTTAATGAAAGACTGTAATTTACCCTGAACCATCCCCTAAAAACTGTAGTTACAAAGCTAGTGCTGTATTTTGACAGGTTTCAGAGTAGCAGCCGTGTTAGTCTGTATTCGCAAAAAGAAAAGGAGTACTTGTGGCACCTTAGAGACTAACAAATTTGTTAGTCTCTAAGGTGCCACAAGTACTCCTTTTCTTTTTGCTGTATTTTGGTAAGACATAGCAAGACAATTTCCACAATGATTTGCAAGTCCTAAGCACATCCTTATTTTAATACAGATCAGTTCCTAATTTTATGCGCTTTCGGCTTCACCACAGCAAGTACACTTCAGTGAACAAAAACCTCAAAAATTTCACACTGCTTTTAGTAAAAATTGTTCTCTTGCTGACTGAATAAAGCTTTTCTCTTGCTCCAAAAATTGACAAAGAAATATTTTCTCCATCATAGTTTTACTGACAACCAGATTAGCCTTCTAAACATAAAATGCAGAATACGTTTCTGGGCTTTGCTATCATTTAGAAATATGATTCCTCAATCTAAACAGAAAAACTGAATTCATTTAGTATTACTGGATTCAACCTGTCCTGTCCTCCATTCAGACTATGCACATAGTAAATTACTACCAGTGCAAAGAAGGGAGTCATAAACTGGACTCTGTGTTTTAAAAGGAAATTAGTATTTGTGAAAAATGTCTGGTGGACTGAAAAGTTTTTCCTAATAATCGCTGCATATGGGTAGGAGCAGTGCATGCTTTCACTCTATTGCTGTCAATGTCTCTCAAACCTTGCATGGAAGGACTATCTCAAGTGGGGAATGAATGGGGGGAGTTTCTCTGCCCATTCTTTGATTTTTTTTGAGTATGCTAACAAGGGTGGCAGTTGTGATATGGACATATGTAATAGGAACTGGACTGTAATCAATCCATTTCAAATACTCTACTGAACAATCAACAGCTAGTAAGAACTGGTGGTAGCTGCTGAGCTGGGCTGGATTCAAAGCCTAGTTAGGTAAAAGGTTCTTTATTCCGCTATCAGTTCCTTGTGCTGCTTTGTTTGTAGAAAGCAGCAATTCTTCACAATGCTTTTCTACTTTTCCCCACTTGTTTTGTACATGACAGTACAATTAAATATAGAAATTGGAAAGCATGGGGAATGCATTTTTTATCTTTCATTTAAAAAATGAAATTAATTGCAAAACACTAATGTAATGTTAAAATGGCACATTTTAAAAAATAAGGTAAGATATGCCTCCTGAAGGCTTATACAATATAATTTACCTGGGCATGTCACACATCTTCTGCAACTATGGTGCACATCTAACAAACTAATACATTAAGGGCCAGATTGTGAATCTGTTGCTCTCATTGGTAACTCAGTGGATTTCACAATCGGGCCCTAAGTTACCCATTTAGAAGAAAAATAGGGCTTGAAAAATACTACTTAAAAATATTATGTTCCAAGTTAATATTGCTGTAACAATTTTAACATTTCAATTTCCTGTCTTTTTAAACTGTGCAATCTGAATATGGCATTAATGTAAATGCTGATCTCCCCAAATAATTTTACAATTTTAAGTTTAGAACAAACAGGATTTAATATGGAATGCAGACCTGCTTAAACTTATGTTCTCAGAATCAGAACAATGGATAGTCACCAGATTTATATAGAAAATATTTTGCTTTTTAACTGACACATATGTAGGTATGCAGCGATGGCACTATGGTGCTCACGATCTTAGGTAAGGTGAGACACGTATTCTGATGGTATCCAACAGTTACCATACATTAAACATCACGTAAATGATAAAAATGTTCATATTAAACTGATGTATTGAAATACTTGGCACTCACTAATGAAGCGATGAATTGTAGGTGAGTCTATCAGCTGTCTTGCTTAAGTGGAGCTGGTTTTTTAGCCCAATTGGTAGGGCACATTGATTAGAAAGCCTGGAAATCTTCATTCCTACCTTAGTACTGACCTCTCCCTGGGAGTTCACTCATTAATATGGATGTCTACCTGCTTATTTACAGAGGTGTGTGTATGTTTATGTAAAATACAGTTGTCATGTGGCACATGCATGGTGTTCAGACACAGCATTATTAAATGAGTAGTGACAGCTATCAGTTTGTTGCATTCCTGAGCATTAATGATAGCACAGTGGATTTTGCATGTAAGACTTTTATTGAACCAAACACACACCCTCACAAGAGGTCTTTGGTACTCACATTTGTCCCTAAAACAAAAGTTAAATTTTTTACCATTAAAAGAAATAATCCACATAACTGGATACATAATATTAAAAAATGAGGTGGTAAAGGGGTAAGACCATGTACAGAGTCGTAAAGATGAAGAACAGTTTACCCAACTAAGCACACCCTGAGGACAGCTGATGGAGAATGGAATGATTTGAAATACTTCAGACATTTATTTACTGATGTCTTGCTAGTGATCTTCATAGCACTCTAGAAATGGATCTATATTGAATCAGTGACTGAGTATTAACCTTTCTTCTCTAAAGGCCAAATCTTTTAAGGGTTAAGATTGGTTTAGGGGATGGGCCATTAAGGATCTATTTTTTTTAATATTATCTTGAGTTTAATATCATAGGCTGGGCACCCTAATTAGGAAATTCATGTTTGTATTCTTGTTTTGGAGAATTTTGAATAGGAACTGTCATATTGTAATTGTACTGCATTTACAACTTGGAATAGTGACAGAGAAATTGAAATAAATGCTAGTCTCAGTGAAATCAATAGCAAAACTTCCAATGAGACTAGTATTTAGCCCTAAGAGATGACCGAAAGTCTGTAATGTCTCATAAGATATATATATATATTTTTATAGATGAAGTGACTAGTACTGTGCACATATTCCAAATGAGGCCTTCTGAGTACCTGGACAGCCTACTGCTTATTTTGTGGCCAGAACTTGGACGACTTTCCCCACTTCCCCCATTCAATCCCCAAGAGGAGTCCAGTTTAAATAGCTGGTCAGTTAAGGGTAGCAGGTTTCAGTGCTCCTCTTAGGAGCCTCAATTACCACAAAATCAATTAATTTATTTTTTATTAAAAAAAAAAAGATGGTCTGGGTTTATAGAGATCCTGAACTCCCCACAGCTCCCATTGACTGCAGTGGGAGTGGGAGTTGCATGTGCTCAGTGCTTCTGTAACTACATCTACAACTTAATGCATCATAAAATTTGACAAAGTAAGCACTCAAAAGTCAAGAAAATCCAAAAGCTAATGATTCTGCTTCAACATCAAATTGGTTTTAATGCACATTGTATATGTTTTATTATTAATTTATATACCATACGGTGAATAGGATGTGCAACATGGCCAAGTTAATGTCGCAGCAGGAAAACGGTGGCTTATCATTTTTGACTTCTTTGAGTACTTGATTCTTCAACTTCAGTAATGTACTAGTGCTGTTTTATGTGTTTAATAGATCATTGGCTTGAATGTATTCCACTCATCAAGTGCTGATATTATGATTGATTTCAGAGGGAGCAGTGAACAACATTTTTTATTTGGCCCAGTATTGTAAAATTTCTGCTTTATGCATTTTTCATTGCGATTATATTATGAGGTAAAGGAAATTTGGTATTGGTGGGAATTTTGCTGCACAGACCACCTTATGCGAATGGGACTTGGTGCATTCTTAGGGCCAGCTTTTTATTTTTATCCCATACCAAACCTCAATGGGACTACTACCGTCCATAAAGTTATTTGTGTATAAGTGTTTGCAGGATTGGTGATTTATTTTATAATTTCTTCCTTTGGATTACTTGTTAAGAATTTCGGGGTAGTTTGTTTAAGACACAATACAAAACAAAGCTGACCTAACAGCATTATAGGCTAAAATAAAAATCTTAACTTTAAAATAATCTTAAAACCATTACTTTTTCCACTATAGAACTAACCTATACATAGTGGTAATAAAACTGTTAGGTAAAAGTGCCTAAATATATTCAATAGAAACATCCGATGTGCATCTGTGATGGTATAAAGTGGAGATGACATGACTGTTGCCAAAATAACTGCACTATTTGTAAACAGAATGGACCAAATTCATCTCTGGCATAAGATCTCCCATGGAAGCAAATGCCAGTTGCACCTGTTTATGGAAGGGCTATCTATAGCCCAACAAAAGACTGATTCAAATTCTGCTTTCACCTACATGCTTGCTGCTCCATCTGAAGTCAAAGGAATCTGTCCCTTAGAAAGTAGGAAGGCCCTCATTTTGAAAATACACAGGAATAACTTTGTGAGTAGCTGCATTGAGTTCAAGGGGACTACTGGCATGCATAACTGTTTGCAGGATTAGGTTCTTGTTTATACCTTTTCTGTTCTTCTTTTCCTCTGAAGGCTCTTCCTGGTGTGAAGGCCTAGATCCTGAAAGCTGAAGCATATGAGCAGACACATGGATCTGCTTGCAGGATCTGAGCCTTCCTAAACTGTAAAGACCAAATACCACAAGACGTGTTTAACGTTGTGTGCTGTGAAGAGTTGCATCGACACCAGACTCTTTCGATGGGAATATTTGCAGTGAGTAAAGGTAGGAATATACTTAAAGCTATGCATGACTGAAGCCTATAGGATGAGTCTTTGGCCTAGGGAGCCAGCTTTCTGGTTAAAAGAAAAGGAGTACTTGTGGCACCTTAGAGACTAACAAATTTATTAGAGCGTCCGCTTTCGTGAGCTACAGCTCACTTCATCGAGAGTCGTGCAGCCCCCTCTGCTTTACTCTGAATTAATGAAGGCATTTCTAAAAAGTCCCCTTTTTGGGGGAGGAAGGATTTTGCAATGTGCTTTAGTAATGAGATATTTTAAATATGTGCCACAACATTTTATTTCCCTTTCCCTCTTCATCTGGTGTGTGTGTAAATGGGGACTCCACTCCTTTAAACCTGTAACAACCTGAGAACCCAGCCTGAAGGGTTTGGGGCGATGACGTGAAAAGCCCCCCAACCATGTCAGCCGTCTGCATGTCTTTCTTTCTCCACTGAACGCCTGATGGAGGAACAGTGCACAGGGGTGGGTTGGGGGTTTTTTTCCCCCCCCCCTCAATCTAGGGAAGCGTTCATTATAACGAAAGGAGAAGTTCAGGCGCCGCTCGGGGCGCTCAGAGGAAACGTGCAGGGCTGTGCTGGACGGGAACTGGACAGCCCCTCGGGGGGACACAACTAGTCAGAGCTTTTGGAGCAGCAGCGGGGGTCAGGCCGCGGAGCCGGGCCCCTGCCCTGTGCCTGCGAGCGCCGGCAGCGCGGGCTTGGGGCCGGGCCCCTCGGGCAGCGGCAGCGGCAGCAGGCCCCAGGCCGGCGCACGGAGCGGGCAGCCTCCACCCCGCAGCCTGTCCGCGGAGCCGGCCGGGCCCCGCGCAGGTGACACTGGCGCTGCTCCGGCCACCGCCGAGCTTCCTGCTTCCCAGAAGGTGCCGGCGCCGCGGCAACAGGAACTGAGGCTGGGAGGAGGCGGTGCCGCCGCTCCCCGCCGCGCTCACGGCCCGAGCCGGGGGAGCGGAGCAGCCGTGGGCCGCCGCCAGCCGCCGCCGCCGTAACCTTCCCCCCCCCTGCCCCGGGGCCGGCGCGTCCCTCCTGTCCCTGCCGGCCGGGCGACGTGTTTCCCCGCGGGGGGCGCGGAGCGGCCGCCCGGGGCCCGAGATGTGACCATGGCCAGCAGGATCAAGTGAGTGCCGGCGGCGTGGGGGCTGCGCTGGAGGGAGAGGGGAGGAGGGACTAGGCCTCAAAGCCTCCCCCAACCTGGCGGGGTGTGGGGCAGGGGCCTGGCTCTGCGCTGGGCAGAGACCTTCGGCACGACGGGAGCGAGGCTGTCACGGGAGCCCCCAGGGCAAAACCGCCCCTTCCCCGCGGGTGTGACACTGGCCGCCTCAGAGTGAACAGCTGCTGGCTCCCCACCCACGTCTCCATCCCGCAGTGGAGACGCCCTGCCATGAATCCTGCAGCCCGCCCCACGGGGAGAGCTTGTCCCCCCCTCTGCCTTCGCATCCTTTATTCCCAGGGAGAGACTAGAACACACGCTCTGTCTCTGTCCAAATGACCCCCCTTCAATCATCAGAGACTGTTCTACCTGCACCTTAAAGGGAGCCCCACTTGCTAAATCCTTCATCACCAGAGCGTGAGATAAAGGTGCACAGAGACTTGTAATAATCAACCCCGTGAGGGAGTGCCCCACCAGTGGGACAATTGACAGGCCGTTGTTTCTGTCTCCGGGCTCATACACATCATAACTAGTCCCCATAGAAGACAGTGCCGGCCTTAAGGTTTGGTACCTACTAAACTTCTCAGAAGAATGTCCACGGTGACTTGTTTGGGTGTTAGAACAATTGGGTTACAAGAACAATCCTGAACCAACTTTTACACTTCTTCTTTTTGTCTGTTTATTGTCTCTTTGTATCTATTGCCAATAGATGGTGATTTTTTAAAAACATATTCCAGCTATTTTACTTGATTGTCATATCTGAGAAAATGGCAGGCGAATGAGTCCTGGTTTTGAGGAACAGCTACAAAAATAGTGTGTAAAACTAGTAACATCAAAAGGGAGGTCGTTTATAAACAGTCTTCTAAGGAATCTAACAACAGCTTTCTATTTGATTATTGAAGAAACTTACTGTTTTTGAAGACATTAAGAGAATAATTCTATCTCGAGAATGTTAGTGTAATCCAGATGTGTTGACAAACTTTGATGAAGTAAATTTTTTTGTGATGGTTTGAAGCTCCTTGCCCATTGTAAATAGTCCCATTGATTTCCTTAATTCAGTAATTGATGAGAGGTTAAATCTGTATTTTGTAAACTGACAGTAATCTATATTTATGATGAATAAGTGTGCTGCTATTTAATAGTTATAATGAAAGCCAGCCTGACATATATCAGACTAATTTGACATATTTCTTGACACTTCTAAGTCTAAGTAACACCTTCTGTGTGGGAGAAGTAAACCTAGAACTTTCCTGTGGAAGCAGACTTTGTGGTGGTGTACTGAAGGAAGCCAACACATCTTCATACACTTTCTTATTGACTATAAATTCAGTTAAGAAGTTGAGCTCTGAAGTCCTAATCCTGTATTTGAGACACAGTTTTAATGGAAATGAACATGTTAAATCCAGCATTCTGATTTTCCACTCCCTTTTTAAGGAAGGGGGAAAATGAGTCAAAAGAGCAAACACATACCTAGGTTTAAATTTCATTTAACCCTTTTATGGTAGAGGGATTCCACTCTTCTCACTACAGGCTGGGTTCTTACCTCTCAATTTTGCCCTCATTTAAACGAGTGCAACTCTAATTAGATTCATTCTGATCTTGCTAGCTGAGGGGAGAAAAAGTGGATCATTTTCTTTTCTGTTACACTCCAGTAAATCTCTAGTAGTCTGGATTTACACTAGTGTAACTGAGAGCAAAACTTAGACAAAAACAAAACAAAAAACTCCATATGAGCAGAACTAGCTCATTCAGGATCCTCCTTTTAAGATTTTCCAATTGAATAATTTAAAAAGTGATGCAGGGAAGGAATATGATGTGGGAAGATATGAGATTGTTACTCAGCAGAGCGATATCTCAGTCTTAATATAAATGCATATCATCAATACTTGGTGACAAAATAAATGATAGAAAACTCATTAAGTAACTGGTGACCTCTGCAAGTTTTCTTCCAGTCCAAAATCCCTCTAAAACTTTTTTTAAAAACTTGTATTGAACTATCAATCTGTGATATATGCATCATTTTAGATTTATAAATTTTTAGATTTTAGATTTATATGCATCATTTTAGAAACCTGGGGCCCACTGTTGAATTCCTTACTTGTGAAAAACTGCTGACTTCTGTAGGCATTTTACTCAAGAAAAGAGTTCAAACCTGGGCCCTTTATGTGGTTACTTAGATAAATAATTGATATGGTGGAAGTTATAATATTTGCTTTTAATATAAATGGTAGATTGCTCATCAGAATGAAAATTTAAATGGTAAAAATAAATTAAGGGTTTCTTCTGAACCTAACATAATAAATCAAGAAATTACTGAAATGTATGAGTTTATTCTTGGTCAGAGAATGTTGTATAATAATGGCACTCGCATGTGGCTGTTCGGTTCAAATAATTATTTAAATTTAGGCTAGGGTTGGCTAATGAGCTATCAGACAACATATGCAAATACAATTATTAATTACTGGATTAATATTTTCTCACTGGTTGAATTGTTGTGTACAAGATTCAATCCTTAAACATGCCAATGGCAGTAACTTCTGAAGGAGATGGTATGGTGACTGTCAAGTTTCAGTTGGTGACCAAATATATTAAAAAAGATAAATGTGCTAATGGCTCAGTTTGCAGGAATTAAGATGGAAGCCTAATCCTGGTTCACTCTCTTCATAATTTAAAAACAGAAGTGGTTCAAACTGGCGAAGTGAAAAAGGCTATCAGAGAGGACCAATCTGTATACTGGTTTCAAACTGATGGATAATAAAGAAACTAGCAGCATTTTTTTCCATCCGTAAAGTTCAGTTTTGTAAAGCGAACTGTCAGCAAGTTTAAAATTGTATTTACTTCAACATGACTTTTTAAAATGGGGTAATGACACAGTGAAATAATTGAAGAGCTCTCAAACATATAGGACTACGATTTATCAGTGTAATCACAGAATTTTGATTTGTTTTAATAATCATCTAATTATCCTCAATTCTTGTTTCTGTTGCCTATTCTTTTTTGAAAAGTATATGAATATAGTACAGGTTGTGAAGAAAAATATGACTTCTGAAATCTTACAAAACATCCAAATAATTGAGATTCTCTCTCTCTCATTTTATAGTGTCAAATGGAGTGGACAGGATATAACATTATGGACACTGTAGAGAAGGCTTGATAATCTAGATCAGTATATGTGGTTTGTGACATATGTATGACTAATCAATTGACTTGTTTTTTATTTCCAGGGAAAATCCAGAAAGTACGTTTGATTTGGTACTCAAGGTAAAATGCCAGGCTTCTGAAAATGAAGGTAATGTACTCCAACTGTTGGCATTTATTTATAAAAACTAGGGATGGAAATTATCTTATTCAATTATTTAGTCCACACCCTCTATTTTGTCACCTCATGCTTTGAAGTGTTGATAGTGTGAAATTCTGTTAGTGCTCACTGCTATTATTCCAATTAATTTTTTCAGTTATTAATATTCTGATGATAGAAGGGCAAGCATTTTCAGCAGTTTATTGTTGATATTGTGGTTTGTGTTACATACTTATACCATTTTAATTCCTATAATCTTTCAGTCCATAAAATGTAGATTTAATAAGTCATGTCATTTTAGTGGTATGTCTCAGAACTGGGACTCGAATGCTTTGATTTCTCCCTTTGTCTCTTTGGAGCTTTTCTCTTAACAATCACTGTAGAAGAAAGAAAGAAAAAACCTAAGTAGCAGAAAATAACTTTTACTGTAGCAATTTTGGAATGGTGCAAATGTTATTGTGAGCTGACTTGAATTGGTATTAGCACTTACAAGCACACTGGTGAAAGAGATATGGTGCTGCAGGCGTACTAACAAGATCACAATCCTAATCAGTTATCTGAGCAAGTCTTTTGGTTGCAACTTGCATGTAGGAAAACATGTAACTTCTCAGGTTGAAGTTAAAGGGCTGACTAGAATTGGGTGGAATTTCTAATGAGGGACTCAACAAGAATGATGGCATTTGACTAGTTTTACATCTTCTAGGACATCAGTGTGCCCCTTTGACTTTATTTCCTATTGATTTTTCTTGCTTCCCATATTTTTCCTTGTTCACTTATTCTCCATCACATCCTCTTCTTTCAAGCACACTGTTGTATTCCCTATTCTAATAATTTTCCTTAACCCTTCCAGCCTCTCTAACTGCCAGTGTATATTCTTCCTCCCATTCATACCCAGGCTTCTTGAATTTATTGTCTGTTGCCAATGCCGCAGCTCCTACTCTGACTTCCTCCTGGATCCTCTCTGCATGGTAGTTTCCATCCATTTCACTCTCATGCAATTACCTTCATCGAGGCAGGATATTATATTCTGTTCCTGGTCAAGTTCTTGGGTGACTTCTTTATTTTTATCTTCCTTGACTGATCAGTTTCCTTCACACAGTTGGCTACGCTCGCTCCTTGACTTGCTTTCAGTGCTTTTATGGTTCTTTGTGGGTTTGGCTTTTCTTGCTCTCTTAATTGCTCCTCTTAGCAATTCCCATAGTGGCAACTTTCTGGTCATCTCCCATTCTCCTCCTCTTTTGCTATACTCTCTCCCTTGGTAACGCTCTGTCCAGTCTCATATCCTGAATGGTAACGAGACCCAGATCTATCTCTCCACACCTGATCTGTCTTTGCTTTGTGACTGTCTATCTGACATCTTTTTTTGGATGTCCAGCCACATTTCAACTCCTCTTCCCCTTCACCCAGGCTTGCAACTTTCATGTCATATTCAGTTTCTTTCTCCACAAGATATAGTCTGCCAATTAATCCGTCTGGTGCTTCCTTTCTGGTATCTTTAAAATCTGTCCCTTCTCTATTCCTACTGCCAGAAGCTTGATCCATGCTCTTGTCATCTCTTGCTTTGATTTCTACAGTGACTGTGCCTTTTCTCATGAGCCCCTTATGTATGGAGTATGCTCATGGCCTTGTGTGCCAGGCTGTTTTGCTCTTCTCATCTTCTCAAAACACATTTTGGTTACTCTTCTATTCCTGTCCTCACTCCCAAATCTTCACACATTAATATGTTTTTTTTTTTTTAAAAGGAAGCAACCGGATGGGTACTTACCAAGTATAAATTTTGATTTCTATTTCATATAGGTTCATATATCACCCTCATCACCATAGAATATGAACATTTAACAAGTGGTGCAACAAGCAACATGACTAACATCTGTGTGGTTCAGTGTCCCTCTCCCCAGGGGGAGAATTGTGTGTCCAGTGTAGTGGGGGCTTTTTGGTAGGGTTTGGTAGGTCTGATTATCCATTGTTCCTGACGGAGTTCATTTCACAGTCTCGGAGCAGCCCCTAAGAAAGCTCGATCCCTTGCACAGATGAGCTTTACCCGTATGGTCCCAAGTTTTTTTGTACCTGTTGTGGCGGTCTTTTAGATATGCTTGGCCCAAGCCTTATTGCTGGGAAACGAAAGACAGACTTTGAATTTGATTCACTATTTTATGAGGAAACTTTCGTAAAGAGCCGAGGACAGGTTTGTTGTGCTCACAGTAGCCTGTGTAGTGAGGTGGTGATGTGCTACAGTGTTCTGTACAAGCTGGGATTTCCTATGTGCTGAAGGCTTCATGCCCAGCTATATTGTATTGCTATAGTCCAGATAGGAGATGAAAAATTCATTTATATGAATAATTGAGGTCAGGGCACCATCCACTATGATGGAATGGAGTCTTCTAGACAGCTAGAGATGTTGGAAAGCATCACTTGTGGATGATGCTATGTGAGCTCTTAGCATCAATGAGCAATCCAGGAACCACCCCAAAACTCCCAGCTGAACTGATGAATTATGTGGTGTGCGCCTTCTACCAAGGGAGACTGCACTTTGGTTGCAGACTCTTCAGAGTGCTTTCTTCTGCCCACCTCTGTCTTGCATGGGTTGAACTTCAGGCAGCTGTTTTTAATCCATGAGCGGAGTCCAGTGCTTGGATGAGATGTTTGATGTTGAGTGGTATGGTCATATATGGTGATGGTAGAGCTGTGTCATCTATGTATTGCTGGCATGTAAGTCTCTCTTTTCTTACCAGTTCACCCAGTGGCTGCATGTTGATCTTGAATAGGACTGGAGAGAGAATTGAGCCTTCTGAAACATCACAAGTGAAAGGTCTAGTGGTTGAGGTGCAGTTCCCATCACCATTCTTAGGGTGTTACCTGTATATTATAATTATCATCTTTCCATACTCTGGGCATCACATTAGATCACAAACGCCTCGGGGTAGGGACCTGTCATTGTGTTTGCCTGCACTACTGTGAGTACAATAGTAGTGTGTCAAATAAATACATCTGAGTATTAAGACTGGATTTATTTAAGGAATTATTGTACATGTAACAAGAGATGAATGTGTAATTTCTCTAACACAGCTTTAAAAACTGAGCACAGGTTTGTTTTACTGAACAGGGAGCTTTCCAGGTCAGTTTATTATAAGGCTAACAAATTTGACAGTTACACTGTATTGGAAGACTTGTCTTTAAACAGATTTTCATGCTATGATAATGTTTTGAATATATAATATATCAAAACAACATCCATTCACCTGTTTCTTTGCTTGTGCCCCTTTCTTTCCCATGAAAAAGAATTGTGTTTAAATAGGGACTTTCTCACATCCCATCTGCTTCTTGTACTTGATCCTGCAGTGTAGTCATGGTTGAAACTGTGACATCACTGTCCTCAGTGTTGCTGTGGAAGTATCACAAGGACAGAATTATGATCTCCCTGCATGAGTGAGCAGCAGGAGAAGTTGAATGAGGAGGGAGAAAGACCTTAATTTGACCCATAGATCTTTAAGGTTTTCATTTCAAGTTTGTCCTAGAGTGAGCTCCTCTTTTAGGTTTTTCTGCATTTGGTTTAACCACCCTTTGTTAGCTGTGCTACCGTTCAAACAAACAAGTAAAAACTAACGCATCCCTGCTGTCTGACTATAAATAAGATAGTATTTTTAAATAGGATGCTGCACACCTGTACCAGTTTGTTTATGATGTGACACACAGTAATTTGCACTTAAAATTAGCACTCTCCAGAGATGAGTTTTGACAGATGAACATTTTTAAATAACCCCTAAAATATAACAACTTTTTTTTGGAAACAGGCCTAACAACCTTGAAAGTGTTTTTTTTTCAGTCATAGCTGAGCAAATACACAAACAGTGTCATGGGATTTAAATAAACTGTGAGATTGGCTTTTGAGGAGTAGTTGAATGATTAAAATTTATTGCTTCTATAGCCAAGAGGAAAATCCACTAAATAAATAAAATCCAAATGCATGCTATTCTAATTAATTGAAAACTTAATTCAATTAATACAATAGAAACTCAGAGTTATGAACTGACCAGTCAACCTCACACCTCATTTGGAACCAGAAGTATGCAATCAGGCAGCAACAGAGATACAAAAAAAAAAAAAAAAAAAAAAAGCAAATACAGTACAGTACAGTGTTAAACATAAATACTAAAAAATAAAGGGAAAGCAGCATTTTTCTTCTGCATAGTAAAGTTTAAGAGCTCTGTATTAAGTCAATGTCCGTTGTAAACTTTTGAAAGAACAACCACAGCATTTTGTTGAGTTACTACCATTCTTGTGGTGTTCAAAACTGAGGGTCTACTGTACAATTGAGAAACTCAAAATAACAGTATTTGATTTACTATGGACCTTTGTTTCAACCTTCATCATTTCACTTCAGGAAATACTTCTAGTATTTATTTTATTAGGGGGACAATGTATTTTCTGATGATGTAAGAATACAGACACAGAAAAACGGCCTTAGCCAAGTTGGAGTATATTGCATGTTACACTTTCAGCAGGGCTAACACTCTTGCTTTTGCCCAATAACTAAGAAAAGCGAGAAAGGACTTTACAGTATATAATTGCATTTGAAACTAAATGTTAAATTTATCAGATTGAGATAAACTCTAGTAGATCATCCACAGGTAAAATGCTCTGTGTTAGCATCAACTAGGGGTAGCTCGATTAGCACATGTTAACTGATCACTGTGGATGGGCATTTCCCCTCCCCTCAAGATGCATGTTAAGACAGCGTTCATAAAAATTAGACCAGTTTATGTGCAGCATGATTTTCTACATGGGCCAAGAGAACAGTGCTAGCGCACACTAGCAGCAATGAGGCTGTTGCTTGCATGTTTGAAGTGCAGTGTGAACATGGTTCTGCAGTAAATAGAGTAGACATGTTTACTTTATTTCTTAGAAAACTGCAAGATTGATTATTTCTGTCAGCATGTCATACCTTGACTTATTTGGCACATTAAAAAAAAAAGTATATGGCAGTAGAAGAAACATTTTTCAGCTGGCATTCTACATTCAGTTATCACTTGTAGAAACAAGGCATAGTTTGAAACCTGTCATTAATATTGTAGAATCTGGTATGTTCATTATATTATTCTAAGTAATGGTGTCAGTCTTCAGACTTTTATTTTTTAACTTATATTCCAGTGTTTTTTGATCTTCTTTCTGATAGAAGTGGCATGCAGTGTCCTGCAAACTTCCTCACAGTGGTAACTTGCACATGGCTGTTTTTTAGTTATAGCTGTGCTGCTACATTGAAACTAACTTTCTCTCTCTCCCTGGAGACCTTCCTTCATTTGAAGGTTATATGCTGCACCTTTTACTGCCATACCTTAGTGTAGAGGTTTGCTCATAGCTTAATTGAAGCTGTCTATTTGTCCACATCATTTCCTTATAAAAGACAAACAGATTTTTCACTATATTAATTTTACTGAAATGTAGCACAATAGGCAATAAAAATATGCTATTTTGAATTGGAAAGTCAGCAGGCCACAAGTTCTATGAACATGATAAGCTTTGAACTGTTGCATAGCAAATAAATTCCTTGAACTTGACCTCCAGCATATATATATCTAGTAGATATGGTCTCTAAACCATTCTTCTCTCACTCCTTCAGAAGAATGTGACTCAAGTTGACCCTTGTTCAGGTGACAGTAAACAAATTTCCACCCTCGTTCTCTCACCCTGAATGCTAAGTTTGATATGGTAAAAGGGGCCCAGGGTCCTTTAGGGGCATGAGGCTCCTGACGATATGCTATTTTAACCATTCAAAAATCTTCTATAAACCTAAATAGGTCTAGGAGTATGCGATTTTAGAAGAAGTTGCTTTAATAGTATAGATTGCTTTGTTTCACTAACTTAGTTTATCATTATTAATTCCAGTAACATAACTTCTTTTAGTAGGGAGCTGTGTCCAAAGGTTATATCCTCAAAGGATATCCTTAAATGTTTCTTTTCCTGTCTTAAGAAACAGTTGGGATCCACTGAACAGTGTTAAATGCTGACTGTCTTTTGTTCATTGTTTGTACAGCACCTAGCACAGTGTATTTCGGACTGATTTAGGCACTACGATAATACAAATAATAAATACAAATAATGTTAGTAAACCCAGGAGATTTGTGTACTCTTTATTCCAAGTGATGTTTGCTTGGAAAAGACACATTCAAAAATAATGAAATTGTGCAAATCTCTAATTAAAATGAATTTTAATATTAAGTGAAATGGTTAGTTTCACTATGGTCACGTCTACACTAAAAAGTTAAATTGACCCAGCTACGTGGCTCAGAGGTGTGACAAAGCCCTGGCTGGGATGATTTAGTTGGTGTTGGTCCAGCTTTGAGTAGGAGGTTGGACTAGATGACCTCCTGAGGTCTCTTCTAACCCTAATCTTCTATGATTCTATGAAAAATTCACATCCCTGAATGACATAGTTAAGCCGACCTAGTCCCTGCTGTAGACAGCTCTAGGTTGATGGAAGAATACTTCCTATACTGTTGATCTAGCTACCACCTCTCAGGGAGGTTGGTTAACTATATCATTGTAGTGAGGGGCTACACTGAGGAATTCAGCTGTGCTGCTGTATTGTTTAAGTGTAGACATAGACTGAGATCCCAATCCTGCAAGCAGTGAAATGCAGGTGGAAATCCCCATTGACTTCAGTGGGGTTCTGCACCAGAGTCTATGTTCATGGAGCTGCTTGCAGGATTGGAGTCTGTGTGCTCTGTTTGTTGGTATGTTGTCTTCCTCCCGCTGCACAGAGCTCTTCATTAACCACAAACACTCTGTGGGTGTAACATGTGCTGATCAGATAACTGTTTTCCTCTTCAGTTCCTTTTCAGAGCATGACTGAAGTCTGATAAAAAGCTAGTTAGATCAATGTAATGCACCAAGCAATCTGTAGTAATTTTGTTTTTTCAAAATACTTGAAACATTCAATAGAATACCCCATTATTCTGCAATACGGATATTTTTAACTGCTGGTTTTCAAGTGGCAGGGTACTAAAGAGACATTTACCTTCAAAAGTACTGATCTCTACATTTTAAAAAATTGTCTATGGCAGAAAGGTGAATAAAAGCAGCCACACACTTGTCCACTGCTGTCAATGAATTTGAAATAAGTTTACTGTTGAAAAATGTATTTGAACACTTTCTTAGCAGTGTAATTACTTGAGTGTATAGGTTATTATAAGACTTCAACCAAATGGCTATTAATATAAACATAATAGGTGTTTCAAATAAAGATTAAATACATAGTGTTTTATTTAAAAAAAAAATTAAGGCTTAGTTTGCCCCAATATGATGTTGGATAAAATGTTCTGTTGCACACAGGCCTAAAGTTGTATTATATGGTACATCCCTCCTCTAGACTTGTGTAATCTTTATGATTCTTGCTTCTACTGTAATTGGATACCAGCATTTAGGTGTATGACAAGTTTGCTTTTTAAAACTTGTGTCCCTTTTACAAGTTTTTGAAGTTTGTCTTTAGGTTTTCTTAAAAAATGTTTTTAGTAATATGGAGGAATTGAGATTTTTTTCATAGTTAGTCCTTAATTAAAATGTATGATGATGCTTGTGGTATTGTGAATACAGTATTGTGATGCTGCTTGTGGTAGCAGAGTGCTATAGATAATGGCAACAAAGCATTTTTGCATATGGAGTTTAGGTGTGCATGTTTGGGCTTGTTACAGAAGAATAAGTAAGCTGAATGTGATTATTGTAAAAATGTTTACCCAAAATATACAATATTTGCTGCAACGTTGTCATAAGTGTAAGGGCATGTTGAAAATTCACTTCAGTTGCAACAAATAAAAAGGGTTACTTAATTGTGGATCTGTCACTGTGAATATTTATATCAGGACTTAATGTTCTAGGAGATACATATGAGTCATTAGTTACTATAGTTTAAAGTGAAGGTACCTTTTCCACTGCATGCATCCGATGAAGTGAGCTGAAGCGCACGAAAGCTTATGCTCAAATAAATTTGTTAATCTCTAAGGTGCCATGAGTACTCCTTTTCTTTTTGCGAATACAGACTAACACGGCTGCTACTCTGAAACCTGTACCTTTACCTGTAATTTATTGACAGTGTAATTATAGCCATATCTAAAGTGAGTTCCGCTTCCCTTTAAGCGTTTGTTTTAATTTCCATTATTGAATTTTACAAACATAATGTGACTTAAAAAAAAAAGCATTTACTTGTAACCTGGTTCCTTTACAGTTGTTCTTAACAGATTAGGAGGATAGTTAACAAATCCTTTGTTTAATGAAGTATTACACAAACATTTTGAGGGCAAAAGCCGATGAATTGTGTCTGAGATTGTGCAGTATTTTCTAAAACCAAAGAATGATGTCCATATTGAACAATCTCAAGAATACAGACCAGAGGTGGTCTTAATATTTGTCTCATGTACATCACCAGGAACGCTGTCAGCAGGTTACAAATCATAATGATTTCATGAGTATTTTTTTTAAATTCCAATGACATCAAAGTGGGTTAATAGTTATATTACTGAATTTTCATTTATTTAGTCTGTGGGTGCTATGGGAATACAAATAAAAATTGAATTTTTTTTTTCAATTTACCTTTTAGGACACAGATTGGTGGCTTGACCCCTTTCACCCTTTCCTTTCCCTTTGACAGGAGTTTGGAGAAGGGAGGAAGTTTGTAGGGCCCACCCTCTCTTCTTCATCAGGAGTAATCGAGGGGATGGAAAATTGCTACTGTGCTCTCTTATTTTCTACAGTGCTCTTCCCACAGCCAAGATTATTCTTGGATGTGTGTCATGGTGGGAGTGGGGGAGCTGGGAGGAGACATAGGCCAGATAAGCTATTTATCGTACCCAGCCCTCATTCTCCACTTTGGAGAAGAGGTCTTTGGGGGAGGGTTGACTCCATGTCCATTTATAAATATGTGATCAGTTTGTAGGCAGTGGAATACAAGAAAAACACCTGATGGATTAGGAAGCATAAATATTAATTTGCCATGAAAAGAACTATTTTGCAGATTTTTAATAGGATTGCCAGTATGTATTTAAGTACATCAATATTAATATAAATGTGTGAGCCAAAGATAGCAAACTTATATAAGTAGGGTCAACCTATGTAAAACCTAGCAGTTCTTGCTTTTTTTCTGAAGTTGGATATCTGAGGTGACTCTGTTCATTTGCTAGCTTTTAAACTTCTGTGTTTAGAAGCATTAAAGAGTCTGACTGCATATTTTTCTCAGCTAGTGTCAGCATACTTTCCCCTCCCACACACTGCACAGTCAATCTTAGAAAGATAGTCTTCTCTAAGTTGGACTTCATTCTTAGAGGAGAGTTGTTACGCTGATAGTACAGTATATTTTGCTGTTAAAGTGTAACTTTAAAGGCCTCTCTTCCACTTTTGGTATGGACTTAAAATGTATTTTACTATAACAATTTATGATGATTTTAAGCTTTACAAATCCTATCTGCAGTCATAAGCCATCTCCCTCTGTCTCCCCACCCACTGAAGAGAGTGGAATGCCATGTTTCTTCTCTGATTCACAGAAGTGTTATTTTAATTTCTTTCTTTCTTTCCCAGCTCTGATGTTGTCCGGTGATGTCCAAGTGTGCCTATTGTAGAATTTTGTTGGGATAGGTAGTTTTATATATAAATCCAAAAAATAAATAAAATTATGCTTTTGCATTCTAAAAGTCACAAAAGAGACTACTATATAAGCTATTTTGCCAGTGCAAAGTACTGAAGGGTGGTGGTGGTGGGGTTTTTTTTTTTTTAAATAACTAAATTTTTTTTCAAAGCAAATTAGTGCTTAAAGAACTTACGTATATTAAGAGCAACTTGTGCATACTTATACTTGAAGATCAATGTATAAAGTAGTCTCTTCTTGCATAAAAGACCTTGTCTTGTGATAACCCCTTGATACGAAGAGTCAGGATTCTTTGATGTAAATAATCAGAGATTTTTCGTTGTTAGAAGCTTAGGTCTGCACACTCTAAGTAAACAACTGCTCTAACACTAAATTATTGGCTATAAACTTTTTCCCCTTTGCATTGACATTTGAAATAGAGAATTTTGGAATTGAATGAAAAAGCAAAGATTCTGAAGTTAACTCTGTTTTAGGAATTTAGTAAGCTCTTTGAGTGGGAGGGACTCTGTCTTACTATGAGGTTGCATACTGCCTAGCTCATTGGGACTTTGGTCTTGGCTGAGGCCTCCTAGGTGCTATATATAAAAATAACTTTGAAAAGGTGTTAAGTATGTATATCTGTATATTATGCCTGTGGAAGCTTCGAGTGAGTTTCACTAAGCTTGAAGTGATGGGTGTTTTTAGGGAGGCAACATAGTCTTGTACTGGGACTCAAGCAGTGGGAGTTAGGTGGTGTGGATTTATTCCTGCCTCTGCCACTGACTTGAGTAAGGCACTTGATTTTTCTGTGCCATACTTTCCTTATCTATGATATTACTATTATTTCATTTCTTATTTGTATTACTGTAATGTCTAGGAGCCCTAGTTATGAACCAGAACCCCACTGTGCTAGATGCTGTACAAACACAGAACAAAAGTCCTGCTGGAATGGGCATTTTTTTACAGGGCATCTGGCCCTTTAAGGGAAGCTGGGCCTGGCCTCAACTGTGACTGATAAGCAATCTGAGCTAGGAGATAGCTAAGGTGGTGATAAAAGCCAGCAAGTGGCTTAGTTGGGGTGGAGAGCTGCAGAAAGCAGGTTGACTCCTGTGACAGGCACTGAAGCAGGGTGACTCTCAAGAGAGCAGCTGATAAGTGTGAACCTGTGGGCAAGAGGGAAGAGCTTCCCTTTTGTTTTCTACCCAACTTTCCTGAAAAATTCCTTGGTTTTGAAAAAAATATTCAGGTTACTAAATTTTTACCTGGATTTTGCAAGAGCTAGAACTCCCCAACCAGGTACCTCCCTGCAGAGTCCCTGCTGCATAGAGGAGGGTAACTGCTGGTAGGCGGCTGCTGCTGCAGTGTAGGGAGCAATAGGGGCAGGGAGCCAGGTCCCTGCCCATCTTGCTTCCCTATCACCTGCCTCCCTGTCTGTCTTGCTTCCCCATTGCACAGTGGCAGAGTGAGATGGGCGGAAATCAAGGCAATAGACCCTGTTTACTTCCCCTGCTGGGCAGAGCTGCCTCCTGACCCTGGACCATCAGCGTGGCCTCACCTGTCTCACCTGCGCAATGGGGTAGTGAGATGGACAGGAAGCTGCGTTGCAGCAGCAGAGACCACCCAACCACTGCAGTGACAGGCCCACAGGAAGCACAAGGATCCCCTCACCCCTCCGCCTGTTCCCTCCTGTGAGTACAGGGCACCCCAATCTCCTTGCCTTCTGCTCTTTTGTCTTTGTTTTTTTACAGTTTTCACCTATTTTAATTTTTTTTTAAATAAACATTTATAAATTCCTGGGAAATTTTAAACAAAAACCAAAAATGAAGGGCCTCAGGGATATATAGCCCCCTTCAGAAGATCCTTGTTCAGGGAAAAGATGGGGTTTATATGTGGAACTTGCATTGAATTGTTTTATTATGAAGAAATAAAGCTGAACCATTGTGAAAGAGCCTGACCCAGATTTTAGGTATGGTGTCAGTGTAACCCGCACACCTTCTGGGTGAGGTGTTCTGTCCCATCTAGTTTCAGAGTAGCAGCCGTGTTAGTCTGTATTCGCAAAAAGAAAAGGAGTACTTGTGGCACCTTAGAGACTAACAAATTTATTAGAGCATAAGCTTTCGTGAGCTACAGCTCACTTCATCGGATGCATTTAGTGAGACCATTCGGAGAGAGTTAAATGAGTCTGCTTTAACTAGGAGCCAATTGCCTTTTAGCTCATGCAGTAGAGGCTCATGCACTAAGCTCCAGAGGGCCTAGGTTCGATCCTGCCTGCTGACGACCGGGGTCTGTCAGTGTTACATCAGTCCTTCCTGAATTGGAGAGGCAGGCCAACTGCTTATACACACATTGCCTGCTTTTGTAAACGACTTTGTGATTCTCTGTTGAAAGGTGGTGATATTAATACCCTGTACTTAGTGGAGATGGGCCTAAACCAAACTCTGGATCTCAACATGCATACTTGAATTTAGGGCTTCAAAATTTGAATGTGAATCAGATTTTTCCAAAGTTTGGGGTATCTAGATTCAGCCCATTATGAAGAGAAGCTCAGGTTGCAAACTTCTGTCTGAAAATGGCACTCTGTTTGTTCTACTGGTTGAATCTCTGTTAAAACTAACCCATATTTTGCAAAACCCCAGTGCTGTTAGATATAGCATCAGAATTTTGCCTTTGAAAAAGGGCAGTGATCATGTTTATTTGTTTTTCTTTTTTACAATGTACAACATGTTGATGGTATAGCCTGCTCTGCGTGATGCACTTGAATACCAAAATTACTTTGCTGTGATTATTGGAATTAAAACTGGAATGTGGAAACTGAGTATAAATCTATTATAAAGCACAGGAACGTATTCCGTCAAAAGGAGGAAAGGAAACAGCAACATTTTAAATACCTCTTTCTCTACTCTTCTTCCAGAGGAGGAATTCACAAATACTAAAGAATGTTGATATGATGCATATCTGGTTTGTCTATTGCTACCATTCTTCAGACTAGAACCTCTTCATGTTCTGCAGGCTAAGCTCCTTATTAGGTCCCTACTGATAGGTAAATCACACAGTGGGGTTCCCAGTCCACTGCTTGTTGATGGTTGCGTGTGCTGCTGGTCCAGTGCTGGAGATACTTACGGATGGGTGTCATTGCCAGGGCCAAATTAAGGCAATTCAGGGCTCTTGGCACACTTCAGATGTTGTGCCCAGGGCCCCCATCCTTATGCCATGGGCCTGCCCTTCCTTGAGGTGGCATGAGTTTAGAGTTAAAATGAACGGGGCAGTTTCCATCTCTTTGAGATATTGTTTTTAGGCTGTGAGCAGACTCTGACAGGGATCAGTTGTACTTGTTTCACATTTTCAAGCTTTTTTATGCGTCCATGAGAGCTAGAAACATGATGTTTTTAAAATGAATACTGAGCTTCTGATCTCATCTGCCTCTAGATCTGGGGCCCTTGAATGGGCCTATAGTGCCTATGACCTAATATGGCTCTGGCCATTGCAGTGTACTGGGTCTGACATTCTGTATGGTCTTTGTCCTCTTTCCTTTGCTCTCTATGTCCGTTTGTCTTTGTATTGTTTTTCTGAGTTTTCTTACAGCATAAAACAAAGAATAGTGTAAAATACTGTTTTATGTTATAGTGACTATTTTTTATAATTATCTTTGTGATTTTTTTTATATTGTCACTGTTTGGTTTTTCCTCCCTTCATACAAAAATACATTTAATTTACTTGCCTTTGTGATCAATAATAGGAGTAAATGAGGTTTATAAGCCAGTTTATAAGATGGTTCCTGGGGGAATTCTGCACCACTGAGCATGTGCAGAATGTATGTCTCCCCATAGATTTTTTTGCTTCCCCTGAGAAAAATAATTTTCTGATGGAGAAGCAAAGGGAAGCCATAAGAGCACTCATGCAATCCTCCCTAGCAGTATGTTTCATTTGCCCAGGGCAACTGGCGAGAGGTAAATCACTGTGAGGCTGGAAGTGGGACTGGGGAAGACCTAACTGGCGGCTCCTACCCTGAGCTGTGCTCAACTGCTAGTACCATCTGGGCTGGGGAGGATGGGACTTCTTTTTCCCTGCACAGCATGCGTGCCGGGTCAGACCCACCTCCAGATTTCTCTCCAGGCTGCAGGAAGCTCTGCAAACTCCCTCACAGCTTGCTTTCTGTGCTCATTAATCCTCAGCTGCAGGAGGAGGGATCCTTGTACAAGGAGTTGCTCCCCCATCTGCCCAACCCCTGTGCCTCCAGACCCTGTCATACCCAGACCCTCCTGCTGAGTCTCACCTCCTCCCCCTGCACTTAACCCCCCCCGATGAACCCCCACTCCCCCTGCATCTGGACTACCCAACGAGCCACCCGCACTGGGATCTCCACCCTAGCGAGCCCCAACTAGCTGCACCTGGATCCCCGCCCCACTCCCACAGCATTTGAACCCCCAACACCCAGACTCCCCTGCCGAGCTCTATTCTCCTCCACACCCAGACACTGCCTCCCGCCCCACTGAGCCCAAACCACCTTCACTTGGACCGCCATGCAGAGTTCCATTACTGTTGTACCCAGAACCCCCCAACAAGCCCCTGTGCATCCAGATCGCCCCGCATGTGGATCCCACACTGAGCTACTCACACCCAGATTGCTCCACATAGAACCCTTTCAACCTACACTTGGATTTCCCACCAAGCCCCTTCACTCTTGGATCCAGCCTGCCCGCACCTGGCATTGAGGGGCAGGGCCCTGGGGTGTTTCTGGGGCAGGCCTGGTCCTTGCACTGTATCAGAGTTGTGTGCAGTCTCACTGCTGAATCCATGTCTCTGGGGGCAGCTGTACAGTGATCTCCCATCTCTGTGCAGCCAGTGGCCTGTGCTCCCCAGTGCCATGCTGGAGCCTCCACGTTTATTTGACAAGTAACATTTGCAGAATTTTACAGAATTTTAAAATCTTGTGTGCAGAATTTTTAATTTTTTGGCGCAGAATGCTCTCAGGAGTAAATAGTGAAGTACAAAATATTGTAAAAAGAAAAGGAGTACTTGTGGCACCTTAGAGACTAACAAATTTATTTGAGCATAAGCTTTCGTGAGCTACAGCTCACTTCATCGGATGCATCCGATGAAGTGAGCTGTAGCTCACGAAAGCTTATGCTCAAATAAATGTTAGTCTCTAAGGTGCCACAAGTACTCCTTTTCTTTTTGCGAATACAGACTAACATGGCTGCTACTCTGAAACCTGACAAAATATTGTGCGTCCTGTATAAAGAATAACTACTTTTTTCCTTTTTTAAAGCTTTGTATTCAGAGGCTAGTATCCAGTGATTCATAGCCACTTTATGGCAGATCACATTTTGTTCCTAAACTAGTAGATGTCTTTCACTTAATGGGAACAAAGAAAGTGATTAAGTGGTATAGTTGTGGTGATCTATATCAGGCAGTATTGTTCCTAGCATTTAGAGTTGAGAATAGTAGTTAAAGATATCATGACAGTTTGTGGGAAACTCTGAAAAATACTCTTGTATAGAGGCAGTTTTGCTGGGGGTATATTTTCAGGATTTCTTCTCCCTCAAGAACACTTCCATGTAAACAGAATTTTAGTGCCTTAGCAATTCATTGGCTACTGCTTATTCCTCAGCTGAATTCAGTGTGCTTTGTCTGTCACTTCATAGTTAACTGCTAGAAGAAAATTATCATGTAACAGCTGATGAACCCTTCTGATGCTAGGGGCTTAATTCTGAAAGGTGCTAAGCACTGTGGCCATGATCCAACCAAGCATTTAAGCATGTGCTTAACTTTAATCACAAGTGGTCTCACTGCAGTTAGTGGGACTACTCACATGCTAAAAGTGCTTAAGTGCTGTGCTTTGGATCTGGGGCTGAGTGCTCTGCACCCTGGAGGATCAAGTCCAAAAATATTCACAACATCTAAATGTTGTCCATGCTAGTAGTAAAAACCAGTAATAGGAAATGCAACTGTACTAGTACGTGTAGTAAATAAAGAATTCTTGCTATTTTTTTTCCTTCCACTTGTTTTCTCAGTTCTGGCCTGTTGCATTGTATTCTTAGAATAAATTGAAATGTAGGCTCATGGGTTCTGGACGTATTGTAGCTTACAAATAACTATCAGGAGGCCATAAAGATTAAAAAAAATGCATGAGGTGATCAAAACATGGCTAAGGATCAGCAGCTTGCATAATTAACTGCTCATGAATGTGAGAGATTCCTTGACTGAAAAGAATAATTATAAACTGAACTGATAAAAGCTTTATTTGGATTCTACTGAGACTCCAGTACCCCTCATTACATTTGTGGTACCAAAAAAATCTCTGTGAAGCATTCCAAAATGTAATCAAAGAAACAGTATTACTTATTCAGAATAAAGGAAAAATATTGAAAATTTCATTTTGTCGGAATGAACACAAAAGGTAAAAAAGCCACTTCCCTCTGGGAATAAACTAAAATGTTGTTTGAAAAACAAAGTTTGTACTTATAGCAGGAATTTCTCAGGCTACTGCTGATAATGACTATCTTCCTTTTAAATCAGCAGTTATGTGATATTGAATTAGGAAACCCCTGAGTAAGAGCTACTGAACTCCTTTGTCTTGTATTATGTTGCTACTGCCTTCACAGTCCTCATAGGAAATTCACTGTTACATTTTGTATTTGAACAATGAAAAAATAAAATAAATCTTTCAATTCTAATGATCAGTTTGGGTAAGATTTTACCAAAATGGGCATCCAAAGTTCACTCACAAAAATATAAGATTAAATGTTTGGTCCAGAAACTCAAATGGGGAGTAACTCTTTTGAAATTACTGGAGATAAACT
This sequence comes from Dermochelys coriacea, assembly GCF_009764565.3. Classification (NCBI taxonomy): domain Eukaryota; kingdom Metazoa; phylum Chordata; order Testudines; family Dermochelyidae; genus Dermochelys; species Dermochelys coriacea. The sequence goes on along the minus strand of NC_050075.1, from coordinate 64,556,233 downwards.
ATTTTTAAACCAGGTTTCAGAGTAGCAGCCGTGTTAGTCTGTATTCGCAAAAAGAAAAGGAGTACTTGTGGCACCTTAGAGACTAACAAATTTATTAGAGCATAAGCTTTCGTGAGCTACAGCTCACTTCATCGGATGCCAGTTTAAGTGAGAGGAGAATCGGGGCCCCAGGAAGACACTGGAAGTTCATGTTTCTGTGAACTGATCTTTCATAAATTAACTTTGTACCTGCTTGATCTAGTCTTTCCAAATTCAGATGGCAAAAGTTATATCACAACACTTCCCTTTTTAGCTGTTTCATCTGTTTTAAAATACAATACAGTAATATGTAGTGAATTATTGTCAAGCAAATTCCATAAAGGCAGCATTGTATCAAAAAAAGCTGCCTAGAAGTCTAACTTTTTCACAGTTACTGGTGAGCTGCCATCTTAATGGAAGAAAAACTTAACTCCCTATGATTTATTGGATTTAGTCAGATGACCAGTAACTAGTCAATTTTTAGTTGGGTTTCACTTTTCAGATTGGACTTCCAGTGTCATAAAAGCAAGAAATTCTGTTGAACCCTATAGTCTGTTAAGCAGATCCTAATTTCAGCTACATCAGTGGAAAATTGGAATGATTCCAGTTAACTAGAGTTACATAGCTCTCTGACAGAATTTGATTCTCAGTAACTGACATTCTACTTCCTACCATAGCTTCAGTTTAAAATAATAATTTGGATGGGTGAAGTGGAAGCTGAATGCATTTACATTTATATAGGTCTTTAGACTGCATAAACATAGATTCATGAAAACTTGTTTAAAAAATATAAATAGTGCATATTATTTTTGCATGGAAAATAAACTGTTCTTTATTTCAGATTAGCCATAGTTACTTTGTAAAGTCCAAATGCATGTCACCTTTGTAAAGTCCAGTCATGTCATCGAGCAGACCAAGGCAATTTCTTGGAATAAAAGGAATTCTACAATTGAAGTAGAAGTAATATCATTACAATCATGATCCTATGTATAGAATAACAGTTTGGAGGTCTGTAAAATGTGCTAGTGAGATCCAAAGCATGACTAAAGTTGGGGAAAAGCCTTGCTTCAATGTATTAACTGATTAGTTTTTTTATAAACTATAGTTCTGTGCTATGTGAAACATAGGGTCATTTATTTGTTGAATAAATTATATTCTAAATAATGATCATGGTACTGATAGAATGCTGGAGAGCAGTAGAGAAAAAAACTGAAGGTTTAGCCTTACTGAGTGATATTAATTTTCCTTAATTTTCTACTTGTTGAATCATCATGGCTATTGCTAAACATTGGTAGGACAAGCAGATTTGATCATCTTATTTTACTTTCTCTTCTCTGCTTCTCTGTTACTATTGCTACATCATCTTCACTTAACTCCACAAAAATATGTCTGGATCAGTAGATTCTTTCCGATATGAATCATACATTCCCATAGTGCTGATTTATATTCTAAAGTAGTTGAATGGGTTATACAGTTTATTTACCTAAAAAAAAAAATTCTGTCCATTCTGTGACTGTAGACAACAAATGGGATATTACAAGCTTTTTAGAAAAATTTAGATTGCTTTATAACTCTGCCTCTCTTTCTCCCATAGTTCAAATCCTTCCTCCTCCTGCAAAAGAAACATTTTATTCTATGTCCATTGAGGGTGAAATTCACCTGTCATGTGGTGTGTTTTGCACTAACCAACCATGCCACTTAAACCCTGCATTAGAGCTGTGCAAGGGGAGTCTTGGCAGAAAGGCCTGACAGGGTTGCATTTACATCTCTGATGTGGTTGGGAAAGGTCTCTGGATAGATTGACATGGAAAGTTGGAGAGGGCCAATAGCTCCAACATCTCATTCAGTTTCTGCACAGGGGCAGTTGCTACAGTTACATGCTCTGGATTGGATCTAATAGAGTTCATCTTGCCAGCCTCTCCATAGTCCACCCACAGAAAACCCAAATACTTGCAGTGTATGTGGCTGGAGAATCAGGGTTCCCTTTGCTTTCTTGTTATGTGGTCTACTCTGCAGGTTTAGAGCAAACAAGTGGGAATGCTGGAAACCTGCAAAGTTCTCTGAAGCCATGTGAAGGAGGATGTAGAGCCAAAGCCTCCATCCTACTTTCTCAAAACTTACAGAATTTCCTCTGTATGCTATCCAGACGCGATAGATTTTTTTTTCCAGAGCTGGGATGGAACAGGAAAGTAGTTGCACTTTGGAGCAGTAGCACTCTGTGGATTTCTGAGTGGGAATCTCTAAGTAGCAGCATTAGCTCTCACAAAGGTATGACTACACTTGCCACTTAAAGCGCAAAAAGTCCCTTTTTTGCACTAAAACCATGGGAGCATCTACACTTGTTAATGACTTTTGCTGTGAAACTCAAAAGTTTCACTGCAAAAAGAAAACCACCTTCACAAGAGGTATACAGCTCTTACGCTGTTCTTTTTGCGCTGCTGTGAAAGTGAAGACATGTTCTAGTAGTGTAAACACCTTTTGGCCTCCGGAGGATATCATACAGTTCCAAAAGCGACCACTCTGGCCAGCATCTCCTCTGCTCTGACACACGGATGTCCGCCCCTCCCCCTGTAAGCCCCGGGAAGTTTAAAGCTGCCTTTCCCTTTGTTTGTAGATGTGGTGGGGAAAGCAGCCAGACAGCAGGAGGTTTTAAAAAAAAATGCCACCGAAGAAACCAGGAAGCAATGGGGCTCCTGAGACATGAAGCAGGGCAGCACGGGGCACTGAGCAGGGACCCAGAATGCCTTCCGCTCACCCTCCCCCTTCCCACAAGACCTATCGGAGAGCTGCACTGTGGGATAGCTGGCCTATAGCGCTGCTCTCATCGGTGATGGAAGTGCTGGTAATGTAAACACTCTCTGATGCCTGAGGAATTGAGTGAGTCCAGAAACCAGCGCTTTACTTTTACCGGTTCCCTATCACCGGTGAAACTTGCAGTGCAAAAACTCTGTAGACATATTCTTACTCCCTTTCTGTGGTATCTATTGCACACCTCTTTTGGGAACTGGGGCGGAGTACATGCATCCTATGGCTGTACAACTCCTGCAGGAGCCAGACTAGGGGGAAAGAGAAAAGCATTCGGTGCTGAGGCAAAGAAGTTAAAAGTAATTACATGAATGTTAATGTCTGAAGCAGTTACTTAATCAGAGGAAAAAAACTTCCATAAATAATCGACATTTTTTATTTTACCAGACACTTGTCTTCAAATAGAATATGTAATAGGAATTTTGACTTGTGGTTGGATAGACCAGGCACTTGTACTATCCTATTTTTCAAATGCTTGATAGCCCATTTAAACATATAGCAGAGGGAGAAAGCTGTATCCAGGCTCAAATGAATTTGACCCTTTAGGTGAGTCATGATTTGTCTTAACACTGAACTTCAGCCTGAAGTTAGAGCCTGCTGTAAGGTGAAATGTTGTGTTAATGTGTATTGTTTGTTTCCCATTTACACTTATGTAGGAATCTGGCCCACCTCTAGGAGCAAACCAGATCTACCCAAACCCTAACCTAAACACATATGGAGATCGTATAAATCAGGGAAGGAGCTTTATTTTTTACTTCACATCCCATAACATACACTCCTGGCTACGTTTCAGTTAAAGGATGGTGCATCTGGATGCAACTATGTATATATTATTGGGTTTTCATATTGAGGTCAAAGTTATATAACGCTTATGCTGCTATAGAATTGTTAATATATGTAAACATAAATCAAATAAAACTTCTTTGACAAACGATTGATTGGCAACCATTGATCCAAACTGGATCATGGTATATCATAAGAGGTCTAATCTGGTACCTAATGACTCCGTGTATGGCTGACAAGCCCAATTCAAGAGCGACACAGGTTTTACAAATTTAGTAGATCCATGTGGTCAAGACCTTTGATGCATATGTCTAGGCAAGAGTATGGAGGAGTGGAGGCTGCCCTAGACCTACCATCCTCCCTTTAGATCATTGAAACAGTGTCTGAAGGCCAGATGTTCAGTGCCTCAAGGGTTGTAGCTTCTGCCAGAGAGCAACAGATTGGAGCTGCTGCTCACTGCTTAATACGAGGACACCTTTCTGTCAGGGTGATGTCCCTTAGCCTTACTCCAGCCAAGGAATACTTACAAGGCAGTGGGGGCTAGGGTTTTGAGGCACCCTATATTCACCTTACGCTGAAGGTTACAACATTGTGGCATTTTACAAGAGCTACCCTGCCACAAGTAGCCCCGCCACATTGGCACCAGGGCCTCCAGTTGAATGCAGTTTGCGGTCATACCTAGGACCCAATAACAAATGAACACTTGTTAGTTTGTATAGGATGCATCACTTTTATTTAGTTAATATTTGTTCAGCATTTGAATATATAGAGCACTAGATACATGTGCTATGTACTATTAATATGATACATCTGTACTTGGAGACTAGATGTTAATCCAAATCCTGGAACAAACACTGACAACCTACTTGGAGATTAAACAAGTGACTATTTAACACTCACAGGATTATGGGAAGTAAGGAAGTACCTTCCTGCTGACTTATGTTCACCCCAATATTATTTGTTCAGGTCTTTGCAATGCACATTCCAACAATCTATGTCATGTGAATATAAAAAGCTATAACATATGGAGCAACAAAAAGAAAAAAATAGATTTAACTCTTTGCAACTCTACAAAAGATAAGCTCGATTAAGCTCATGCACTATGACAGAACAAAACCAATCCATTACTGGGAGTTGCAATAAAGTAATACCACTTAGAAACCACAGTTGGAATATAAATCAATAGACCTAAAGTTAAACAACGTTATAATATTCGACATGTAGAATTAGGTATATAAAATATTCTTACATAATTTATGCTTTTAAATTACTATACAGTGCCTAGATGCTAGGATGATGATAGTATTGCATTTGTACCAATATATAGAGAGAAGGCTGTATTTTTTTCTGCTTTGAACATGTGGAACACTAAGAAATATGAGACATATGTTTGAAATAGATATATTTCAAGCTCCTGAACTGCTATTGAATGGTAGAAAGACCACACTGGGTAGCACTAATGGAAAGCTTTGAAGGATGGGGATGTACAAAACACCCAATACAATATCTACATAGATGTTTGAAAATGAAATCAGGAGAAGGCACTTGGTAAAATTAAGTTATAACAAACACCAAAATATAAATGATGTGATTACATAAATTAGGAGATGCAACAAACTTATGGAAGATAAAGTACTGAACAGCTGGATGGATAAAATACAGTTTAATTATAGCAAATAGTAATCCTCATCCACAGAAAAGAAAGGGTAATTCTAATACAGTACTCAGGGAATCCATCGGAGATAGTAGAAACATTGTAGTACAAAGTGTTTTATATTTAGGCTGCAATATAATATCAGCAGGAAGTATGGAAGTCAGTTTTGGATCACAATAAGTCAACAAGGAAAAGAGTTTTAAAACAATAGATGAAATATCTTCCTAATTTAGGAGACTGGATGGCTTAGTAATTAGAGCGAGGATACAAAAACTTTCAGCCCAAGGTCGTGTTTTCAAATCTAGCCCTGATTATTATTCTGTGATTCTTCTGATCTAACCCAGCCTCTTCTCCTCGTACGTATTTTCATTTTGTCTTGGCTACACTAGCTTTATGCATGATGTGGTGGGATGGGGGAGGGCAAACTGAGGGCCAGAGTCACTCCTGGATCTATGCTCACTTTAAGTGATGTTGAAGCAGACAGAAAGGCAACGAGGGAGGGAAGCTATGGCTGCACAAAGTGAGCATCACCTTACTTTTGCTGGGGTAGGGGGAACAGCAGGGTCCAGAGAAACTCAAAATGGAATGATTCTGGGCAGGAGCATAGTTAGGATTTCCCTGAAATGCTGATGAAGGGAGGCATCAGTAATACTGCATGTTTCAAAGTAGCAGCCGTGTTAGTCTGTATTCACAAAAAAGAAAAGGAGTACTTGGGGCACTTTAGAGACTAACAAATTTATTTGAGCATAAGCTTTTGTGAGCTACAGCTCACTTCATCAGATGCATTCGGTGGAAAATACAGTGGGGAGATTTATATACACACACAGAGAACATGAAACAATGGGTTTTATCATATACACTGTAAGGAGAGTGATCACTTAAGATGGGCTACTACCAGCGGAAGGAGGTGGGGAAAGGAGGAAAACTTTTTGTGGTGATAATCAAGGTGGGCCATTTCCAGCAGTTAACAAGAACGTCTGAGGAACAGTAGGGGGTGGGGTGGGGGGAGAAATAACATGGGGAAATAGTATTACTTTATGTAATGACTCATCCACTCCCAGTCTCTATTCAAGCCTAAGTTAATTGTATCTAGTTTGCAAATTAATTCCAATTCAGCAGTCTCTAGTTGGAGTCTGTTTTTGAAGTTTTTTTGTTGAAGGATAGCCACTCTCAGGTCTGTAATGGAGTGACCGGAGAGATTGAAGTGTTCTCCGACTGGTTTTTGAATATTACAATTCTTGACATCTGATTTGTGTCCTTTTATCCTTTTATGTAGAGACTGTCCAGTTTGACCAATGTACATGGCAGAGGGGTATTGCTGGCACATGATGGCATATATCACATTGGTTGATGCGCAGGTGAATGAGCCTCTCATAGTGTGGCTGATGTGATTAGCCCTATGATGGTATCCCCTGAATAGATATGTGGACAAAGTTGGCAACGGGCTTTGTTGCAAGGATAGGTTCCTGGGTTAGTGGTTCTGTTGCGTGGTGTGTGGTTGCTGGTGAGTATTTGCTTCAGATTGGGGGGCTGTCTGTAAGCAAGGACTGGTCTGTCTCCCAAGATCTGTGAGAGTGATGGCTCGTCCTTCAGGATAGGTTGTAGATCCTTGATGATGCGCTGGAGAGGTTTTAGTTGGGGACTGAAGGTGATGGCTAGTGGTGTTCCGTTGTTTTCTTTGTTGGGCCTGTCCTGTAGTAGGTGACTTCTGGGTACTCTTCTGGCTCTGTCAATCTGTTCCTTCACTTCAGCAGGTGGGTATTGTAGTTGTAAGAATGCATGATAGAGATCTTGTAGGTGTTTGTCTCTGTCTAAGGGGTTGTAGCAAATGCGGTTATACTGTAGAGCTTGGCTGTAGACAATGGATCGTGTGGTGTGATCTGGATGAAAGCTAGAGGCATGTAGGTAGGAATAACGGTCAGTAGGTTTCCGATATAGGGTGGTGGTTATGTGACCTTCGCTTATTAGCACCGTAGTGTCCAGGAAGTGGATCTCTGGTGTGGACTGGTCCAGGCTGAGGTTGATGGTGGGATAGAAATTGTTGAAATCATGGTGGAATTCCTCAAGGGCTTCTTTTCCATGGGTCCAGATGAAGATGTCATGAATGTAGCACAAGTAGAGTAGGGGCATTAGGGGACGAGAGCTGAGGAAGCATTGTTCTAAGTCAGACGTAAAAATGTTGGCATACTGTGGGGCCATGCGGGTACCCATAGCAGTGCCGCTGATTTGAAGGTATACATTGTCACCAAACGTGAAATAGTTATGGGTGAAGACAAAGTCCAGCCACCAGGTTAGCCGTGATATTATTGGGGATGTTCCTGACGGCTTGTAGTCCATCTTTGTGTGGAATGTTGGTGTAGAGGGCTTCTACATCCACATTGGCCAGGATGGTGTTTTTAGGAAGATCACCGATGGATTGTAGTTTCCTCAGAAAGTCAGTGGCGTCTCGAAGATAGCTGGGAGTGCTGGTAGCGTAGGGCCTGAGGAGGGAGTCTACATAGCCAGACAATCCTGCTGTCAGGGTGCCAATGCCTGAGATGATGGGGCATCCAGGATTCCCAGGTTTATGGACCTTGGGTAGCAGATAGAATACCCCAGGTCGGGGTTCTAGGGGTGTGTCTGTGCGGATTTGTTCTTTTGCTTTTTCAGGGAGTTTCTTGAGCAAATGGTGTAGTTTCTTTTGGTAACCCTCAGTGGGATCAGAGGGTAATGGCTTGTAGAAAGTGGTGTTGGAGAGCTGTCTAGTAGCCTCTTGTTCATATTCCGACCTATTCATGATGACGACAGCACCTCCTTTGTCGGCCTTTTTGATTATGATGTCAGAGATGTTTCTGAGGCTGTGGATGGCATTGTGTTCTGCACGGCTGAGGTTATGGGGCAAGCGATGCTGCTTTTCCACAATTTCAGCCCGTGCACGTCTGCGGAAGCACTCTATGTAGAAGTCCAGTCTGTTGTTTCGACCTTCAGGAGGAGTCCACCCAGAATCTTTCTTTTTGTAGTGTTGGTTGGAAATATTCCTTGAGTCTGAGACGTCGAAAATAGGATTCTAGGTCACCACAGAACTGTATCATGTTCGTGGGGGTGGAGGGGCAAAAGGAGAGCCCCCGAGATAGGACAGTTTCTTCTGAATTGGAATTAATTTGCAAACTAGATACAATTAACTTAGGCTTGAATAGAGACTTGGAGTGGATGAGTCATTACATAAAGTAATACTATTTCCCCATGTTATTTCTCCCCCCACCCCACCCCCTACTGTTCCTCAGACGTTCTTGTTAACTGCTGGAAATGGCCCACTTTGATTATCACCACAAAAAGTTTTCCTCCTTTCCCCACCTCCTTCCGCTGGTAATAGCTCATCTTAAGTGATCACTCTCCTTACAGTGTGTATGATAAAACCCATTGTTTCATGTTCTCTGTGTGTGTGTGTGTGTATATAAATCTCCCCACTGTATTTTCCACCGAATGCATCCAATGAAGTGAGCTGTAGCTCACGAAAGCTTATGCTCAAATAAATTTGTTAGTCTCTAAGGTGCCCCAAGTACTCCTTTTCTTTTTTAGTAATACTGCATGCACTCTGCTGGGTTGAATTTTTGAGCACCCACCTCCCTGTGCTATCAGTAGAACAATATAGTAAGTTATAGGCCAAGTTCATAAGCATTGATTATCTCTTCAAAAACTGTTTTTTTTTGTTTGTTATTTGCAAGTTGAATAACACTTTACTGGAAATGGATGATTTAAGGCTGGAAATGCATGAGTAACACCTCATATAGTATATTTTTTAAGCAGTTTCCCAGTACTGAATGTAGTTACTTGGAGCTAATGTTAAACTATCCTATGTCTTTTCTTTTTATTACTCATTATCTCTTCTCATAGTCATCTCACTGAAAGCAACATTAGGAGCAAAAATATTAAGGTATATTAACTCTTGTTTAAATTTTACTAGGTAATAACAAAATGAGACGTCCGCAAATGAATGTTTTCCATTTTGAATGCTACTTTACTTGCATTTTTTTTCACACTTCCTTTATTTTATTCCAGTACATACACAGTTCATAAATTGCTATTTTGGGGTGAAGTTAATCTCAGAATGACAAATGACTAACTGTGGCATGTATTAGATCTCAGAAGAACACTCGTAGGGTTATATTAAAAATCAGATAAACTAAGAATATTTATGGATCTGTAAGAACTATTAAGTTTCATTCAAATCAAAAACAGGAAAAAATGTTCAAAAACAGTTATTGTCTGGCAGTTCAAGGATTGTAGTTAAATTGGGATATGAAATTGTCGCAAGAATATCCATTTCATGAAACAGGTGCTAGACTCCATTAATTCTTAAATTCTTCCAAAAGCACTTAATTTTTGGACAGGTCCATGATGTTTGTAGAAGTGAGATGGGGGACTACTTCACTTTTCTAACACTATCTTGAATCTGTAATGCCTACTTTGTAAACATGGGTTGGGGTACAATGCATGTAGGAATTAATTTTCTGGTGAATTATTTGGAGATCCTTTGAGTCCTACATCCCTCATTTCTATTAATATTGATTACTGTTTGTTTGGGCCTCCCAAGGATATTATTTTTTAAACAGACCAGCAGGCAGAACAAAAACAGTTAATGAGAAGCCAGTGGCAGACGGGGGAACAGTAAATACCACTTCTCTTTTCACCTTTCTGCTCCCTCTCACCAATTTTGTGATGTTCAAAGGGATTTAACGACTTGTCTAATGGGCACTGTACTTTTGAATTGGCATTGGCCTGGGAATTGGGAGACTCTAGTTTTAATCCTGGTTCTTACATTGGCTTGCTGTTTTAAAGAAGTGGTCAATTAGGTTTCTTAGTTTCAGGTATAAAATGATGGTAATGATCCTTAACAAGCTGTATGAATATCCTATTTTTCAGACTTAAAATTTTTTTCTTAAAGAAGAGGAATGGCATCACTATGCCGTATGTCAGACTAGACAATTTCAGCATTTGAAAAAAACCTGAAGAATAAATTAACTATTTTGTTGCCCATAAACACTGTGTAACTAAAAGTGAAAATATGCATTTCAGTTTTCCATTCATCTAAAAATAATTCAGCTGGCTCTGTTGCTAATTCCTTTTTTCACCCTTCGTCCACCCCTGCTCTTCTAAATGTGGAATGGACGCTATTTTATATCTTAGAATAAGTATATCCGTAATAATTAATCACAATACAATCAGATATTGTAAGGCTCCTGAGTGCTACAATAATACAAATAAAAACCAAGTCAAATGATGAAAATAAAGGATTTTACAAAGAGTGTGTTAAAAGCGCTTGCCAGTTTTTCAACCCTTTTACACCATAGCTCCAGTCTATCTCAGAAAGGGTCAGAGAAGCAATAACACTAGTGAGAATGCCTCATCTTCACCTGATATCCTATAATTGCAGTTTCATTCTGGTAAACATCTCAAAAATAAGAGATGCAGGTCACACGCTAGTGTTTTTGAACTCTTTGTTGGACTTGAAAAAAGGAAAACGCTTCACCTGGATCATGTTAGCCAGAGCAGCATCAGGGAGAGTGGATTAAAAACAACAACAACCCCAACTCTTTCACCTCAGAAGCACAGAGTGCCTGCACTCTGCATTCTTGTTCTCTTCCCAGAAATCTGAACAACATATGCACTAAAAGATATTCTATATTTTCCAGAGTTGGGAATTACTAGTTGTTTCACATTTTGATAAATAAAATTTTTCCTGCCTCACTAGAATAGTTTATCAGTTATTTCATCTTTCATTAAGAACTTAATCCTGCACCTCTGAAGTGAATGAGACTTTTGCAACTGACTTCAATAGGAGCAGAATCAGATCCTAGTTCCCTTCTTATTTGTTAATTTATTTTCACTACACAGCGACCAAACTTCTCCTTCCTCCAAAGTAAATATTTTTATAAAGTCATTCATAAAATTGCCAGATTTTCACCTATGTACATTTAGCTGTCAGTGATTAAACATTAATTTGCATGATAATATTTATATGTAGTTAAGCAGCTTAGTAAGAATTCCCTTTTAGGCAGGAAGTAGTGTGGGCAGAATGTGAGGTTAAGAGAGCTCTTCACCGCCAGTGATCTGTGTTTGGTGGATATGTACAGGAAATAAGTTACCATATAAACTTTCAGCATTCTGAAGGGGTGGACTGAACCATTTATCATTGTAAGGAATCCATTCCAGTGTATTCTGTAATTACTTCCCTAGGAGTGCATCATGAGATTTATAACTAAAGATCTGTTGTTAGAGAAAGAACTCTAAATTTCTTAAAAATAAATGTTCTTCTGAAGCCAAGTGTACTGTGTAAGATTCCCTCTGCAGCCCTGCTAATATGTCTTAGTTCTGACCTGAAACACCTGTGCCATTCCTGACCTGGCTGTCTTGTGAAAGGATACAGCCAATTGTGACAAATCATGAGGCTGCTCATGATGTACTCAAATGGAGGGTTGAAGGACATTGTGGAACTAATATTTACTTGTGACCTAAACTGGGATTTGCACTGTCTTTTCTCAAAGTGAACTAGTATGCTAAATTACTGTGCTGCCAAGCCCCTTCCCCTTGTGTGGCCTTATAAATTCATGCTGAAACTTATCAGCTAGACAGGTTTCAGAGTAGTAGCAGTGTGAGTCTGTATGAGCAAAAACAACAAGGAGTACGTGTGACACCTTAAAGACTAACAAATTTATTTGGGCGTAAGCTTTTGAGGGCTAAAACCCACTTCATCAGATACGTGGAGTGGAAAATACAGTAGGCATACATTTTTTATACACACACACACAAACACACACACACACACACTCAGTCCATGAAAAGATGTGAGTTGCCTTACCAAGTGGGGGGTCAGTGCTAACAAGACAATTCAATTAAAGTGGAAGTGGGCTATTATCAACATGAGGAAAAATCACTTTTGTAGTGGTAATGAGGCCAATGTAATCGGGGTGGCCCATTTCAAACTGTTGACAAGAAGGTGTGAGTAACAGTAGGGGGAAATTAGCATTGGGAAATTTAGTTTTTAATTTTTGTAGTGACTCATCCACTCCCAGTCTGTATTCAGGCCTAATTTGATGGTATCCAGTTTGCAAATTAATTCCAGTTGTGCAGTTCCTCGTTGGAGTCTATTTTTGAAGATTTTTGTTTAAGAATTGCCACTTTTAAGTCTGTTGTTGAGTGTCCAGGGAGTTTGAAGTGTTCTGCAACTGGTTTTTGAATGTTATAATTCTTGACATCTGATCTGTGTCCATTTATTCTTTGCATAGAGACTGTCTGGTTTGGCCAATGTACGTGGCAGAGGGGCATTGCTGGCACATGATGGCATATATCACATTAGTAGATGTGCAGGTGAACGAACCCCTGATACTGTGGCTGATGTGATTAGGCCCTATGATGGTGTACCCTGAATAGATATGTGGACAGAGTTGGCAGTGGGGTTTATTGCAGGGATAGGTTCCTGGGTTAGTGTTTTTGTTGTGTGGTGTGTAGTTGCTGGTGAGTATTTGCTTCAGGTTGGGGGGCTGACTGTAAGCGAGAATTGGCCTGTCTCCCAAGATCTGTGAGAGTGACGGATAGTCCTTCAGGATAGGTTGTAGATCCTTGATGATGCGCTGGAGAGGTTTTAGTTGGGGGCTGAAGGTGACAGCTAGTGGCGTTCTGTTACTTTCTTTGATGGGCCTGTCCTGTAGTAGGTGACTTCTGGGTACCCTTCTGGCTCTGTCAATCTGTTTCTTCACTTCAGCAGGTGAGTACTGTAGTTTTAAAAACTCTTGATAGAGATCCTGTAAGTGTTTGTCTCTGTCTGAGGGATTGGACCAAATGCTGTTGTATCTTAGAGCTTGGCTGTAGACAATGGATCGTGTGATGTGGTCTGGATGTAAGCTGGAGGCATGTAGGTAAGTATAGCCATCAGTCGATTTCTGGTATAGGGTGGTGTTTGTGACCATCGCTTATTTGCACTGTAGTGTCCAGGAAGTGGATCTCCTTTGTGGACTGAGGTTGATGCTGGGATGGAAACTGTTGAAATCCTGGTGGAATTCCTCAAGGGCCTCTTTCCCATGGGTCCAGATGATGAAGATGTCATCAGTGTAGCCCCAGTAGAGTAGGGGTGTTACGGAACAAAGCTGAGGAAGTGTTGTTCTAAGTCAGCCATAAAAATGTTGGCATACTGTGGGGCCATGCGGGTACCCATAGCAGTGCCGCTGACTTGAAGGTATAAATTGTCCCCAAATCTGAAATAGTTGTGGATGAGGACAAAGTCACAAAGTTCAGCTACCAGGTTTGCCGTGACATTATCAGGGATACTGTTCCTGTTGTCAGGAACAGTATCCCCGATACTGTCACGGCTAACCTGGTGGCTGAACTTTGTGACTTTGTCCTTACCCATAACTATTTCACATTTGGTGACAATGTATACCTTCAAATCAGCGGCACTGCGATGGGTACCCGCATGGCCCCACAGTATGCCAACATTTTTATGGCTGACTTAGAACAACGCTTCCTCAGCTCTCATCCCCTAATGCCCCTACTCTACTTGCGCTACATTGATGACATCTTCATCATCTGGACCCATGGAAAAGAAGCCCTTGAGGAATTCCACCATGATTTCAACAATTTCCATCCCACCATCAACCTCAGCCTGGACCAGTCCACACAAGAGATCCACTTCTTGGACACTACGGTGCTAATAAGCGATGGTCACATAAACCCCACCCTATATCGGAAACCTATTGACCGCTATTCCTACCTACATGCCTCTAGCTTTCATCCAGATCATACCACTCGATCCATTGTCTACAGCCAAGCTCTATGATATAACCGCATTTGCTCCAACCCCTCAGACAGAGACAAACACCTACAAGATCTCTATCATGCATTCCTACAACTACAATACCCACCTGCTGAAGTGAAGAAACAGATTGACAGAGCCAGAAGAGTAACCAGAAGTCACCTACTACAGGACAGGCCCAACAAAGAAAATAACAGAACGCCACTAGCCATCACCTTCAGCCCCCAACTAAAACCTCTCCAACGCATCATCAAGGATCTACAACCTATCCTGAAGGACGACCCATCGCTCTCACAGATCTTGGGAGACAGGCCAGTCCTTGCTTACAGACAGCCCCCCAGTCTGAAGCAAATACTCACCAGCAACCACACACCACACAACAGAACCACTAACCCAGGAACCTATCCTTGCAACAAAGCCCGTTGCCAACTCTGTCCACATATCTATTCAGGGGATACCATCATAGGGCCTAATCACATCAGCCACACTATCAGAGGCTCGTTCACCTGCGCATCTACCAATGTGATATATGCCATCATGTGCCAGCAATGCCCCTCTGCCATGTACATTGGCCAAACTGGACAGTCTCTACGTAAAAGAATGAATGGACACAAATCAGACGTCAAGAATTATAACATTCAAAAACCAGTTGGAGAACACTTCAATCTCTCTGGTCACTCGATCACAGACCTAAGAGTGGCTATCCTTCAACAAAAAAGCTTCAAAAACAGACTCCAAGGAGAGACTGCTGAATTGGAATTAATTTGCAAACTGGATACAATTAACTTAGGCTTGAATAGAGACTGGGAATGGATGAGTCATTACACAAAGTAAACTATTTCCCCATGGTATTTCTCCCCCCCCCCCCACTGTTCCTCTGATATTCTTGTTAACTGCTGGAATTAGCCTACCTTGCTTGTCACCATGAAAGGTTTTCCTCCTTCCCCCCCGCTGCTGGTGATGGCTTATCTTAAGTGATCACTCTCCTTACAGTATGTATGATAAACCCATTGTTTCATGTTCTCTCTGTGTGTATATAAATCTCTCCTCTTTTTTTTCCACTAAATGCATCCGATGAAGTGAGCTGTAGCTCACGAAAGCTCTAATAAATTTGTTAGTCTCTAAGGAGCCACAAGTACTCCTTTTCTTTTTGTTCCTTTTGTAGTCCATCTTTGTGTGGAATGTTGGTGTAGAGAGGTTCTACATCCATAGTGGCTAGGATGGTATTTTCTGGAAGACCACCAATGAATTGTAGTTTCCTCAGGAAGTCAGTGGTGTCTCAAAGATATCTGGGAGTGCTGGTAGCATAGGTCCTGAAGAGGGATGTCCAGGATTCCCAGGTTTATGGATCTTGGATAGCAGATAGAATACCCCTGGTCGGTGTGTCTGTGTAGATTTGTT
Organism: Dermochelys coriacea; assembly: GCF_009764565.3. Lineage (NCBI taxonomy): Eukaryota > Metazoa > Chordata > Testudines > Dermochelyidae > Dermochelys > Dermochelys coriacea. Next base: position 64,540,784 of record NC_050075.1, on the reverse strand, counting down.
CCTTTGCTTTTTCAGGGAGTTTCTTGTGCAGATGGTGTAGTTTCTTTTGGTAACCCTCAGTGGGATCAGAGGGTAATGGCTTGTAGAAAGTGGTGTTGGAGAGCTGCCTAGCAGTCTCTTGTTCATATTCCGACCTATTCATGATGACGACAGCACCTCACTTTGCTTCTCTCGAGAGTTTAGTATCCTTTTTCCTATCTAAACTCCTCCATGTCATAAGGGGCTACAACAGAGGTTCCATTAACTCACCCAACAATATTGTTAATCTATCCAGCTATACTCTTAGCCCTGCAGAAGAGTCTGTCCTCTCTGGGTCTCTCCTTCTGTCCCTCCACCCCCACGAACATGATATAGCTCTGAGGTGACCTAGAATCCTACTTTCAAAGTCTCCTACAAACACTTCCCCCCTCGTTCTCCCATTTCTCCCCAACCAAGGGAGGAGGGGTCACTGTACAGGGAGCAGCCGCTGAGCTTCTTGCAGCCCTGGGAGATTCCCGGTGGTGGGGCTGATCCAGCCCCAAGAGCGGACCCTGCAGGAGAAGAGGAAGTCCTGTCCCTCCCCCATCCTGCCAGGACTAGCAGCTGGAGCCCAGTGTATGGTAGGAGCCCTGGCTGGGGTTTCCCACGCCCTCCCCAGCAGATTTCAAGGGGAAACTAGATTTCACAGTCTGTGATGTGTTTTTCATGGCTGTAAATATGTTAGGGCCCTAGTTATGATATAGCAACTCAGTGGAAAAGACTTAGTATGTCAACCAAACCAGCCTTTTGCTACTGCAAGATTGTTCTCTCCTGTATAGTTTTCTAGTATTTTGTCTAACCTTTTTACTGAAGACATGTTTAACGTGTTACAAATGTGGTTTCTTTATTTTGTTTGATACCTCAGTGAATATCTTTGTAGTGTAGTTGAACCAGCTCTATTTTCTGCTGTCTTAGTGTTTTTTATTGTAACTTTGGGCGTAGGTGTATGTGGGAGGAAATTCTGACTGAGACCTTTTCTTAAAGAGATGCTGTATTGTTTGAGGAGCAACAGAAATCTGTATGCTAAAAGTAGAATTTTGTGATAGAAAATTTATTGTTGGACATTTGTGAGTGAGAGTCAGAAACCAAATCAAATCTGATTTTCTTCAGAAGTGTATTTTCCTTCTTTTGATATAATAACTATATCTGCATTTCTTTGATCATAAAGATATGTATGTGATCTTTCTCCCTCTGAGGGACAGGTATCCAGGCTGCAGACCAACACTCCCCCAGCACCATTAAAACAGTTTGTAAAACCAGCTGAAGTTTAACCAGATTAGATATCACATTTGCTCTCTTTGACAAAAATGGATAGTATAGTCTGAATCTGACTGAAATAGCTGGAAAACTTCTTGAGAGACATACTCAACTCTGCCTCCAGGTGGGGACAGTGTAGGATAGATACTTCTGAATAAATAACTCCAGGAACTCCCTAACTATCAAATCCATGGCCTTTGCCAGAATGGCTCCCACCTACTTCACCTGCTCTTAGACCAGGTTGATAAAACAAAATTCAGAGAATGCTTCAAAATACTTAGTCCAATCCTAACTATGTTAGAAATTGTTACCCTTCCTGCCCATGTCTTCCCCATCACCTGTCAGTGAGACTAGGTTGGTAAAACAGGATAAAAAAAATAACAAGAGTTATAAATAACTGCCATTCTTCCCTACATCAAATGCAGCCAAGGACATCAGCACATCACAAATGGTTCCAATGCCAACATCAGAATCTCCGTGATATTCAGAGCACCCCTTCCTACAATTTTCCTCTCTCCACCTTCCTTTTATAACAACTGATGGCGTTATAACTGAAGCCTGTATCCGCTGTTGTGACACCCTATATCGCATATGAGATTTTGTACCCCATGTTCACCACTTTTATATAGTTATGATATATGTTGTACAAAATATGCCTTGTGAGGTATCATATGAAAGCCCATAATCTGCTGAGCATCACTGTCCTGTTAAAATGTTTTTATCAATTCTGACTTTTATGCCTTTATCTTTTTATAATCACTTAAAATCTCCCTCCCTGTCTAGTTAATAAACTTTTTAATTGTTTTATCTAAACCAGTGTGCTTTTGATTGAAGGTTTCAGAGTAGCAGCCGTGTTAGTCTGTATTCGCAAAAAGAAAAGGAGTAGTTGTGGCACCTTAGAGACTAACAAATTTATTAGAGCATAAGCTTTCGTGAGCTACTGTAGCTCACGAAAGCTTATGCTCTAATAAATTTGTTAGTCTCTAAGGTGCCACAAGTACTCCTTTTCCTTTTGATTGAAGTGTCCCTTTGATGGACTGACAAACTTTTAAGGAGCTTACACTGTTGGGGGGCGGTCTTGAACAGTGTAAGATGCACATTTCTGGGGTGCAAGGCTGGGACTGAGGGATATGTTGGTGTTGCCCTCTATCTGTTCATGACTGGCTGGGAGAACATTCATGTAACTTTGCTGGGTGTGCCTTTCCATGCTAATGGCTTTATGAGCAGACGCTAGCGAGGTTGCTTTTCACTAGCAGAGCAGTATAAGAGACATCCTGGTCTGGAGAATTAAGGTGACGCAGCAGTTCAATGGTTCAGATTGTACCCTGGGAAATGTCACACATGGTTCCAGTGCCAACATCAGAACCTCCATGCTGTTCAGAGCACCCTCTTCTACATCTTTCTTCTCTCCACTTTCCTTGTATAACAACTAATGGCATTATAATTAAAATCTGCACACACCATATCTCTACTCTCACCCCTCTAGCACAGCTGGGCAAGGAGTTGGGGAAGCAGTCTAATATTGTATTCCGTTGGGAGGATCAGGGTACGTATCAGATTTGGAAATGGCTCTATATCTTTTTTTTCAAGTGAAACGATATTGACTGATGGCAACTAAGAGCTGCAAGCAAATCCACCAGTAGCAACAAAATCCCTTCCAAAAGGCTCATTCTCTATCACAGGTCCACCCACATAACCATATCCCTATCCAGAGTGCAAACTCTTATTGTAAATATACATCCTTACTCAACTTCCTCCCATAGATATGTCACTATGAAAACAAAACCAACTTTCTACCCATTTTAAGACTAAAACCAGTAGTCTGTCTGCCTCGGTCAAGTGTAGTCCAGTTTTATAGAACCAAGTGGCTAGTGGCCACCTTCAGCCCCCAACTAAAACCTCTCCAACGCATCATCAAGGATCTACAACCTATCCTGAAGGACGACCCATCACTCTCACAGATCTTGGGAGACAGACCAGTCCTTGCTTACAGACAGCCCCCCAGTCTGAAGCAAATACTCACCAGCAACCGCACACCACACAACAGAACCACTAACCCAGGAACCTATCCTTGCAACAAAGCCCGTTGCCAACTCTGTCCACATATCTATTCAGGGGATACCATCATAGGGCCTAATCACATCAGCCACACTATCAGAGGCTCGTTCACCTGCGCATCTACCAATGTGATATATGCCATCATGTGCCAACAATACCTCTCTGCCATGTACATTGGCCAAACTGGACAGTCTCTACGTAAAAGAATGAATGGACACAAATCAGACGTCAAGAATTATAACATTCAAAAACCAGTTGGAGAACACTTCAATCTCTCTGGTCACTCGATCACAGACCTAAGAGTGGCTATCCTTCAACAAAAAAGCTTCAAAAACAGACTCCAACGAGAGACTGCTGAATTGGAATTAATTTGCAAACTGGATACAATTAACTTAGGCTTGAATAGAGACTGGGAATGGATGAGTCATTACACAAAGTAAAACTATTTCCCCATGGTATTTCTCCCTCCCACCCCACCCCCCACTGTTCCTCTGATATTCTTGTTAACTGCTGGAATTAGCCTACCTTGCTTGTCACCATGAAAGGTTTTCCTCCTCCCCCCTCCCCCCACTGCTGGTGATGGCTTATCTTAAGTGATCACTCTCCTTACAGTGTGTATGATAAACCCATTGTTTCATGTTCTCTCTGTGTGTGTGTGTGTGTGTGTGTGTGTGTGTGTGTGTGGTGTGTGTGTATATAAATCTCTCCTCTGCTTTTTCCACCAAATGCAACCGATGAAGTGAGCTGTAGCTCACGAAAGCTTATGCTCTAATAAATTTGTTAGTCTCTAAAGTGCCACAAGTACTCCTTTTCTTTTTGCGAATACAGACTAACACGGCTGCTACTCTGAAACCTAGATTTACTTGTTTTCTGTCTCTCACATTTATGCCTGTCTGAAACCAGTGTCGTTATGCCCACCCGTGGAAACCTAGATATGTATGAAAATGTATTTCATTTGTAAGTTTGAATTCCCTTGATTTTAGATCATACACTTGGTGAGAGTCCACAAATTTGGAAAGTCCTCACATTAGCATAGAACTGGTGACTACTGAAGAGGTTCTCCTCAATTTTCCCTTCCCTAAATGTTGACACTTCCATGTCTAGTATGTGAAGGTACACTTGGTCTAGGGATTAAGGTACATAACATTGTACTGCAGTGCTCCTTAGTTTGAGAGAATAATATAGTGTGGTAATGCTGTAGGTTTGATTTTACTGCTGTCATTTCTGATTTGAGAAATCTGTCTTGTTAGTGACTTGGCCAGTCTGTGTAGAAATGTTCTTTAGATTATTTTGAGTTGCATCAAAGAGTGAATGGGTTTGAAATAAATTACAGATCTTATTGATATATAATGTTCTTAGTGATCTTATTCCTAAATTGTTTGGAGATTCAATGTGTGTCAGGGGAGAAAGGGTAGGGTAAGAGGTCAGGATGCTATGGACATCAAGCAGAGGACAGACAGTATATGTCTCATCCTAGCTTGCGCAGCCAACCATTGTCCTTTTTCCTCCCCTGTGGTTCTCCCTCAATTCACCTTTAGTACTACTCCTGGATGTTGGTGAGTGATAGCGTGGTGGGAGTTGTACCTTTGTGGTGCAGGTACGTTGAGTTTTGTTTGTGTGAGTTTGAAGGTACTGGTACTCTTTGCAGAAAGCAGGAGGCAGAAATCACTCATGGGTGGGAAATGTGTCTTTCTAATAATTGGTCTTATATTTGTGCTTGGGAAAATTCACTGGTCCTGAAATTGTGACAGCTTATCATCCTGACACACAGAGATTGAAATGGTGACCTCCAGAGGTAAAAGCATTAACTACTTCAGCATGAACCAAAGAGTCAACTCTTACCACTGCAACAAACTATCATCTTCTTTGGATTGGTCACAGAGTGAGACCTGCAACACACACTCTCCAGTGGGTTATGAAAACATTTCCACTTGACCCACAAAAATGTTTCTCTTTTTGTTAAGAAAAGAAATGTTAGGCCTTAAGACATGGGTGTTGCCTAATGTGTTGTTTTATTATTATGTTTTTATTGGATGTTGAGTGTGTAAAACTTGAATAGTTACAGAAGATGTAAAGGTTGGTTGTCATGTTTCTTGTGACTCTCCCTTTAAAAAAAATAAATGATGTTGACATGCTCATTTATAGTCTATTATGGGCCTGCATATCTTTTGTGAAGCAGAGAGATGGTGGTGTGTGTGTGGTGCCTGCTCCATCTTTACTGAGTCTCTCAGGGGTATTTGTCTTCCGTTTTCCACTGATGAAGGGCCTCCCACAATTATCACCCTTGCTGGCTGTTGTGGGAAACTTCTGTTTTGTCTAATGACAAATGTCCCTGCCTGTCTCTCCATAGATGTTGGAGGGTTTCTCTTTTCAGTAGCTGGGCTCCTTCATGGCATCTCCCAAATGCTGCTGCCACTAGGGAGCCCTGGGCTAAGGATTAATGAGAGGGTGGAACTTATTCCTGTTATGGGAAGGAAGGCTCCCAACTCACCCCAACATTTTAAATTAAACCAACAAAATCCCATCAATGCTGAGCTGCAGGTGATTCTGTCCTGTCCTTTCTTTTGAGACATCCTGACAGTCTTTTTTACAAAGAAAAGTTAATGTTTGACCCTCAGCTGTGGAGCTCTCTCCCTGCAAAGCCTGAGGAGCTCATTGAGTTCCATGCTTCTATAGCTGACTTCACAAGCAGTTCCAATATCCATATTCCAGAGGATCTACAAGAAACGAGAAAGCTGTCAATTTTATTTTTTTCAGCGACCAATATTATATCCAGTTAACTTCATTGGGTTATTGTAGCACTTCTTGAACATGAAAGTGGAACTGGTTCTGAGGTCAGTAGCTGCTTGTACTCAAACCTAATACATTATGTGACGCTCATAGTTAAAATCAGTTCATCCTGAATACAGCTTTGTTTTATTCTCTCACGTCAACTCCAGACTCTTTTTCAACTTCACATATCCTCATAAAGTCCAAGAGCAACTGGGATCACACAGTTTTGCATGGTACAGTATACAGCCTTATTTCTAGTTCTAACAGTTCTTGAGATAATGGACACTATTGAGTGTACTTGTGGTTAGTGGTGTTGTGGGAGGCAAAATGGTAACACTACCTCTGTCTAAAACCAAAGAAAATTTAATAAACATCAGTTAAAATTAATTTAAAGTCTGACATCTTGTGACCCTTCTGAACTAGAAAAAGGTGCTACATAGCATTACAAAAATTGTGGAGACACAGGTGGTGTGCGAAACTTCAGTTCAGTCATTTTGCTTGAATGTTTGCATCCCTTCCTCTTCCTCATTTAGTTTTTATCTACTTGTCTAATGATCCTGTAAGTGCCTCAATCTGCCCATATGCTATCAATTGCAGGGTAGGGTCTTGGATCGTAATTACTTCAGGACAGGGAATTGTCATCTTACATGTTTGTAAAGCACCAAGATCATAGGGGCCTGATTAAATAGTAATAGTAATAATAATAATAATGTTATTTGCTTTAGGTGCTCAATGACAATCACAAAACAAATTTCTAATTTATTAATAAATGAACACCCCAACCTCAACAAAATTATGATCAAGACGGGTACAAGCCCATTGAAGACGACAGGCTCCCACTGAGTTAAATGGCTTTGAATTAGGATCTATATCAATAAATAATAAAAATAATAGTTTTTCTTCTGGTATTTCACCAGCTAGTGTACCTGGAAATGGCCACTAATCCCTCAGACCCTGTTTGTCAGGCCACAAAGCTGTAACTGTCCAGAGCCCCTGGGCCAATCTGTCCATGATAGATGCAGAGTGAATAGTGTTCTTTTTACTTTACTTTCAAAAGCATTCTTGATCTATTTTTTTTCTGGTCTGCTTTAAGTATCTCAACAAGGAAGACTACATTAGTATTACCAGTTACCCAATTAAATAATATTCTGTCTTCTGGGCACAATTTATGCTGTAGAAAATGCAGTGGTTTTACAATGAAACATAATTAAATCATCACAACATTTTTTAGAATTCCAGGATTTCTTTGTACCCCAGGTTTACAGGTTTTTCCCCCACATATTTCTCTTTAGATGGTGTTCAGTGTTGAACAGATGTCACTTGTATAGACCAAGAGATATGTAGATGAAAACTTCTAAAAACTTTGGCTGTCATATTTCTAGTTTTTGCACAAACTGTAACAGTTGCTAAAGGTAATAGTAATAAATATTCCAAGTTGATACTGATGCAGTGATCTTTGTTTAAAATAGTAAGAAATAAACATTTTTACCCTGCATTGTGATTTGCCTTAGTCTTTCCTCGGATTATATAAAAATTGAGGCTGAATACATTTCCAAATACTTGGGGTTTAAATGTAATTTAATAATCTGTGTATTGTTTTATAGGCGTGCATAGGGCAATAGCTGCCTGCTAGTAAAATAAATGTACTGACCCATGATTGAATTAGTGCCAATGATTGTTTAAAGCTTTGGGCTCTAAAAGTTTTTCTCTTATCTTTATGTTAAACAATGGAAAGTTTTACCGTATGTTCAAATAACATCTTCATCAGGTTCACAACAGGATACCTTAGTTAATTTTCAGTTGAGTGCTTGACAGGATTTTCTCTTTGCTGGTTGGTTGGATGAAAGTCTAGACATTGAGAGGCTAGGCTTTAGTGGGGCCTCACAATATAGTATTGTGATGTTAAGTAGGAGCAGCTTACTCTGATGTACAGACTCCATGCTCAAACCAGCGGTACAAAGACACAGCTTTTGTTCCAGAGGAGAGGGGCTAATCCAAATGCTGCACACTGTGAAAAACCTTTTATAGAAGAGGGAAAAACTTGCCTGGAAGGTTAGAGGTCAGCAGTTTAACCTCTGACCATAAAATAAGAGACCAATGAAAAATGGGATGAACAAGGGGGAAAAATACTTCAAGTACTTTATGCTTTGTTTATCAAAAACGGGTCAAGAGATGACAGTCAGGAATGGTTACATGAGTTCTGATAGGACATGTGGGATTCCTAAAGTATCCACTGACTTAATTTTCTTAGTTGCATATTAGTGCTTAATTTGAAACCTTCATAGATCTCTCTTCTCAGATATTGGTAAACAAAGAGAGAAACAATACAGAAATCTTACCTTCTGCTTCCTTTTTTAAGTCTCGTATGTAATTTTTTTCCTAAGATCAGGATATTTCTGATCTTGCTTTTTATAGATAAACCAGTCAACCTTCCTTCCCAATTCCCTTAACTGTTTTTTCTGCTCCGTTCTGTTCTTCCATAGAACAGATTCTTCCAAATCTCATTCTTGCTGAGGGTGGTAAAGAAATGCAAAAGCTAGAAGCATCTCATGTGCATGTTATAACCTCCTTGCACTTGTTCAGCAGGCAGTGAGATGGGTCTCTTAAGTTAATGACATAGGTCTTTGGGTGGTCACTGCTATTGTACAACACCAGGGGAGAGCTGTTCTAAATCTTAGTGCAAGGGGAATATGGAGACTTTTGCCTCTGATCTCATTTTGGTATTATCAGTGCTGGGAATTTAGTCACAATCCAATTAGAAATGATGAAAGTTATGTTGTTAATAGCTGTGCCTTCTACGCTCTAACACCAGTCTGACTAATCGGTTACCATCCTTCTCTTCAGTCAGTCAGTAGATCCAAATAGTAAATAATATACTTGGTGCCATTGGACTCCCTGCCTGGAACACTAGTATACTGTGTGCTTCACTACAGTAAATCCACAGTAACAGCTTTTCTTTGTATTTTCTTTTCCTTAGCATGGAAAAGAGGGAAAAAGAAGAAGACATAAAGCTTTGTTAATGTACTACTGCAAGTTTTCGAGTCCTGCTGACCATTGCAGGCCTTTTTGTATTGAGTAAACCCCCCCTTCCCAATTTTGTGAAGGAATCAAAGCTAGAGCTCGTTGTCTACTCCCATCAAATGTTTTTAAGGTGTATCAGGAATGAACAGAAGTTATTTTCTTATGACCAGGATGTTCTCATCACTCTAGCTTAAGAGAATTGGTCAGCAAGCACCATCCCTCTTACCCTGCCAGCCTCATTGCCTCCTTAGTGCTGCTTAATACACTTTTTTTTTGTGGGGAGGGGAGGGAGGAGGACAGCGAGGGTAGATGCTTGATTTTAGTTTGTGTTCAGACTTAGTACAGTCTCTGACTTCTGCTTTCTTTATCTCTTACCAAAGCTTAATCCTTTTACCCCCTCAGTATGATGTGGCTATTTCTTCTCTTCAATTACAATAGAGGTACATTTCTCACAAAGACACTACTACGTGTAACTCAGTGGTCTGGCATTTTCTTAGCTGAGGGAGAAGCCCCCTTATTCTCTTTAGATTCAAGATTACTTTTGTCAAAATGTAGCACCTCTATAAACAGCTTGTCGGAAACATGGGGCTGCCAACTGAGTCAGTTTTAAATGAAAGATTCATTTATTCATTCATTCATTTGTTCCTTCATTGGACAAGCCTGGACAGTCTGTTCTTCAGTTAAATATTTCATTTCCTCCTGTTTGCAATCTGAGTTCCACTGTAGCCAAATCCTTTTCAACTGGAGCAAACTGCTGAAAGAGAAATGATTTTTTTTGGGGGGGGGGGCTCTTCAAAGATGGACCTGTATGTTGCCTTCTGCATTTTTATGTCCACTGAAGGAAATATCTGTACTAGGGATTTTCTAGAAAAGAAGCTGGTGGGGATCCTGAGAGAATGCTTTACGTGGTCGTTATCTCTATACTTGGACATTTCCAAATATAGCTTATGTAGCCTGGACCTTCTTGGAAAAACTGTAAGAAATTACTTTGTTTTGAGGGAACATTCTCATGGCTCTTTAGTGGAAGTGAAACAAGTGATTTAGTGTAATCCAGATACTTGTCTTCTTATTAATAGTCTAGTTCTTAACTCCCTTTCAGAGGTCAGCTTGCTGTAGGACAGGCACTGTTGTGTCCTTATGGGCTTTGTGAATTTGTTGTGGATAAAGTGAACTTCTTCCAGGATGACTGATAATTTTGCCCTTTAAGAAGCATTAAACAAGAAGCTAAAAGCGATCTCAAGCTTTATTAGTATAGACAACACTTCAGTAGATTCTACTTGCATTTTGAACCAAGGAGGCACAGATTTACCTGTAACTGTACCTTTTGAAAACCTTTATAGCAATCTAAACCTTTTCGCTACCTTGCTCAAGATGACATAACATCCTCATGTTCTAGACTAGTTCCTTAGTATAGAACATTTCTGTGTCTCAAGAAGAAAGGTCTAAAAATACCACTGAATTTTTGAGGCACTATAAGGAGGCTATAGAATCTACTGCAGAGTTCAAGTCCACCATATAATTGTCTAGCATTCTTTCTGTTCCACGCTGGAATAGTGGAAGATATGTGAACAAAGTTAGACCATGGTCTGTTTTAAGTAGCAAAGTTTCAAAAGCATATATAATTCTGGGATGAAATCCTGACTCCACTGACTTAAATGAGGTCAGGATTTCACTCCTGGAATCTTAAAATTCCATTTGACCTGGAGAAAGGAAAGTGTTTGTGGTTTGTTTTATTCTGTTTTTAAAATAGGAGCTCAATGTTAATCAGTGGAATGCATCCACCTGGACAGGAAATCATCTGTGGACATGGGGAAATTTTAGGTTCTCTATATTCTCTGTTGAATAGTTGTCAAAATGCTCACTGGCATATCTCCTCTCTTTGATTTAGAAGGTTAATCACGTTGGTAGAAAAGATGAACATATAGATCACAAGTAATCCAGGAGAACTTCTTAGCAAGAAAATATTTGTTCACATTGTAATAATTAGTGTTGTCTTTGGTCCCTTCTCTGTTTTCAGAAATGAGCACGTTTCCCTGGTATGGCCAGGGTGCTGATTTTGTTCATCAGGATGGTGGGAGTTGTGGTGAACATTGTAGTTAAACCTAGGTACAATGCTTTATTCATCTCTCCAGGGGGTGTTCAAACATATTTTATTTCCAGTTTCTTAATAAAGTAGTGAAACAAAAGAAGAGAGAAGACAACAAATCTAGGATTAGTATTCAGTTCTTCTCTTCTAAGCAAATTTTTCTACTCTAAGAAAAGTATAGTGGAGCCTCACTAATTGGCATACCTTAAAATGAAAAAATACTTTTTCTCACTACTTCTCAGGATTTAACAAAAGAGCACTATAAGGAAAGTCTCTGATTACTCAATAACTTTTTCAAAATGTACAACATTACTTTTACTAGCACATCATGAAGTTAAACAGTTGAATTACATTTGTCAAATATGAATGAGTGAGACTCACCTTGATGATTTGTCCTTTTTTGAAAATTGTGTTAACTTACAATTGGGTTTCCTATGTAGTGTGTGTTTGTGTTTGGATAATAAATTAAGCAACATGGCATTGAAACAAGTCAGATTCTCCTGCATCTGACTGTGTATGGTAGGTAGTTCATCATCATTCACTCATATGGATAGTACTTCATTCATATCTGCTGCAGCACTTCTTTAGACAAGTTAGCTTTTATTATTAAGACACAGAGATTAAAATTCTTACTGAAAATGTGTTTGTTCCCTGCTTCTCATACACCAATCTGGGAAGGGATCATCCAGGGTTAATTCTTAGTATTTTCTCCAATTAGTCTGAGGAGATTTTTCCACCCATCTAGAAAATTATCAGCTGTAGTAAATCCCTAGGTTCCACGTGGTTATGACTGTAAATCCAAAGCCACCAAAAGTCTTGTTTTCTGCTTGTAAGTACTCTGAGTGAAAATGAAAGTAGCAATTCATCAATTGATTTAGTAGATACCAACACATGTGTAGATTATTTTAAAAAACAAATAACAAAATGGAATATATTACTATCTTTGTTCATTATCTGGTAGCACAGTGGTTCTTAAACTGTGATCTGTGGTGTATTGCTGGTCTAAATAGCTCTCCTAGTCTTAAATAATGATGCCTGTTGCTATTTGAAAACCAGCCCAGGTCTTCCTTTGGCTGTCCTAATGCTGTGACAGGCTAAAATAACAAACAAATGCGTGTGCGCACACACTAGTTTGCACCCTGCACTGTTGCTTCATGTTTTCCTTTGTTGGGAGTTTCTTTGGTATACATTCAACCATGATCTTATTTACTGACAGCATTAAATTAGAGGGGTAGCAAACGTACAGGTGGACAGAAGCAATGTGACCCAAAGAGATTAGAATGCTAGGGGCTGCAGGCAATCGGGATACATGTAAGATGGACATCAAGGGAGAAGACGTCAACAGCACAAATACAAAAAGAGTGCCATAACCAGACAGCTGGGCCTGTTAATTGAAAAAGTGTGTTTGTCTTGTCTCTTTAATATTGTCTAATCTTTACATGTAACCATTGAATGCAGATAAAGTATGGTATTAGGGTGGAAAAGGCAGTGGTCCAGGAAAGACTTCCATGTTTAAAAACATATAGACAATATAGTTATATGTAAACAAAAGGAAAAATTAGTTCCTAGTGTGTTCTACATATTGGCAGTAGAAACTTGTGCAAAATTGTATACAGTGTAAAACATTTAAGGCAGATGTATTTGTCAAGGTAACACATTCTCACATGAGACATAACCTTAATTTGTACAATTATTTCATTACTGGTAAACAGTTCCTGATATTTCATAGCAATTATAATTACCTCCAAAATTATTTCCCTAGAATTGTGTGAATTTAGAAATCTGGCACATGTATGTGAATGTATAGTTATTCATGATCTCTAGTTTATCCGCTGGAGCATTTTCAAAATTCAGTATTAGGAGCTTGATATTTCTCTGTTTAGTTACCTCTGTTCCATGGTGATAATCACCACAGTAAAACTTTAAATGGAGAGAGATCGTGTAGCATGCTTTCATTTAATTGATTTTTCCTCAGATACAGGTCTTTTATGTTTTAGGACTGGGTGTTTCAATGCAACCATACTACTGTGGTAATTTAGAGGAGAACTAAGCTCCTCCTAATGGTGCATTAAGAAAACGCTCAATTCATAAAGGGTACGTAAAACTCTAAGCTCACATTATCATTGGAAATGTGAGGGCAAATGTATCATTTTGAGCTCTGCATAAACTTCATTCTGTTGATGGTGAATTATACTATCCATTCATATAGTTTTACCAATAGAATTACAAATGGAGCATGTATGTGTATTTTAGAGGGGGACAGGAGGTGTTGAGACAAATGTACTTCTGCAGTTTAAGAATATATTTAACTGCATTGTCAAACTGATGTTCAGTACCTTGTGTCAAATTCTGTCTATAATGAAGAAAAGATTTTTTTTTAAAAAATATAGGCCTTATAAGATGCATATTCTTTACAGAAGGCATTTTTTATAACTTTCATACAGTGCAATTATCATATTATCACATCATTTATAGTAAATTGGGGTGATATTTCCACCTGGCCTTTGTTTGCTATTCTGAAAATTCAGTGCTTTAATCATTAATACGAGAAGAAATTAAACTTTATTTTATTGCTGAAGGATTAGTGTTTGTAAGTACATGCAGTGCGTTTTTGGTACATTTATTTCCTATTTACTATATACGGTTTGGGAAAGATTGAGCTGTATGTACATACAGATGTACTTCCCCAACAGGAGTTCCAAGAATAAATTATGACTCAGAATGTCACAGTTCCATCCCTGCTTCCCTCCTCCTTCAGAGAGAAATAAAACTTTATGCCCCATTATAGGGTGTGGCTAGTTCCCCTCTCACAGCTCTCTCAGCTGTGCTGGCTGGCAAGTTGGTGGGGAACACAGCTATGTTCTCATTGTTTACCCCCCTCTTTTTGCCCTGCATCCCACTCACTTGCTTACACTCTGCTTCCACACTAGACCTGAGACCAAGATTTGGGATTGGCCCTACTTTGAGCAGGGGATTTGACTAGATGACCTCCTAAGGTCTCTTCCAACCCTAATATTTTATGATTTCATCTGTGCCTTTTTCTTGGGCACTGTCTGAGGAAGAGTCTATTCCTTAAAAGTCAAAATGCTTTTATCTCATTAGTCCATTCAAATAATTTCCTATAACATTTAGCATTGGGTCTACTTATTTAAAAATAACAATTATCTCTTATCTAGTGCTTTACATGGATAGTTCTCGAACCACTTTACAGAGGACAAGTATCTGTGCTCATTTTATGGATGGGGGAAATGAGGTTCAGACAGGTAAAGTGACTTACCCAAGGCTACCCTGCAGGTTACTGGCAGAGCTGGAAATGGGATCTTCACTTGTGATCCCGTCCAGTACACAGTTTGCTACTGAATTATGCTGTCTCCTCTGACAGCCTGTGTTCGACTGTTCTGTCTGTTATAGATGAGAAAGGAGCAAATGTATGTGAATATGGACCAACTGTGACGGCAGAGCATGAAAAGAATGGAATAGTGACTATGGGGCATTCTCTCTCTTCTTAGCTGGTGGCCATTCCTTCATGACCTCTGTCTTTCTTGGTGGCTCAAAGGCATTTGAACATGTGGCCAGCTAGAGAGGGGCAATGTGGGGGCATAGCTACTCTAGGCAATTTGCTCCACTAGTAAATTTGCATATTTTCCAGTAGGAAGACACTGCAGCAATAAGCAGTACCAATTTACACCATGTAGTTTGTCCCTACCTTGGAGCATTAAGTGTGTCAAAAACAGGTGAGCAATTTTCAACGTAGGCACCAAACTGGAAATAGAGAGCCCAGGATATTGCTAGCAGAGACAGGCAGCCTATGTAGGTTTCCTGAAAGATCCACAGATATGGCATGCTGATTCCATGTTGATACTTGGACTCCATATGATGCTACGGTCATGGCCTGTGCCTCTTCTGTGCTTTTCCTAATCTTCCTCTCCTTAGAAGACTGTCACATCTGTGCAGTCACTGACTTGGAACTTTTTGTGGAGATATTCTCTCCTTGCGTGATTTTTTTTGCAGAAGGGTATGACTTGGCTCTTTCTTTGTAAATAATTTTTTTAAAATCCACAGATGGAACAATTCATAGAATATTATAAACGGTGGCGGAACTGCATATCTAGATTAGACAAACAATCTTTTTTACTTATTCTAGTGGCAGCCCTCAATATAGATACTAATTTAAATGTTTTCTTTCCCCCTTTTTTCCCATGTAGAGTATGTGTGTGAGATACTGAGTTGTAAGAAAGTAATGCTTCATGATATCGTGAGAATCTCAGCTGATTAAAAGGTTTATTAGCTGTTGAAGTAACACTGATCTTTCTATAAGCAACCTATTAACCTGTTTTTCTTGCTTTGTTCTTAACAAAACTTTAGTGTTGACTTTTAAAGATTGGTATGTGAAGAACGTCAAACATTGATTTTTCAGCTGCATGCTGCCTGTCACAGATGAATCAAGGCTGAATGTATGTGGTGCGGCATTTTAAATTTTTGTTGTTGTTGATTCTTGCTCACATGGAGAGCCCTTGGGACAGATGGCCCCTCACTGTTGATGGTTCGATTACAGTGATCACCCACAGCTTCAGAGGAGTGCGAAGAAAAGAAATTGCTTTCTTTGTCAAGGTGTTTTCAATTCAATTCTCACCCATTAGCCCTGTTTGGTTAAGTTTTGAATTACTTCATCAGGTGACTGATGAGTTTATTTTCCCCCATGTTATTAAAATAGATCTGGTATACAATGGAAAGGAAAGGCAAAAGGAGATTTATTCTTATTGATCTGTATAGCACTCTTCATTGGTATAGTCGCTTGATACATTATGAACAAATGACACAATGAATACTGACTCAAAAGTAGCTACAAAAGATATTTTTAAACATACAATATTAAGGATTCTTAGATGTTCTTCATGTAAGTTCTTCAGTAAACTATGTGTATAGACAATACAACTAACCTTTGGTGGTGCTAGTGATGACATTTAGTCCTCTTTTTGTATAAATAAGAAAAAAAAAAGTGTTCTTAAGTTAAATTCCTTGTGGACTACTATTCACATCACAAAACTACAAAATGTAATCTGATACAGTTGGCACATTCACAGTTAGAGAGGTTTCTGATTATGCTATTTTAGAGACTCCCCACAGTGGGAATTGGCCTATTAGATCAGGTTTGGGTTGTTAGTGTCACACTAGCTTTCCCGGTGCTTCCCTACCATTATCTGTGGGGGAAAAACAAAGGACTTAAATTTCATAATATACATCTTGATTGGGGAAATTCAGGGTGAGGAGGAAGGGGAAAGAATTTCAAATTGAGTCTTTTGTAAAAACAAACAATTCCATTTACCCTACTCTTTCACATACAAGCCTGGTAATAATTAAAAATATCCTATCCCCGTCTCGCATTGTTGTTGAATTTTACTTTAATTGGCTTAAATTTAATAAAAGGAATGTAAAACCCAGATCCTCAGCTGCAAACCTACCATTCCCAAGTACATGCATTATGCAACCCCATTCATCACACCATTGCTTCTGCACGTACTGTGTTGCAGTGGCAGTATCAATGGGGCTGGGTTTGCAAGGCTGACTGAAAGCTTGGGTCATAGATCACAACTGATAGGGGAAAGAAGGTGATTTGGCTGAGGATCATTCAGGTGTTTGCTGATTTGAAGAGACTTAGTTTTATTAGGCTACCTGAAGATATTCTGCCTCTGAGCGGATTTGTAGTAAATTAATATTCACAAGGACAGATAGTAACTACGTCATGGTTTCACTGTGTCTTGTATTCACAATATACACAGGACTAAAAGGATGCTATATCATGATATAGACATGTTGATGATAGTCACATTCTTGCTAGCTCCCTAAAATGTTGTAGGCAGCCCATTTCAAGACTGATAATGCCAGCCTCTGCTTTTACTTAATGCCAGCCACTGCTTATGGCAGTGAAGAGGGGCTAGATGGTGAAAATAAGAACACCCTAAGGCCTTTGGATGGTGATAAGGTAATCAATGGGTGACAGAGAATGACAATAAAATGTTTTGTCTAATGATGCATTATACAGATGAAATCTTTATTTTCTGGAGTTGAGCTACAGACACTACATCTTACAGTACAGCTGAATCCAAGAAAGGCCACTATTTAATGGATTCATCCATTTTCACTGTTTTGCAGTTCTAGGCATACCAGCCACGTGCCATGATTTAGAGGAAGGTCTAATATGCAGATATCAAACAGAGCCTGGTCATCACAGAGCTATGCGGTACCCCACTATTTAAGAGGTTGGGTAGATGCTGCAATAATTCAGTAAAAGGTGCTGTAAATTATCAGGTGTATTTACTCATGTCAAGGTTCCTTCCCCACTCTGAACTCTAGGGTACAGATGTGGTGACCTGCATAAAAAACCCACTAAGCTTATTTTTACCAGCTTAGGTTAAAACTTCCCCAAGGTACAAACTATTTACCTTGCCCTTGGACTTTATTGCTGCCACCACCAAGCGTCTAACAGATATATAACCGGGAAAGAGCCCGCTTGGAAACATCTTCCTCCCCCAAAATCCTCCCCAAACCCTACACTCTTTTTCCTGGGGAAGGCTTGATAAAAATCCTCACCAATTTGCATAGGTGAACACAGACCCAAACCCTTGGATCTTAAGAACAATGAAAAAGCAATCAGGTTCTTAAAAGAAGAATTTTAATTGAAGAAAAAGTAAAAGAATCACCTCTGTAAAATCAGGATGGTAAATACCTTACAGGGTAATCAGATTCAAAGCATGGAGAATCCCTCTAGGCAAAACCTTAAGTTACAAAAAGACACACAAACAGGAATATACATTCCATTCAGCACAACTTATTTTATCAGCCATTTAAACAAAGCAGAATCTAATGCACATCTAGCTAGATTACTTACTAGTTCTAAGACTCCATTCCTTTTCTGTTCCTGGCAAAAGCCTCACACAGACCGAGAGAATCTTTGTTTCTCCCCCACTCCAGCTTTGAAAGTATCTTGTCTCCTCATTGGTCCTTTTGGTCGGGTGCCAGCGAGGTTATCCTAGCGTCTTAATCTTTTACAGGTGAAAGGGTTTTTCCTCTGGTCAGGAGGGATTTTAAAGGTGTTTACCCTTCCCTTTATATTTATGACAACTCAATATCTAAAATATTGCCTCGTTCAATATGTGTCTCTTCTCCAACCACGTGAGCATTACATTAGCTTTCTTCTTTCCCTAAAAAGGTACAAGAGAGTTAGCTTTCAGTTTTATTGCTGTTTTTAACTCTGTTTTTAATTTTATACAGAAGCATCCGTGTTTTGATTTATTTTTGCCTATTTTATTTAGACTTTTTTTTCTTGCATGTGAAGGATCTAGACTACAGCATAGCATTGCTTTTGAATCTTTTCCAACAGCAGTCTGCTAGAAAATGGTGAATATTTATTGCTACTCTTTTGTGCCAATTTTCAAGCCACGCATTTTGCTTTAGAGAACCTTGATTATTTTTATATATGCAGGTCCCTGGATCTGGCCCTCTCTAACTTCGTGTTAGAACCTATAGATGAGCTGGCATTTCCTAAAAGGAATTAGATAGAAAAGAGTATGGCACATATATCCAAGAAAATACTAGAGATCTAGTGTCTATTAGATTCAAAAAGCTCTTTAGATTTTTCCATATGAAGTCTATACTTTTCACAAAGTAAACATAGCCTCTTCACTACTGAAATAAAATGCTTCTTGCTCAATGTCTTTTTCCAGTCAGACCCCCATTGGAAGGGGGCATATTAAGCAATAGGATATATCAGGTACATTTAGATGCATAGGAGGTATGCTTGTTCCTAATTTACTCAGCATATATTGTTCAATAATAATTGGGTTGAAATCATCTGGATCTTTCTCAAAATCAAGCTTGCAATATATCTAGTGGATCTCAGGAAGGGGATGCTCTGCACAGTGTCTTTAAGGATCTTGAATACTACACTTGAATCTTAAAAGATAACTGCACGCTGTGTTTTTCAGCAGAGGTCTAGGTGGCATAGTGAGCTAGCTTTTCACCTTCAACAGGATGCAAAACTTGTATTTGGTTATAAGTGTAAATAGGTTTGGTAGCCTCATCCTGTTCAACCATTGTTCAGTCCACAAAATCATTGGACAACTTTGCTCATTTAGTGTTTGCTCAGGAGAGGCTTGGGACAAGAATAATGGTTGTATTGTAGGTATTAAGTGATAAGCATTAGCAGTGATATGTGTGGAAGCTTGCACAGTGCCTGCCTCCCTGTCCTTCAGTTGCTTGTCCTTCAGTTGCTGATTTTAGACCCTAATTTTCATGATCAGTAAATTCACTCACAGATGAGAAATAAAAAGTAATAAGTAATGCTGCAGTTACTAACAGGCCGATAGCTGTTTACAAGTCCGCTCTAATGAGTTGGTAGCTAAAGGAAAAGCAACTCCATCTTATCTTGTAGAAAGACCAAGTAAAGGTTGGACATACTCATTTCATCTGTGCACTTTCTGTGCAGTGAACCTTCACCCTGATTAAGGTTTTACCCAGAAGCGTGGCTAATAGCATTGCAATGAAAAAGACCCTTTCTTTATGTCCCTAGTTAGCTGAAAATGACTTATTGCTCTGTCCTTCAATGGTAACAAATTCTTGGGTAAAGGGATTGACCTATAACTCTAACGGAAATGCAAGTTGTGGCTACAAGTTTTTACACTATCTGTAAGAAGGAAAAAAGTACATATTTCCTGGTTTCTGTGAGTTGCATACACTTGACAACCATTTCTCAGAATTATCACAAATGCTCATAGTGCTGTCAGCTGAAACACTGGTTCCAGAATGCAGTATGTTGAATCCTATAAGGTATTCGTGAGAGTAGTTAGTTTTTTGCATTTTTTTTAACAATGTAGATTTGCTGAGTTCTTTGAGGAACCATTATGATACAAGTTAAGACAGAGGTACTTCGATACAAGTCTATGGAAATTATGTCGCCATTGGCTCTAGGCAGTGCCTTTACTGTGTCATGTACATATACATCAAATTCACACACTTAAGTAGAGACTGTGCCAAATTCAGACCTGGAGTAAATAATTTAGTCATGACACACATTTGGACTCACTGAAGTTTATTGAGGAATTTTAGTAGTGTGAGTGAGAGTAGAATTTGGTTCACTGACTTCAAATGTGAGTTGGGCTGCTTAGACCATAGTTTAATTTGGTCTATTGTTCTTTTTTCAGGTGAATTACTTTTGAATTGGCAAATTTGTTACTTTCCCTCACTGTCTCTTAAAAATGTCCATTTCTGAAACATGAATGATGCACACTGGTGTCGTGAAACCATTTTTTCTTACAACTGAATCATACGCCTCCAAAAAGATAAACTGGTTATATCACAGTACCCTGGGTCTAGGTTACAAGTGAAGGAACAGAAACACATACATTTAAGACTCGTACGGTATGACTCATATATTTTAAAAAAACCTTAAAAATGATCTATCATAGTTTTTGTTATAACTCTTAATGTCATAATTTTAAGCTTCATTAACTGATGACCTCCCATGTCTAGAAACAATTTCTGTGTTTAACTGGGGGGAAAAAGGATTTCTAGCTCTACAGTGGTACAAGTCTCTCATTCCTCCTGGTACCGATTGTTCATTGAACCTTAGAGATAATGGAATCACATCTCTATCTTGACATGTTACCGACCATTATTACAAGAAACACCTAAGATTACTATAATTGAAAAAGACTACTAAACAAATTATTTTCTCTTTTTCCACTTTATTTACTTTGTGTAATTGACAGTACATAGTGCAGTCAGTTTCACTGACTCTATGATCAGTCATTTTCCCTTTTTAGTTTGTGTAAGTCTTTCACACAACAACAAGGAAGTGAGTGAACAGATAAAATTTTCAAAACTGCCCAAGACCCATTTTCAAAAGCGATTTATGCACTTTGGTGCCTAAGCCCCATTGCCTTTCAATTACGTTAGGTTTCTGAGTGCCTAAATCACTTTTGAAAGTGGGTCTTGTGCACTTTTGAAAATATACACCCAGTCTGTATACACATCCACATAAGATGTATCATTGATGTATCATGTAATTTAAAAAAAATCACGTGATAAGGATATATAAATTCAATTAAACTTGAAACTTTTCTTCCCTCATTTGCACGTTACACACTTAATCCATTTCCTCTGGGACTACTTCTAATGAAGCCTGGTTTAGTAGATGGTAAGCTTACAGTGTATCACTGTTTAGAACACAGTATTTGGAATCAATCATACTCTGTCCTTTTTCCTTTGTCCAGGTTATTGAAATTGGATTTAATTTTGTAAATATGTTTTCTTACACTTTTTGTGAAGGAATCCTCTCTAACTGGGTACCTAATTTCTGTAGTAGCTCTCCTATGAAATACTACAGTAAGAACAGACTCTTAACGTTTCAGTAAAAGTTTTTTTTAATATTCATACTTTGATGAGCAAAAATGCATCCAGTGCATAATTTGCATACAAATGTGCTTTCATGTATTTCCTAAAGTGGCACTCTCATTTGCATATTGTCTTTAATCTGACATTTTTAAGTGCCAGAAAAGTTAGAAAGTGTTTTAGTTTCTCTTTTTTATGAAGTTTCTCCACTCTATTCTGTGTGTGTTCTTTCTTTTGATTACCGATGCCAGGCAAATACTGTAACTTCCTTCCCTTCCCACTCTACTCTGCTCTCCTCTCCATCCAACTACTAGAATATATTCCACTTTCATCCTCCAGAACCTAGGAGCCTGAGACCACTCCTAAATTCAATCTTCCTGGCAACATTATATCACGTACTAGTGCACCCTTGCATGTACTGAGTGAAACTGTTGACAAAGAGATTTTAATGTGATATATAGAAGTCTTACATTGTACATTATGACAGGTTTCAGAGTAGCAGCCGTGTTAGTCTGTATTAGTCTGTGTTAGTCTGTATTCGCAAAAAGAAAAGCAGTACTTGTGACACCTTAGAGACTAACAAATTTATTAGAGCATAAGCTTTCGTGAGCTATAGTGAGCTGTAGCTCACGAAAGCTTATGCTCTAATAAATTTGTTAGTCTCTAAGGTGCCACAAGTACTGCTTTTCTTTTTATTGTACATTATGGTTGTTCTTTTCTCTTGTTTTGTTTATAAATAACTATAACAGTAGCAAGATATTATATTAGAGTGACAGCACCAATATAGTCAAGACTGAGATTCTCTATTTAGTTACGGCAAGCTGAAATGCTTATTTGAGAGTCGAGGAGTACTTTAAAAACTAGGCTTTAGGTACTGTTTTTTGTGCAGTGAAATAAAATTTTATGCCAACAAAACCAAATATACTTAACATTTAAGTAGGTGAGCTGCTTTATCATTTTCTCCTGAGGGAATGGGTTGGCAAGTTAGATTTATTCATTGCATTCTTTTATATTATGTATAAAGCAGGACTGTCTGGAATAAACTTTTAACCTCAACCAGGGATTTTTTCAATGTGTTTTTTTCTATATGTAGAACTCTGCCCACAGGAGAGACAGTTTGCTTGAAATCAAGTCTGTAAAGGCAAACTTGTAGCTTTTATTGAACTGCCAAATTAAGTGTCTGTGCTAATTAGGTTATATTGATTTTATGGGAATGTTAGTGATCTGTGAGTTTGACAGTGAGACAATGATTTTTGCATAACATTTATTTCCGAGTGAAATATCTGAAAAATTACATCCTGATATTTTGTACTCAAGCGTTTCCATTTTTACATATTTGAAAACACAAATGAATATAAATACTGTTGTGATAAAATCTATTACTTTTATTTTTCTCTTGGTTTTGTTACAAATATAGCTATAGAGGCTAAAATGTGTTAAAAATGCTTTCACCAAATATACAGTTATACATGCTGTACTGTTATCACTGTAAAGAAAAGATTTTTTAGATGAGTTGCTTCCACTGAGAAGAATATTCTTTCTCTTTTAATCTGTATCCTACTTCTTCGTTTTTTTTTCCGAACTAAGCGCAAGCTGGGGAAGAGGAGGTTGGATTAAAACACTTTTAAACCATTTATTAAGCGTTGCATGAAGACTCAGTTCGAGAAGTTTGTGTGCAGTGTTACTCACTGAATGTATTGTGACTCTTGACACTATATAGTAGAACCTCAGAGTTACGAACACTAGAGTTACGAACTGACCAGTCAACCACACATCTCATTTGGAACAAGAAGTGCACAATCAGCCAGCAACAGAGACAAAAAGGAAAGGGGAGGGGAAAACAAACAAACAAACACAGTACAGTACTGTGTTAAATGTAAAATACTAACAAAAAAAGGGAAAGCAGCATTTTTCTTCTGCGGAGTATAGTTTTAAAGCTGTATTAAGTCAGTGTACAGTTCTAAACTTTTGAAAGGTTTCAGAGTAGCAGCCGTGTTAGTCTGTATTCGCAAAAAGAAAAGGAGTACTTGTGGCACCTTAGAGACTAACAAATTTATTAGAGCATAAGCTTTCGTGAGCTACAGCTCACTTCATCGGTCAGGGGCGCCTGGGCAAACATGGGAGTGACTAAGCCAGGTCATTTTCCCTTTTAAGTTTCGTCTCATGGTGATTGAGTCCTACCGGCAGTGCACTGTCTTTTAATCAGCAGCCAGTAGAAGATGATGGCCAGCAGTCATACTGCACCATCTTCTGCCGAGCACCCAGGAGATGGCGATGGCTAGCGGTCGTACTGCACAGTCTGCTGCCAGCAAGATGTATAAAGATAGATGAAGTGGCTCAAAACAAGAAATAGACCAGATTTGTTTTGTGTTCATTTTCTCCTCCCTCCCTCCCTCTGAGAAATCAATGGCCTGCTAAACTCAGTTTTGAGTTCTATCCTTGAGGGGGCCATTCAGTTTCTTGCAAAGCCACCCCCTTTGTTGATTTTAATTCCCTGTAAGTCAACCCTGTAAGCCATGTCGTCAGTCGCCCCTCCCTCCGTCAGGGCATCGGCAGACAATCGTTCTGCACCTTTTTTCTGTGCAGACGCCATACCATGGCAAGCACGGAGCCCTCTCAGGTCACTTTGGCAATTAGGAGCACATTAAACACCACACACATTATCCAGCAGTATATGCAGCACCAGAACCTGGCAAAGCAAAACTGGGCGAGTAGGCGACATCAGCGCGGTTACGAGAGTGATGAGAACATGGACACAGACTTCTCTCAAAGCATGGGCCCTGGCAATGTGGGCATCGTGGTGCTAATGGGGCAGGTTCATGCGGTGGAATGCTGATTCTGGGCTCGGGAAACAAGCACAGATTGGTGGGACCGCACAGTGTTGCAGGTCTGGGACAATTCCCAGTGACTGCGAAACTTCCATGGAACTTTGTGACTTGCTTTCCCCTGCTCTGAGGCACAATAATACCAAGATGAGAGCAGCCCTCACAGTTGAGAAGCGAGTGGCAATAGCCCTGTGGAAGCTTGCAATGCCAGACGGCTATCGGTCGGTCGGGAATCAATTTGGAGTTGGCAAATCTACTGTGGGGGCTGCTGTGATGCAAGTAGCCAACACAATCAAAGATCTGCTGATATCAAGGGTAGTGACACTGGGAAATGTGCAGGTCATAGTGGATGATTTTGCTGCAATGGGATTCCCTAACTGTGGTGGGGCCATAGACGGAACTCATATCCCTATCTTGGCACCGGAGCACCAAGCCGGCGAGTACATAAACCACAAGGGGTACTTTTCAATAGTGCTGCAAACACTGGTGGATCACAAGGGACGTTTCACCAACATCACTGTGGGATGGCCGCTCTCATCTTCAGGAACTCTGGTCTGTTTCAAAAGCTACAGGAAGGGACTTTCTTCCCAGACCAGAAAACAACCATTGGGGATGTTGAAATGCCTATAACTATCCTTGGGGACCCAGCCTACCCCTTAATGCCATGGCTCATGAAGCCATACACAGGCAGCCTGGAGCGTAGTCAGGAGCTGTTCAACTACAGGCTGAGCAAATGCAGAATGGTGGTAGAATGTGCATTTGGACGCTTAAAAGCACACTGGCGCAGTTTACTGACTCAGTCAGACCTCAGTGAAACCAATATTCCCACTGTTGTTATTGCTTGCTGTGTGCATCACAGTATCTCTGAGAGTAAGGGGGAGATGTTTATGGTGGGGTGGGAGGTTGAGGCAAATTGCCTGGCTGTTGGTTATGCACAGCCAGACACCAGGGCGGTTAGAAGAGGACAGGATGATGCGGTACGCATCAGAGAAGCTTTGAAAATCAGTTTCATGAGTGGCCAGGTATGGTGTGAAAGTTCTGTTTGTTTCTCCTTGATGAAACCCCTCCACCCCTTGGTTCACTCTACTTCCCTGTAAGCTAACCATCCTCCCCTCCTCCCTTTGATCACCACTTGCAGAGGCAATAAAGTCATTGTTGCTTCACATTCATGCATTCTTTATTAATCCATCACACAAATAGGGGGATAACTACCAAGGTAGCCCAGGAGGGGTGGTGGAGGAGAGAAGCACCAGGAGGGGTGGTGGAGGAAGGAAGGACAAAGCCACACAGCACTTTAAAAGTTTAAAACTTATTGAATGCCAGCCTTCTGTTGCTTGGGCAATCCTCTGGAGTGGAGTGGCTGGGTGGCTGGAGGCCCCCCCTCCCACTGCGTTCTTGGGCATCTGGGTGAGGAGGCTATGGAACTTGGGGAGGAGGGCAGTTGGCTACACAGGGGCTGTAGAGGCGGTCTGTGCTCCTGCTGCCTTTCCTGCAGCTCAACCATACGCTGGAGCATATTAGTTTGATCCTCCAGCAGCCTCAGCATTGAATCCTGCCTCCTCTCATCACGCTGCCGCCACCTTTCAGCTTCAGCCCTCTCTTCAGCCCGCTATCTCTCCTCCCGGTCATTTTGTGCTTTCCTGCACGCTGACATTGTCTGCCTCCACACATTCGTCTGTGCTCTGTCAGTGTGGGAGGACAGCATGAGCTCAGAGAACATTTCATCGCGAGTGTGTTTTTTTTGCCTTCTAATCTTCGCTAGCCTCTGGGAAGGAGAATATCCTGTGATCCTTGAAACACATGCAGTTGGTGGAGGAAAAAAAGGGACAGTGGTATTTGAAGAGACACAGTTTATAGAACAACGGGTACACTCTTTCACAGTAAACCTTGCTGTTAACATTACATACATAGCACATGTGCTTTCGTTCCAAGGTCGCATTTTGCCTCCCCCCAGTGCATGGCTAGCCCTTCCCCATGGCTAACAGCAGGAAACATTTCTGTTCAGCCACAGGCAAACAGCCCAGCAGGAACGGGCACTTCTGAATGTCCCCTTAAGAAAAGCACCCTATTTCAACCAGGTGACCATGAATGATATCACTCTCCTGAGGATAATATAGAGAGATAAAGAACGGATGTTGTTTGAATGCCAGCAAACATACACTGCAATGCTTTATTCTACAATGATTCCCGAGTACGTGCTACTGGCCTGGAGTGGTAAAGTGTCCTACCATGGTGGATGGAATAAGGCTACCCTCCTCAGAAACCTTTTGCAAAGGTTTTGGGAGTACATCCAGGAGAGCCGCGAATGCCAGGATAAATTAATCATTAAATATGCTGGCTTTTAAACCTTGTATACTATTTTAAAAGGTACACTCACCAGAGGTCCCTTCTCCACCTGGGAGGTCCAGGAGACAGCCTTGGGTGGGTTCGGGGGGTACTGGCTCCAGGTCCAGGGTGAGAAACAGTTCCTGGCTGTCGCGAAAACCGGTTTCTCCACTTGCTTCCTGTGAGCTATCTACAACCTCATCATCTTCCTCATCCCCCAAACCTGCTTCCGTGTTGCCTCCATCTCCATTGAAGGAATCAAACAACACGGCTGAGGTAGTGGTGTCTGAACCTCCTATAATGGCATGCAGCTCATCATGAAGTGGCATGTTTTGGGCTCTGACTCGGAGCGGCTGTTTGCCTCTCTGGTTTTCTGGTAGGCTTGCCTCAGCTCCTTAAATTTCACGCGGCACTGCTTCGGTTCCCTGGTATGGCCTCTGTCCTTCATGCCCTGGGAGATTTTGACAAATGTTTTGGCATTTCGAAAACTGGAACGTAGTTCTGATAGCACAAATTCCTCTTCCCACACAGCAATCAGATCCTGTACCTCCTGTTTGGTCCATGCTGGAGCTCTTTTGCGATTCTGGGACTCCATCATGGTCACCTCTGCTGATGAGCTCTGCATGGTCACCTGCAGCTTACCATGCTGGCCAAACAGGAAATTGAAATTCAAAAGTTCGCGGGCCTTTTCCTGTCTACCTGGCCAGTGCATCTGAGTTGAGAGTGCTGTCCAGAGCAGTCACAATGGAGAAGTCTGGGATAGCTCAAGAGGCCAATACCGTCTAATTGTGTCCACAGTACCCCAAATTCGACCCAGCAAGGCCGATTTCAGCGCTAATCCCTTTGTCGGGGGTGGAGTAAGGAAATCGATTTTAAGAGCCCTTTAAGTTGCAAAAAAGGGCTTCGTCGTTTGGACGGGTGCAGGGTTAAATAGATTTAACGTTGCTAAATTCGACCTCAACCCCTAATGTAGGGCTTAGTTAGTGTCCAGTGTCACCAGTTTATTAATTGTTTAATTAGCAGCCTAACCTTTTTTTTTCCTTCTTCTGCCCAAGGATATGTTCTCAGTTTTTTCTGTTAGAACTCAAAAAAATGTCTTCACATTTTTCTGAGGAATTGCTGTAGTGGCACACACCATTGATCTAGCTAGTCTTGCTCCTTGTCTCCAACAGCATCCTTTATTTGATTCAGAGGAGAAGGTCATTTCCCCACTCACTCCTGGAATGCACACAGGTATGAGGCTCACATTAAGCCCTGAAAAATGAGTTTTAGCTTGTAGTAACTCAAAAAGTTGAGTCCTTGTGCTGTGCTCTCCACAGACCTGAAGGAGCAGAGGTTGAGGCCAGTCGGTGATTGTACTACTACTCATATCACTGAAATGACATTGTTCTCTATAGTCATCATACTTGTAGAGAAAGGCTAATGGACTGTATCATTCTGATTTAAGCACAGCATTTTTGCAATGAAACTAAAGTAATAGTTTATGATGACCTGTACTAGGGAAACACCTACTCCGTTACTATAAAGACATAACGGATACAATCAACTTTCAAAATATGTACTCACCAATGGTAAATTATTGGCTGGATGAATGCATTCCCTCTTCTTCCCACTGAAGCAGCCAGGCTTGAACCTACGGGAATAATGCAAAATAGGAAGAGAGGGAAAAGGTGCTTTTAGAGAAGGGGAATGGGGACATTGTGAATCTTCTGTTTTCATTAGGCCAGTGGGGGAGAAAATGTGGATTACATCTACTATGGCTTCGTCAGGAAAAAAGGCTAGAGATGCCCTCCTGCTTGCTTCAGATACCCAATAGCCTGATGATTAAAGGCCTGGTCTTGTAAGGCCTGGTCTACACTTAAAATTTTACTGGCATAGATATTTTGGTTAGGGGTGAGATACCTTACTAGCAAAGCTATGCCTGTTAAAGCCCTAGGGTAAATGCAATTATACTAGCAAAAATATTTTTGCTGGTATATCTTATTTTGCTGCAGGAACTAGTTTTTCTGGTTAAAAATCCCCCCCCCCTTTTTTTGGGTGTTATAAACTGCGTCTACATTATAAGAGTTTGTTATTATACCTGCAAACCTTTTAAGAGTAGACACGGCTTAAGTAAAGGCTGAAAGATGATGCTGTGGAAACCTCTGACTGTCCTGGATCCATTGTGGGCCCGTCATTTTGATCAGTTTTGCTTGTAATGTTTATTTGCTACGTTTTAAAAAAAAAAAACTTAAAGGTGATTTAGCTACTCAGTTACTGACCAATGGATGTCTTTATAAAAAGGAAAGTGATAGAAATATGTTCCAATTCCATGCTTTAGGTGCCCCCCCTTTATAGTTCATCCTTTAGACCCCTTTCTTTTGCAAGGCCCACAAATGCTAACCCTCACCACTTGCCATGAACTTTATCATTTCCCCCTCATTAACATAATCAATTTTTAAGAAAAAATGTTAGAAGATAGGATTATCCATTGGGGACTCCCCGTGCACATTGCATTGTCTGTTGAGATTCTAGACTCCTGAGACAGAGACTGTTGTTTTCTATGTTTAGGAATTGCTACCCCCAGAAGTTCAAAGATCATGCATGAGCACCCCCTAAATATCATGAGTTTGGCTCAAAACATAAGATTTTAAATATATAATGACAACATTGTCATCTATTTCACATTTATAGTGTGTGATGCAATTTTTGGCCCCCCACATCCCTACATGATTTATGTACCCCGTCAGACTCTCAATCAGTTTTGCACCTCCTCCAACCCTTTGGCTGCCTCTTTTCACCCAACATGCCTCCATTTCTCATGTAGCTGTAGAGGCATTTCACCCCCACTTTCATGTCTGGGGAGCCAACAGCTCCAGGGACTCTTTTTCATTTCACAACCTCCTCCTTTCTCCCCAAAGCCTCATGTGGGAAGCAGTTCCAGTGGGGGTCCTCTCCTCCTCCTTTCCATGTACAATGTCTCAGCATAGAGGAGGGAGGAGAAGCAGAGAGGAGCTGACCCATTTTTTCTCAAGAGCGAAGAGGGCAGGAGCTGCTTTGAGCTGCTGGGTTCTTTCTTCCTCATCCTCCACTCTCTTCTCCTCTGAAAATAGTATCATCTGCTCCTTCTTCCCCATCTAAAAATTCTCTCAGTTCCTGAAGGGACGTGGACAACTCAACCTGCATGCTGCAGCGTGTCTGTTGTTTTTTACCAGGAGGCAGGGAACTGGGGAAGGCAGCCAATCAGAGGAGGTTTCCCCTTGGCACTCTGAAATTTATATGAAGGATTGCTGCTTCTCATGCCCAAATCCCATTGCTCATGATAAAATCATGAGCATGCAACACTGATGTCTCATACATAACTGAGTGCACGGTTAGTCATTTAGCAAACAATAAAAAATACATTTTTTTACAGACTTAGAGCTCTATTTTGAAGCTTCTGAAGGACACACTTGGGATAATTTTTTGATCATATATTCATCATGTTATAACATTGTCTGCTTCTAGTTTAAACTAAGCAACTTTTAGGAAATGACATACTGACTGAGTTCCTTTTAACATCAAGCTGAAGCCTCTTATTCAGCAAACATCATGTATGAAGTGATAAAGTTATGCAGGTGGATAGATGTTTGAATAATTGAGGCTTAACTGAGTTTTTCTAGAGACTGCTACTTTCTGACTTACTGTACTTGTGTTTCTTGGTGTTGCTCTAGACAGTTTTTTTTCTGTAGTTTATTATTCTTAAGGTTTCCATGGCAAATTAAATACTTCTCCTAGCTATGGAAGTAAGGAAGGAATTAGCTGTCTGTTAACGTGTGCTTTGGGTGTAGTTCTCACCCATTTCTTTTTTGTAGAACATGTGTTTGTTCAGAGGAAGTTTCTTTCTTAGATACAAGCAGCAAAGGAATTTCAGTAAAGGAATTTTTATGTGGTATTATTGTATTTTCAAAGTGAAAGTGATAGTTGCATTAATAATTTATTTCTAGTTTTGTAATGACTTTAGAATTTCTTTTCCAAGACAATATTGTTTCCCTCAAACTAGATTCTCAAATTAATCTTGCAGATAGTCACAGTAATACAATGTGTCTAGTAAGGTTTAAAATGAAATGTTTTCTTACAAGCCAAAGCATTATTACTGCAGGATTTTCCAGTCAAAATTGGATTATGACAATCAGCGGTGCGCATGGCGTTTTTTTTAACCCAACGTACACTGTTACTCTAGTTACCCTACACAATAAATAGCATTCTAGCAATATTTTAATCTAACAAATTTGGATTTAATGTAAGCAGTTTACTACTCATTTTTGGAATGTAGGATCTGTTCCATGCAGGATTGTAGGAGCTGTAATGTAATAAAGATCTATCTAATTTTTTAAAATAAGATGTCTGGGTTATTTATTTTTTATTTTTAAAATAAAATATGGTTGCTTTGGGTGCTCACAGCTGAGGAAGAAACAAGAGACTAGTGATTGCTGTAGAGGCATATTTGTAGCTATAGTTTATTAAATCAGGTAATATAGACTGGGAGACCACTTTATAATACTTGTTTTTTCTTAGATACATGTGAGGTGTATTTTCTAATACTTAATATTGTTTCCCTGATAAGATGTTTAAGATTTTAATTGTAACGTATTCTTGGCCCAATGTTGAGCACATTCTTGTATAAGAAATGTGTACCATGGATTCAGTAGATGTGGAAAGAAATCTCTTTATATATTTAATTGAGGGTATCTTCTCACCAACACATTTATTTAGAATTAAGGCAAGGCATGTGTGCCATGACAGGTTGGTTAGAATTAGGAAACTCAGAGACATCCAATGGTTCATCAGCCAACTATGGTAACAGCTATTCCTGCTAGCAATTTCCATCCTCTCATCCATTTGTGGGGTTGGATGCTTTTGTTTGAATTAAGATGGGGATTTTTTTTATGGGCTGTTTTGTTTTCGGGAGGGATTGGCTAATGGCCTGCCATTGCTCTATTGGATTGTATAGTTTTAGAGATCTGTTGGAGTCCATATAGCTGGAGGATAGGTGTCTTTTTAATGTGTTTAACTTGAAGTAAGTAAAGAGAGAAATCACACTGCAGTACATATAATTGTAAATCACTTACTGTTGTTGGAACTTGAAAGAGAGAGTATGATAAAACCAGGTGAAAATAAGAGAGAGCTGGTATAAAATAAGTATTATGTAATGAGGTAGACACATACGGCTTTTTGTGTGACTGTACCAAAAAAAGGACAGGAGACACTTGATATGGTTTTAATCAGGCCACAACTTTATTATTACATGTCTGGGACTACCTGACAGATAAAAGTGTACAGTGCAGGTAACTCCATGATCATTCAATATCTACATGGGGACTTCAGCCAGCCCCCCCCTTTTTCCATCCAGGTCTCCCAGCCAACCCATCGCTAGGACCTTATTATTTGCCCCCCTCTCCCTCCTGCCCCGAATAAGGGTTAAGGTGGGCTATAAGGAAAGGGGGTTTACTCCCTGCAGTGCCAGTCATAGGAAACCTGAATCCTGCCCTGTCGGTCCCGCTTCTTTAACAAACATCTCCTTTTTAAGTCCTTTACCAAGCCATTTATCTGATCACTGTATCCATTTCCTACTGAGTACCTGCACTGGACTGAACTGTAGTTGTAGGATTTATATTGATTAAGGTATATGGAAACAAAAAGGAGTTTGTATTCGAGATGTTTATCTTGTAGTTTACAATCTATAGGGCACTGTTGCAGGATGCCATTCAAGTCCATTGCTATATTATCACTGATAGATAAGTATGGTTCATTCTTCTAATGACTCAGGAAATGTAGCTGCTAATAAATAATGAAAATAGTGCTTTTTGCATAATTCCTAGTTTACAGAATGGTTCTGAATAATAATTTAACTATAGTTAGAATATGGCAGGATGACATTTTTTTTAATGGAGAGTAATTTTACGATTGTGGGAAATTTCTAGATTAACAGTACTTAAATTTTTTTTAAAATGTGTCTTAAGGTAAATACTTAGTAAATAGTAAATACTTAGTAATGCAGTAATCAATATGTATGATTTCTAGCATATCTTAGAAGTGTTTGCATGTCCTCTGTATTATGGGTTATTGAACTGTTTGTAGTGAGAGTCAGAATTTGGTCTGTGTTATAGGTCACCTAAGTCACCTGATATGACTTCTCTTCTCTGAATTGATTATTTAACCTTTATGAAAAGAGCCATAGTGCTTGAAAAAAAAATCACTCAGATACTGAATCATACAAGGAGAGGTTGAGAGTATTTCAGGGAGATAGATAAATGAGTTAAGTAGACCTAGACAGTTTTTTCCTGTCCCCTAGAAGGGTTAAGGAGACTTGGCCTGCAATGCCTTGAGTATTCTGAGAATACCCATTTTTGCAACGCCATCATGTCTAATCCTATTGATGCAGTGGAATGGGTGGCCCAATGTGTGTAGGACAAGGCTTTTTGTCTGAGACTTACTCCAGGTAATACCTAGGCAATGGTAGACTAAGGAAACAACTGGAAAACAAAACACTCCACCCCACGCACAATTCTAGCCCTGGGGAAAGGATGAAAGAAGAAGCCACATGTTTCAGGTATTAGTCCTATCGCTAATACTCTGCTGGAAGGCACTAAGTTTAAGAACCTATATAGAATGCAACTGTGAGCTCCTGGGTGGAATTGAAATTATTTGTTTTGACCTTTAAACCGCTGGATGGTTTGAGAATGAAACAGCCTAGGTTGAAACAGCAGATGTGCTTGAACTGGAGCATTCTCTATTTAAACAGGAGGAATCTTCTGTCGGGGTCTGAGGTCTCCTTATTGAAATTTTGCTTCCCAATCAGCTTGGTTCACGACAGCACAGATTCTCTGCAAAATACGTCTTTTTCATGGGGTTAGGCTGATAGGTGAGGATGTTCGTTATTGTTTACATGTGGATAGATAATTGTAATAGTAACTATAAAGCCAGACTACACAGTTTACCAGGAGAACTCTGATTGCTTATAGTTGTTTCAGTAAATTTCAATAAATGTAT
Source organism: Dermochelys coriacea (assembly GCF_009764565.3). Lineage (NCBI taxonomy): Eukaryota > Metazoa > Chordata > Testudines > Dermochelyidae > Dermochelys > Dermochelys coriacea. The sequence continues at coordinate 64,507,022 of NC_050075.1, read as the reverse complement.
GTGGGCCATGCAGCATGGAGAGGAACAATTGTACCTGGACATTGACCCTACCATCCTTGTGTTAGTATCTGGCAACACCACAAATATCTTGCTGTATGTTCTGAAGCTGGCACAGGTGTCAACTGGCTGCAGGCAAAGGACCTTTCAGGAGTATCTGATCCCCTGCTCCCTCTACTCTCTCCTTATTATGCTTATGTTCAGTGAAAAAATAGCATTCTCTCTCTCTCTTTTTTCCTACCTGCCTCCTAACATTCTTGCTTGCCTTTAGCCCCTGGTTTAGTAGACATCTGAAAGATTTTTCTAACCCTAGGTTGGAGTGTGGGAATGGTACTTGGGAACTTGGATGCTTATCCAAGAACATAAGAACGGCCATACTGGGTCACACCAAATGTCCAAAAAGCCCACTATCCTGTCTTCTGACAGTGTCCAATGGCAGGTGCTCCAGAGGGAATGAACAGAACAGGTAATCATCAAGTGATCCATTCTGTCACCCATTCCCAGCTTCTGGCAAACAAAGGCTAGGGACACCATCCCTGTCCATCCTGGCTAATAGAATTTATCTAGTTCTTTTCTGTACCTTGTTATAGTCTTGGCCTTCACAACATCCTCTGGCAAGGAGTTCCACAGGTTGACTTTGCTTTCTGTGAAAAAATACTTCCTTTTGTTTGTTTTAAACTTGCTGCCTATTAATTTCATTTGGTGACCCCAAGTTCTTGTGTCATGAGAAGGCATAAATAACACTTCCTTATTTACTTTCTCCACAGCAGTTGTGATTTTATAGACCTCAATCATATCCCCCCTTAGTCATCTCTTTTCCAAGCTGAAAAGTCGCAGTCTTAATCTCTCCTCATACGGAAGCCGTTCCATACCCCTAATAATTTTTGTTGCCCTTTTCTGAACCTTTTCCCATTCCAACATATCTTTTTTAGATGGGGCAACCACATCTGCACATAGTATTCAAGATGTGGGCATACCATGGATTTATATAGAGGCAGTATGATATTTTCTGTCTTATTATCTATCCCTTTCTTAATGTTTCCCAACATTCTGCTTGCTTTTTTGACTGCCGATGCACATTGAGTGAATGTTTTTAGAGAACTATCCACAATGACTCCAACATCTTTCTTGGGTGGTAACAGCTAATTTAGACCCCATCATTTTATATGTATAGTTGGGAGTATGTTTTCCAATGTGCATTACTTTGCATTTATCAACATTGAATTTCATCTGCCATTTTGTGGCCCAGTCATCCAGGTTTGAGAGATCCTTTTGTAGCTCTTCGCAGTCTGCGTGGGACTTAACTATCTTAAGTAGTTTTGTATCATCTGCAATTTTGCCACCTCACTGTTTACCCCTTTTTCTAGATCATTTATGAATATTTTGAATAGGACTGGTCCCAATACAGACTCCTGGGGGACACCAGTATTTACCTTTCTCCATTCTGAAAACTGACCATTTATTCCTAGACTTTGTTTCTTATCATTTAACTAGTTACCAATCCATGAGAGGATCTTCCCTCTTATGCCATGACAGCTTACTTTGCTTAAGAGCCTTTGGTGAGGGATCTTGTCAAAGGCTTTCTGAAAAACTTGGCCCACTATATCCACTGGATCCTCCTTGTCCACATGCTTGTTGACTACTCCCCTGCCCCAGGCAAAGAATTCTGGTAGATCAGTGAGGCATTATTTCCCTTTACGAAAACCATGTTGACTGTTCCTCAAAAAATGATAAGGAGTACTTGTGGCACCTTAGAGACTAACAAATTTATTAGAGCATAAGCTTTCGTGAGCTACAGCTCACTTCATCGGAGCTGTAGCTCACGAAAGCTTATGCTCTAATAAATTTGTTAGTCGCTAAGGTGCCACAAGTACTCCTTTTCTTTTTGCGAATACAGACTAACACGGCTGCTACTCTGAAACCTGTCAAAAAATGATGTTAATCTATGTGTCTGACAAATTTGTTCTTTACTATAGTTTCAACCAGTTTGCCTGGTACTGAAGTCAGGCTTACAGGTCTCTAATTGCCAGGATCACCTCTGGAGCCCTTTTAAAAAATTGGTGTCACATTAGCTATCCTCCAGTCATTTAGTACAGAAGCTGGTTTAAATGATAGGTTACAGGCTACAGTTAATAGTTCTGCAATTTCACATTTGAGTTCCATCAGAACTCTTGGGTGAATACCATCTGGTTCTGGCGATTTATTACTATTGTTGATTTACTCCACAACCTGTGATAAAACATCAGTCTCAGTTTCCCCATTTGTAAAATTATAGGTTTCAGAGTAGCAGCCGTGTTAGTCTGTATTCGCAAAAAGAAAAGGAGTACTTGTGGTACCTTAGAGACTAACAAATTTATTAGAGCATAAGCTTTCGTGAGCTACAGCTCACTTCATCGGATGCATCCGATCGGATGCACTTCATCGGATGCATCGGAAAATGCATCCGATGAAGTGAGCTGTAGCTCACGAAAGCTTATGCTCTAATAAATTTGTTAGTCTCTAAGGTGCCACAAGTACTCCTTTTCTTTTTGTAAAATTATAATAATACTTGCCAGACCTACCTCATAGGAGCATTTTAAAGGTTTATTAATATTTGTGAATAATTGGATATAAGAAACTAAAGAAGTATTACATTTTATTAAAAGGGGTTAAAAGCTCCAAAATAAAAGGAGGTATGTGGTCCTGTTTTGACTTTTGCTCAGTTATGATGCTTGCATGTCATAAGTACATAACAATCAGTTTTCTAATCCATATCTTAAATGGCATTGATATGAGTCTGAAAGGAAAATGGATAAACAAGAATCCCTGAAAATGGCCATTTTTGTATTCATGTAGAGTGTATTTACAAATAGTCTATGATCTTGCCATCTTACCTGCAGTGGCTGGAAAAAAGGCTCTGTTCACTTGATGCCATAACTGAAATAGAATTTTGAATATTGGATTTACGCTTTAAAAAAAGGTTGAAGTACTCAAAGGTTAAAAAGAATATTTACATCTGAAAATATCTCAATACATTGTAACCTACTATTGTTACATAAAAATATACTTGCAGTTCCATAAATATGAAATGAAAGAATAATTTTAATAATCCAATATCTTCCTCAGTTTTGAGATACATTTTTGCACTTGCCAGAGAGCTTGAAGCTATGCTGACCCTCTCTTTAATATTAATGTACTCTGACTGTAACTACTCTGTTCCTTTGCCTCTGATTAATGCTGTCTGTCAATTATTTACAGATCCGGTGGTACTGTGGAAGTTCCCGGAGGACTTCGGAGACCAGGTTGGAAACATGAGATTGAACTTTTTTTAATGTTAGAATAATAATAAAAAAAGCTCTCGTACTCAGCTGTGGAAAGGCAGATGCTAATGATATCGGTGAGCAAGTCTTCACCAACTGATGGATTGGTAATTAGAATGCTTTTGTGAGAAGAATATGAAATAGTAGTTTTGAAGCATTTTATCGATAGTAGTTCCTTTAATAGATTTCACATTCTTTTTATTATATGAACTATAATGTATTCGATGAGTTTTTTTATGCAGTTTGATTTTTGTGTTGTTTTGGGTTGAAAAAAAGGTACATTTCTCAACAAAGCTTTACAAAAAATCTTAATGAGACAAAAATTTGTCTCAAAAGATATGTAAATAAACAAAAACCATCTTGATGTCTACTTTTAATATTGGAACCTTTATAAATAATGTTGCCATAGTAGTTTACAGCTCAACATTTTGTATTGTTTTATAAAATTACTATACATTTTGCTTTGTAAGACATTTGATTTGCACATGCTAGTAATGGACAAAGGGGGTAAACCTACTGATTATGCAAACACTGAAGCTCTAGTTTCTTATTATGAATTGTTCTCAAAGGTAAACTTAAGTCCACTGTATCTAAAGGGTTATGTCCATACTTGATAGCATTAATAGCAAGTTTATTAATTAGGTACTCTGCTTAGATGGAGAGAATATTTTTATTTGTAACTGTTTTTTAGTATTTCACTATTATTTAGATGTATCTATTCTATTGAGACCATTTTTTATTTGCATAAAAAGAGCTTATGTAGACACAGTTAATAGAAGAAGTGTTTCTGATGCCAGAGAACACCTTCCTTTGCTTGCTTTCTTATATCCATATTGAGTCAACCAAACATTGATAGTGTCACCACAATACTTAACTTAGAAATGTCTGTACAGTAGATTTTGTTAAATTGGAGAAACAGTCTGAAATTAATAACACGAGTTTCTGTAAAGATGGTTCAGGATTTAAAGGAATAGTTAGCTCACACTTTATATTTGGGACTTGGATCTGGAGGTTATAAGTAAGGGATAAATGGAATATGAGCAAAGTACACCATCATACCTTCTTAATCATATATTCTGCAAGTTTTGATAATACCTTTCTGAGGAAAGAATGATTGTCCCTTTTCTGGTTTAAATTCAGAAGTTTTAGGAAGGACTCACTCAAAAGAGGTTAGAAATGAAGTATGAGGACAAGTTGGAATTTAATCAATAGGTTGAGAGTTAGTCAGTGAACATTGGATGTTGAAATATGACTAGAAGATGAAGTCTGCTGAAGACTGGAGGGAAACATGTAATGCTGGAATGGATGTGGCCAACCGAATTTTAAAGGCATCTCTCTGGAACCTGGCTTTGGGCTCTGCACAACCTGCATTCATACCTGTCCCACAATTTGGGGAAACTAATATTCTGGTATTATATCAGCTTTCATGGAAAAAAGTAAATTTCAAATCCCCTTTCATGGAGAAGTTGCCTTTAAAATGTAAATTGATCAATAGGTTTTGAAAAGAACAAACCGCTGGGCTTTGCTTCCGCTTGATCCAACCAACCCATTGAAGTTAGTGGGAACTTTCATTTACTTCAGTAGGTTTTGGATGAGGCAACAGAAGAGGAGACTTGGAGGATCTAAATAAAGTCCTCTTGCAAATTTCTGTTTAGATCTAGTCAGAGCATTTGTAATGAAATAAAATTAAACTTAAATTAATGTTTTGTGCATTTGTGTTTGAGAGGGGATTCACAAAAAAAAATGCATGTTTTTCTCCCCATTTTCCAATTAGCTCTGCTTTAAAAGTAAAATGTTCAATTTTGAATGTATGCCAGGGAATCATCTTTCCTAAAATCCCTAGGCACTTTTGATAATAGTGAATTCGTTGCAGTTACAGAGAGTAACACAGAATTGCTTTCCTCCCATGTTGAATTCCTTGACAGCTTATTGCCTTTTCTTGCCCTCACTTTCATGGTTCAGGAAAACCTTTTTCCTGCTTATTTAACTTGCTCTGATTTTCTCCTCCTTCCTCTCTTCTTATGCTCTTCCTAATCTTTAATGCTTCCTTACATCTTTTTCATCCTCTAGGCTTCACATTTTCTTTCCTACTAGCCCTAGGAACATTTTCCTATCTCTTGTTTCCCAAGAGACGTTTGCTCTTTCATATCCGGCCACTTTTGCAAATCCTTCCTGGACAGATCTCACCAAAGTTGTCTCTAGGTCACTTTGCACCAGAACTATTTGATTTTGGTTTGATTAAAGGTCATTTCTTTGAGGCAGGAATTTTGTCATCTTATTTATTTTGTAAAGCATTCTGCACATTTAGGGCGCTATGGAAATAATAGGCACACAATTTGAAAAATGTTTTGTCAGAGTAAACTAGTTAATTATAGTCACAGTTTGCGTATGTGGGAGGAAGATGGTCCAATGGTTAGGGTGCAGCCCAGGACTCACTCTCCCACAGACTTCCTGTGTGACTGTGAACAAATCAGTTTCTCTGTGCTAATTGTTTAAATGCCTGCTATTCATGTGGCATCCTAGGCAAAAACAAAACAACACAACCCCTCCCCCATTGAAATGTGGAAAAATGCTTTTACTGATACTTTGACAATATAGATCTCAACACCGAATCATAGAAATGAAGAGCTGGAAGGGACTGCCAGAAGTCATCTGGCCCAGTGCCCTGCTCAATGGCAGGACTAAATACACCTACACTATTCCAGCACATAACTCTTTTCATTAGATGCTCTTCAGTTTCCCCATATCTTTCTTAAAGTATGGTTTCCAAAACTGGACTTAGTATTCCAACTGAGGCCTTACGGTAGGGCGGGACAGTTACTTCCTGGGTCCTACATATAACCCTTCTGTTAATACATTCCAGAATGATATTAGCCTTTTTAGCAATTGCATCACATTGTTGGCTCATATTCAATTTGTTATCCACTGTAATCCCCAGATCCTTTTCAGCAGTGCTACGGCCTTATTCCCCATTTTGTAGTTGTGCATTTAATTTTTTCTTTCTAAGTGTAGTATTTTGCACTTGTCTCTAGTGATATTTCATTTTGTCAATTTCGAACCAATTCTCTAATTTTTCCAGGTCTTTTGAATTCTAATCTTGTCCTCCAAAGTGCTTTCAACAACTTCCCAGCTGGGTGTCATCTGCAAATTTTATCAGCATACTGTCCACCCCTTTATCCGAGTTAATGAAAATATAGTACTGGACCCTGACAGAGTCTTGTGTGGCACCACTCAGTATGTCCTTCCAGTTTGACAGTGAACCACTGATAACTATTTTTTAAGTGTGTTTTTTTCAACCAGTTTGTGCATCCATTTTATAGTAGTTTCATCTAGACCACATTTCCCTATTTTGCTTATGAGAATGTCAAAAGCATTAATAAAATCTACATAAATCATTTCTGCTTCCTCATGTCTACTAGGTCAGTAACCCTGTCAGAGAGGGAAATTTGGTTAGCTTGGTATGATTTTCATCTAAAGATTGGCTGTATACCATACAGTGAAGCTGAGCCACAAGCAAGTTGTACAGAGTGCAGTGCAATAAAGACCTTTGTATGAAGAAACTAATCATATCATTGAGATGTCAGACAACTGTACAACTTACCATTATGCTGGAATTTCTGCCATGGAAATGTAGTTTGACAGAGTTGGAGAAATTCTATTATAAGATACCTGGAAAAGTAGGGCATTGAGAAGACCTTCATTTAAAACAATGGCACATCAGCATCATTTGTATATTATTCTTCCATGCAACAAACATGGTCACAAAACACAGTAAAGGAATTTTTCAGAACCTGGAATGAGATGACAAAAGTCTCAACATCAGTGTAGAAAGATGAAATCATTTAAAATAGCAAGCCAATAGAAGTCACAAATGCTTAAGTTGGGATGCTCTAGTAGTCAATAAAGAAATGGCAATTAAAAAGTTCATTGATTAATCTAATACTGAAGTTAAACTAGAAAGATCATGACCAGTTCACTGACTGAAGTAGGAGTAAGGTACCATCAACTGAGGAAACAGTTGTCTTTACGTTTTGGGAACTGTAGATAGAAAATGTATTGTGGGATGAAAACACAATTTTCAGTTAAGTTTATTCATTTAGGAAGAATACTCTTTTGCCATACTATTTCCATATTTGTTTGATGAGGGAGGTTTGGTGAAAGATGTCATCACTTTCAGAAGTACAATGATGTTTGCAAACGCATTATTTTTGTCCACTACAGCCTTTCACCCATTAATAAATTTGTTCATTTAGTTGTCTTTTGAGAGAAAATCAAACTTCTTTCAATAGAATGTGTAGTATTGAAAGTATTTCTCTTGTATTTTGCACCATGACCCCATTCTGACAACAAAAATTACTATATGACCCGGGGGGGGGTGACCAAAGTCTGACCCTTCCTGAGCCCCGCTGCCTCAGGTGGGAAGGCCAAAGCTCAAGGGCTTCAGCCCAAGGTGTGGGCCTGTAACCTGAGCCCTGACACACAGGTCTGAAGCTATCGGGCTTGGGCTCAGGCTTTGGCTCTGGGCCGCTGCAAATCTAACGCCAGCCCTTGTGATGCCATTAAAATGGGGTTGTGACCCACTTTGGGATCCTGACCCACAATTTGAGAACCACTGCTCTAAAACGTAGAAAAAAAATCAGTGACAGCACATTTTGTTTTACATTTTTTTGAAGCAAGACAAAAGGCCAGATCTTCAGCTGATGTAAATCACTGATCTACGCTAGTTGAGGATCTTGCACAGTATCTTTATTTTGTTAACCTTTAAATTTAAGACTTCTTATGCTGTCATCACTACCTTTGTACATGCTGTGCACCCATGCAAGGGTCAGGTTAGGCAGAATCTGGTCTTCAGTTGTACTTTTAGGTAGAATAGCCTCTAATTGCTAATGAGTCTGCTCATTGTAGAAACACTCTCTTTGTATGGTTGCCTGGTAACCTCTACAAACTCAGATCTATGTGAATGGCAGCTGGTGGGCAGGTAATCTTAAATTTTAGATGGATAATATATTTTGTACATCTATGCCTGCACACCTATGCCTGCACACCCCTTTCTGCAGTTCGATTACATTCAAAACTCCCATTTGAATTCAGTGGCAGTTTTGTGACAAGACACTGAATATTTAGGTCTGTGTTTTAGCCATTAGAATCCAAACTTCTTCTTCAAGTGTTGTTCCTGTGGGTGCTCCACTCCAGGTCATGGTGCGTCCTGGAGCTGTTGATCGGAGATCTTTGGTAGCACTGCCTGGTCAGGATGCACATGCTCAGCTGTTGTCTCGCGGCGTTGTTAGGTTCTGTCTGGGCGTGTGTGTCCCGCACCCTCTTACTTCCTTCTTAATGTCCTCGGCTGAAGGTAGGACTCGGGGCAGTGCTGAACCTCTTCCCCTGGACGCTGAAGGAAACAAGTAGAAATAGTTAGCTAGAAATATCCTAGTTCTTTCCCTTCCTTTAGAATAGTCATTCATTATTTGTTAGTTTAAAAAATAAACAAACACACACTTTTTTTTTCTCAAGTTTCTCTCCCGCAGAGACTTCCTGCCCAGGCAGTCATAGCTTCATGATGCCGGGGTCCCCTGGATTAAAAAAATGCGGCTCCTGCAATGAGTCTGTGCTGTGGTCTGATGGACACGCACTGTGTATGAAGTGTCTAGGTGAGACACACATTCCTGCAGTGCGTCCATTGTAATAGCCTGAAATCCAGGGCTAGCTGCAACAGAGACCTGCAGCTGAAAATGCTTCTTATGGAGAAATCCCTGCTGCCAGCAGTGGAGATGGGCACGAGTAAACCCTCTCCCTCATGCTTCCCTGCCAGGTCGGAACTGACCAGGAGCACAGCTTCACCCTCTCATGCGAAGAGGCAGGAAGCTCCGACCTCTCCACATAGGGACCTAAATAAACGAAAAAGGTCTCCGGCGAAGTCACTTCCCCCTGTGCTAACAGCACCAAAGACCGGCACAGATGACCGTCCCAGCACCTCAGGCACAGCACACATGGGGCGCAGAACAAGCACAGATGACCCCCTACAGCGGGTAGCTTTCCTCAGCACTGAAGCTACTGGCACCGCAGACGGACTCGGTACCAGCTGCTTGGTCCACCCTGGTGCCGACAAGACCGTTGTCACTGAGACCAACAATAATCCCCGTTGCAGATGCGCCACCAACGGAGGGCACCTATATGCGGCCACCAGCGCCCTTCAGGGCTAAACAGAAATCTCTGCGGACATCAGCTCACACTCCAAGACCCGCGGCACAGCAGTCCATGGAGCAGCAACAATTCTTAAACCATGCTGACATCTCCATGACCCCAGAGCCTGACTCTCCTCTCCTCTTCACTGAGCATACACTCTTAGATCAGCTGCTCTCACCACCTGACCTGGCCACACTCACTGAGCGTAAGAATGACATACCACAGCAGGCAGAGTTTTCCCCACCTGACTGTCCTCCACCACCAGAGCCATACCTATTTCAAGGCATGGTTCCCCACAAGAACCAGCCTCAATTTCCCTGATTTGTCCCCCCAGGGGCAGGGCCCCACATTTCATACCCTATGCAGTGGCCACAGTAGTATCCATGGTCTGCCTATGGTGCCAGTCATTCTCGTGGACCCTCCATCAGACCGCGGGCCCGGTCTGCACCTCTATCTCCAGCTCCATCCAGAGCTACTGAGCCCTCTCTCCAAGCAGTGGGCTACAAACCTTTCCCTGAAACATCCGATCATAATTCTCTGTCAGCTCATTTCATGCAGACGTTTCTCTGATAGGCTGGGGAGCACACCTGGGAGATTTCCAAGCAACGACTCTCCAAATGGATATCTGAATGCATTAGGTCCTGCAACCAGACCCAGAATGCTTAACCCCCCCCCAGGGTATAAGAACACACTCTACTAGAGTGATGTCAACATCCATTGCATTCCTGCAAAACTTACCTATTACCAACATATGCAAGGCGGACACATGGGCATCAGACCACACGTTCACCAAACATTATGCTATCACACAGGACGCTACGGCAGACACCATAGTAGGCCACACAGTACTGTCTGTCATTATCAACAACGCAACTCCAAAGTCCCACCAACCATAGTGGGTACTGCTTCACATTCACCTGGAGCGGAGCACCCACAGGGACAGCGCTCGAAGAAGAAGAGAAGATTACTCACCTTGCAGTAACTGAGGTTCTTTGAGATGTGTGTCCTATAGGTGTTCCACTACCCACCCTGCTCCCCTCTACTTTGGAGTATGAATCAGACAACTCTACGGTAGAGAAGGAACTGAGGGGGTGCAGGACACCCATGCAGACAGACCCTAACAACGCAGCGAGACAACAGCTGAGCGTGTGTGTCTCGACCAGGCACTGCTGCCGAAGATCACTGATCAACGGTGTCAGGACGCACCGTCACCTGGAGTGGAGCACTTACAGGGACACACATCTTGAAGAATCTCAGTTACTGCAAGGTGAGTAACCTCTTCGGTTTTGTTTGAACACTTTTGTTGAAAAAAATACAATAGTTATATTTCAGAGTGCTTTTAAAATAAAACAAGCCAAAAAAACTCCAGCAAAACAAAACAGAACCCCCAAATCCTGTATAATTGTTTAAAAACAAAAAAGGTATCTCTGGCAGAAAATGTAGTAATACCCTGGTGCAGCACTGAGCTGCAGTAACTGGACAGACTATGGAGGAAATTTGGTTCCACTGAAGTCACTGGCAAAAAACTATTATTGCTATCAATGGGGTCAGGATTTAATTCTCAAGCTTTTCCCCAAGCAGCTTTATTCCTGGTTGTCCCTTTAATAAACCGAAAACTCATTGAGAGTGCTCCCTTCATAACATCATCAAATAACAATTTACCCTGGCAAAGATGTGGAGCTTTTTTCAGGTCATTTTGGGAGTTACAGTTCAGTTCTCCCTAGGAATATTAGAAACAACAGTATGGCACCGATGAAATGGAGAATTGATAAGTATTCAGTATAACTAGTCAGCCAAATAGCAGAAGGATGACAGATTTTTTTAAATCAAATTTCAGACCGTTATAATGCATGCTTTTTAAATACTGGTTGGCCTAAGAGGTTGGCATAAACCCTGAAGATTAGAGTTCAATATCTCTTCCAAAGTTTTTATCATAATCAATTATGATAACTCTAGATATTCTTGGTATCCATATGAACAACTGAGCCCTTTTCGAATCTTACTATGTTCTTGGTCCATGGTATAATATATGTGTTGTGTGAAGAAGTATTTCATTTGATCAGTCTTCAGTTTGTCACCTTTTAATTTAATTTATTGCTCCCCTTGTTGCAAGACAGGGAGATGTTTCTGATCTGCCTTCTCTAGACCTTCTTAATTATACTGTGTAGTTTTATCATGTCCTCTCGTATTTATGTCCTTTCTAAGGTAAACAATTCCAATCATTTCAATCTCTTCATGTGAAGCTTTTCCATGCCCTTGCTCATTCTTGTTGTCATTCACTAAAACCTCTCTAATTCTAAAATCTTTTTTGAGATGGGGTGACCAGTAATATGCACTCTATTCTATATGAGGCTGCATAACTGATTTACATAAAGGAATTCTAATAATCTCTGTGTTATTGACTGTCCCATTTCTTAGGTATCCTAACATCCTTTCCAGTTGTGAACTATTTAGGCAAGGTCTGATTTCTGTGGTATAACAGATGTCTGCTCTTGTGGTTCGATCCTGCCAAGTGCTGAACATTCTGGCCTTGATCCAGCAAAGCACTTAAACTCATGCTTAACTTTGGACATGTGAGTAGTTCCATTGAGGTTAATGGGATGACATCTGTGTTGAAAATTGAGCACATGCTTAAGTGTGCTGCTGGATCACAGCCAGATTGCTCTGCATCTTGCATCGAGTGCTTGGTGTCTGGAAGTATCAATGAAGTGAGCAGTAATAGAGACCAGAGCAATGTGGAGGAGAAAATATTGTTTTCTGACTTAAATAATAATACAAGCCTTATAAAAGTACAAGCGCTATAAAAGCTGGATTTGGTTTTCAGAAGACAAACTTGTGTTCTGGACAATGAACATTGAGTCGTGAAATTCAATGAAGTATAAAAGAGAGACGATAGGTGAGGTACTATCTTTTATTGGATCAATTTCTGTTGGTGAAAGAGACAAGTTTTTGAGCTTACACTGAGATCTTCTTCAGGTCTGTATAAGCTTGAAAGCTTGTTTCTTTCACCATCAGATAAAAGATAAAAGATTTTACTGCACCCACCTTGTCTCTCTAATATCCTGGGACCAACACTCCTACAAGAACACTGCAAACAATAATTTATAAAAGACAGCTGTAATAGGCTTGAAATCCCAGCTCCTCACCTGCGAGACCAATACAAGCCCAGGATATCAGGTAGTTTGTACTTCTATCAAGGCTGCAGTGATGAAATGAGGAGATGCATCTCACCATCTTTCTGCCCTTCTTGATAGGTTCGTTCTTCTGCACTGATGGGGCATTAAATGCTCCTTTCATATGCTCATGGGAAATACAAGGGTGTTTGCTTCAGGGATGCAACAAATCTTTGGTTTTGTTACTTTGGTCAACCAATCTGAAAGGGGAATTTAAGATATTGGTGCTGCTCTTATGCTGGTGAGTTGAAGGTGTTTTTGTTATCTGGAGAATATTTGTGTTTATGGATTTGAGATTAAGGGTATGTCTACACAGAAAAGAAAAACCCACAGTTGGCCCATGCCAACCGACTTGGACTCGCGGGGCCCACGCTCTGGGGCTGTTTAATTGCTTTTTAGATTTCTGGGCTTGGGTCGGAGCCTGGGCTTAGGGCCCTGCAGGGTGTGAGGGTAACAAAGCTCTGGTTCAAGCCCAAACACAGCATGAGCCCTGTGAGTCCGAGTCGGCTAGCACGGGTCAACTGTGGGTTTTTCTTTGCTGTGTAGACGTACCCTGAATGTGTCAAACATGGCTCTCTGCTTAACCTTGAAAGTATTCTTTTATTTAAATGGTACTGTCACTGCATTGTTTAGGGAAATTTAGGAACTTGCTGAACTTGATCAGCATATAGCACCAGCTAGCCTCATTTCTGCCAGCTCTTTTGTTATTGTTATAGGTCTTAATGACAGTTGTATGCCATAGTCCTGGATGTAGGTGTTAGTCCACCCTGGGGAGAATCATGACTGGTGTGGAGAAAGTAAATAAGGAAGTGTTGTTTATGCCTTCTCATAACACAAGAACTATGGGTCACCAAATGAAATTAATAGGCAGCAGGTTTAAAACAAACAAAAGGAAGTATTTTTTCGCACAACACACGGTCAGCCTGTGGAACTCTTTGCCAGAGGATGTTGTGAAGGCCAAGACTATGACAGGATTTAAAAAGAACTAGATAAGTTCATGGAGGATAGGTCCATCATGGCTATTAGCCAGGATGGACCGGGATGGTGTCCCTGGCCTCTGTTTGCCAGAAGCTGGGATGGACTACAGAGGATGGATCACTTGGTGATTCCTTTCTGTTCATTCCCTCTGGTGCACCTGGCATTGGTCACTGTCGGAAGTCAGGATACTGGGCTATATGGATCTTTGGTCTGACCCAGTATGGCCATTCTTATGTTCTAACTTATAGCCGTAAGTGATATCCAGGAAAATTCTTGGTCTATCTCAGATAATAGCAATGTTCTGCCTGCTAGCTAAACCCTGCTGAGGTTAAGGTAGATAATTGCCTATGAATTGCTGACTCTTTAACTTCCTTTATGGCTGAAAAGCATCTAATATTCATTAAGTCAAAAGGACTTAAGGAAAAAATTAATTAATTAAACTCTGTGTGTGTAAGTAAGGAATGCTTTTATTTTTCTTTCATGCGCAAATTGCAGCTAATGAAATAACAACAGTTATTTTTAGCCATTTTATAAATGTGAGTTGCTACACTGAGTTGTTTGAACAGAAGGTTTCCACTTTGCTTTGGAAAACTTGCTTTAGGACAATTATTTGTTTAAATGTTTTAAAAGCAGTGGAGGTCACTAAAGACTCCCATAACATTCAGGATTTAAAATGTTCCAAGATGCAGTCTAAGCAATGTCTTTTATCCTTTCTTTCACCCCAAAACACACAATAAATCAATTATATGGGGGCACCATTTTTAACAAAGTGAATGCAGCACTGATGTTCAAAATCAGGACTTTCCTGCACTTTTGGGGACAGGTGGCAACTGCAAGTATACTTATTGTTAGGATTGTGATGGTTTTGTTTTATAGAGCTTTTTTCATGAGTTAAAAATGCTGAACTTGATCAGCATATGGTACCAGCTAGCCTCATCTCTACCAGTTCTTTTGTTATCTTGTTATTGTTATAGGTCTTAATGACAGTTGTAAGCCATAGTTCTGGATGTAGGGGTTAGTCCACCCTGGGGAGAATAGGGAGAAACAGCAGTGTGGATTATGGAAATATGAATTGATTTAAAAAGCAGCTCCCTTGTAATAGAATGGGGCTCAAAGAAAGACGGAGGAGAAGCTGGTAAAAGACGATGGAATATGATGTGAAAATGATCCTTTGAATGCCTTCCTTTTCATTCCCAGCTGCTGTTTCTGGTGAAAAGACATGCATTTGTATATCTTAAGGCTGGGTGAAAAAGGGCCAGATGAATGGAATTACTTGTTAGATATGTTTTCATTTTGAGGCAAATAAATTATGTGCATTTTAATGGACTGTGTGCATTTTACTAGACTGTATGCATATGTTAGCCACTTTTTTATCATACAGCTATAATATTAGGGACTACATTTTTTAAAAATGTTCTCTTCTGTGTGTGTTCAAGTAAGTACAGTATTAGCTTAATATTTGACAGTTCTTCAGATACAGCCTTCAAAATTTAATTATGTTAGTGGTTTGACCTATCCTTATAACCCTCAGTAATGTGCAAACCAAAGAGGGAAAAATGTAGTCTATGGTCAGGTGTTGGATCAGTGATGATGAATCTTTTAGATCATCATTTTGAGCAAGAATGCCGAAAATAGTTACCTGGTGTCATTCTTAATAGACTTCTATTGCTCTCACTCCATTCCAGTTTACTGCTTACTTTTGCCTTCATTCTACTCTTCTGCTACACTGTCTTCCCTCCCTTTTCAGGTCATTCTTTCCATTTTAGCCTTAATTGTATTGACGTATTTTGTCCCTCCACTGGTGATTCTGTCTCCCTCTGCTTCAGGCCATTCACTCTGTGTGTGTGTGTGTGTGTGTGTGTGTGTGTGTGTGTGTGTGTGTGTGTGTGTGTGTTCCAATTAGCTCCACCTCCCTGGGTATTTGACATTGAATGGAGTACTCTGCATCACTTGGATGCATTATTTTGTCTCTACTAATCTACTTTTCTGGGGTGGGCAGTGAGAGAGTAAGGTCATCTAATTGCTTCTGCTACCACTAGGGCAAAGTGTAACAGGTTTTAAACTATGCTCATGAAATGTCTTTCCCCACTCACTTCCCATTCCCACTCGGTGGTCCTCTCATCTTCATTTAATCTCTTTTGTCATTTTTTCAACTTCAATTATGATAGCGGTATTTTGCATTGAAGAACACTGGTTCTCCCCAGTTAGTGATTCTAATTAAGTTGTATGACTCTAATTATGCTATGCTATAATAAAATTATGCATGACCTACATTGTCTGTAAAAAGTAATTAGAATCCTCCACCCATAGCTGCTATTCTACTTTTGTGTGTTGCATTAGTAATGTTTGTTTGTTTGCTCTTGTTCTGCTTCTGAAATGTTTCTGGATAAAAGTTAATTTCCTTTAAAACTTAAGGGAAACTTATTTTTTAACTACTATAATTTCATTGTGACCAGATCTGTCTCATCTATCTGCCTGTAATAACATGCATGTTATGTTAAGCTCTGTGGCCTTTGTGCTGGTGATCTTGACAGGAGCCTTGAAACAACTTGCATTGGTTGTCAAAAATCTGTTGTTTCATTGGTTGCATAGCCAAAACGCTCAGCACTCTTGAGGTACTCCATTGGAGAAATACTATTTACGGGGGGGGGGGGGGGGAACAGTGTCTGATTTGCAAAGAAAATAAGTTTAGCAATCCTGTACCTTCCACCTCAGGGAGTCCCCTTCTTCTTTTTCGCTTGATTTTTTATTTTCGACTATCCTGAATAATGATGTGTCCTTTCAGCTCTTTCCTTCAATGGGAATTGCAGGTGCTCTGCTGTTTTTAGTATTAGGCCCTTTTATGTGACAATAACCAGACATTGTGGGGCTATGATCCATTTTTGACTCTCACTACTATACATTACTATTCACTAGGAAGTGAGACTAGGACTCATTAACAAGTAAAAACTAAAATTCAAATTTATCAATTTACTTGAGACAAAGAAAAATAAACATGTTTGGCTTTATTTAAAATAGTGGTTTCAAATATATAAAGTAATGAAAACAATACTTTAAATGTTAGATTCTGATCTTATTTCAAAAATGTACTTTCTACAGTAGCTTATTAAAATGTATTGTGATTAGTTACTACTAAAACTCTGGCTGTTTTCTACATTTTTTTTTTTTTTTACCAGTGTTAAATCAAGAATACTGATGTGGCTCAGTTGTTTTTTTTTTTTTTTGCAGATGATCTGTACTGTTAAACATAGTATACTTTTACTTTGTAATTCAGTTGTACTCTGAAAAGTGACTCTGTGAAATTGGCACATTATTACTGACCTGTTTTTTGAGCATATTCAAAGTAATATCTCCTTTACTGGCTAAAATAAGTGTTTACTGTGTGTACTCTTTGCAGAACCAATACAGATATGGGAGAGTTGGTTGGATTCTGTTGTCTCTTTTGCATCATAAACAGAATAGTTAAGAAAGATTCTTTATCATCATCACCATCATTTGGGCCCTGAAAGAACATAGCCTGAATTTCTGATGTCAGGATGAGGGGATAAGAAGTCTTTTTCCTTGTAAACAGTTTTGATCTGAAAATCATTGTGGGTTCATAAGTGTGGAATCCCTTGATGCTATTCTGACAATCGCTTTTCAAAGTGAAACCACTGCTTTAAGATGGATTTCTGAATATTTAAAGAAGGTAATAAGATTTGTGGATACTTACTCTGAGCCACTAACTTGAAATCTTCATAAATGAGATTACAAACATTACCAATGTAAACCAATACTCATATAGGAACTAATTAATTGAACTTTGTGCTCTTCTATGTGTATTCATTATATATACACCACTGAAGAGGCAAAGGAGAGCTTTTCAAAAAAATCCTACTTTGTTAATGCTGGTTAAGCTCCACTAGTCTCAACTTTGGGAACCTCGAGGCTTGTGTATGTGATGCTGTGATTTGTTCAGTGTGATTTGTAGTGCGCCCTGAAGTGTGGTACTCTAACTGCCCCATGTAGATCTTGCTGGGGCAAACAAAAAGATACCTAGTTTGCGTTAGTGTAGTCCTGTGTGATAATGAGAACAAGGTACCTTTTAGTTCCTGCCAGTAGTGTCTACATGGGACAGTTAGAGTCCAACACTTTAGCGTGCTCTGCAAATCACACCCCTGTCGTTGGGACACTGGCGCCTTATAGAAGGGCCGATCACGTCAATTATGTCTGCTCTAAGACAGATTAGATGACACAATGCTTAAAATGTGTGTGGCTATCTGTACTAGAATGGAGCTATATCAGTATTAGGAACAGTGGGACATTCTGACTAGACTTATGTGATGTTGTATATTAGTACCCTCTCTGCTTGTGGAGAATGATGAAAGGATTGTAACTACATATGTATGTTAGATTTATGTTTTACTTCATGAAACATTCTGCAGACAATAATTACCTTTTTATCTTTAGTTTCAACTGCTTTTCACATCAGTTTGTGAATAAAGCCAGAGATGCTGTCATTGAAGCCGTATACTGGAGAAGACACCCCTTTTCATTTACTGGATGATAATAGAGGAATGTTTATTATCTTTTAGCAAGTGGAGAGCCCAGAGTATTTATGAACCGGCAAGCAACTTGGAAATTTTCTATCTTAAAAGATAATTATTGTCCACATAATAATCTATACAAGTGGCATTTGATGGAAGGGAGTACTCCCTTTTCCCCCCCGACAATCCCCAGACCTCCCATATTGCTCAGGGAATAAGAATCTCACAAGCCAGAATCAAGAAAAAAAAATTAGTAAAAGTTGCTTGTGGATGCATGATGTAATAGACAGACTTCAGACTTTACTATACTAGCCCTGCAGTAACACAGTGGTCTTTATAAAAAGAAAAGGAGTACTTGTGGCACCTTAGAGACTAACAAATTTATTAGAGCATAAGCTTTCGTGAGCTACAGCTCACTTCATCGGATGCATTTGGTTATCATACTCATGTTTGTTCAACAATAGTTACAACAGTTATTTAACTCTGTCTGAACATACTCTAGTGGAAAAGTCCTTTGTGGAATGCAGTGTTGTTGACTCTCATGGTTTTATCATGAAATCCATGGTATTTGGAGCTTTTTTCCTCAAAGCCCCAGCTGCTTAACTTAGTTGATTACATGAGAATTCCAGAGTTTAAGAAGAGTAAGTTTCTAGCCCTGATGATTGTGCTCTGAACAAATAAAGTGCTATGAAGTGTTAATAAAATCAGTGGCAGTCGCACAGGCAGCCTTAATTCTAGCATTACCTAAATTTTGAGGGCTTGACTCTGCAACCTTAACATCTTTTAATGTAGTTTTTTATACGTAATTTGCCAGGTCTATTAAAAAAAATGAAAAAAAAAATCCTAAAAAACCCATCCTGCCCAGCCCCTGAGCTCCCGTCTGGGGAGGCTATCCCCCAGCCCCTCTCCTGCTGTCCCCCCTCCCCTGAAGCCACGCCACCGTGTGGCGGGGTTGTGTGCTTATGCAGGGCAGTGCGTCTGGCTCTGGCTGGGTGGTGCAAGTGCCAGACATGCTGCTCTGAGTGGCATGGTAAGGGAGCTGGAGCTGGGGGGGTGGGTAAGGGGCAGGGGGTTCTGGGGGGCAGTCAGGGGACAGGGAGCAGGGGCCGGTTGGATAGGGCAGAGGTTCTTGGGGGGGCAGGGGATAGGGAACAGGGGGGTTGGATAGAGGGTGGGGTCCTGAGGCGGGGGTCCCGGGAGGGGTGGTCAGGGGACAAGGAGCGGGGGGGGAGTTTGGATGGGTGGGGATTCTGAGGGGGGCAGAAGTGGGAGGGGTCGGATGGGGGCAGGGCCAGGCTGTTTGGGGAGGCACAGCCTTCCATACAGTTTTGCACCCCAATATGGCCTTCGGGCCAAAAAGTTTGCCCACGCCTGCTTTAAAACATCATCAGCAAACATATATTTCTTGAATGGTTCTTATTCCCAAACTGGGT